>NC_059172.1:61130363-61504695 GCF_019923935.1 Bubalus bubalis | reverse complement strand
TTGGTGCTAAAAATATTGTATTTAGCATGCAAATTACGCCCTGACAGCTCCCAGGAGCCTGAGCCCGTGGGAGCCAGCACCCTGTTTATTACCACTGCTGTTATTCTCAAGGTGGTAAGAATATTCCTCCTTCACCGGCTTGATTTTATATTTCATTTTTAAAAAAGCCAAACTTCTGTTGTTGTGTCAGTGCCGAGTCGTGGCCCCAGAAGGCTCGGAGCTGTGACCGGTCTGGAGGCCAGGAGGCAGGAGGACACGAGGCCACGTCGCGCAGTAAGTGGGTCCTGATACCAGACAGGGCAAGGGGCGGATACGGACCCGGGCAGGGCTGCACCTCGAAGGCCACTGTTTCCAGAAGCCTCGTCTGCCCTGGTGGGTGAGCAGGGCTGAAGCCTGGGCCTGCGGAGGTGCTCGGACCTGGAAAGAGGAGGCGAAGGGCAGGGGGCAGCCTGGCTTGCCCTGTGGCTCTGGTGATTAGGGAGCCCTGGGGATGCCACATGATTCCCACTGGAAATGTTCTGCATGCCATCCTGGCCAACAGTTGAAGCTCAGGGCCACCCCACATCAGCACTGAGCGCTCAGATCCACTGGGAAGGAGGGGCTGGGATAAGTGGGACACACACAGGCATGTGCCTCTTCTCCTGGTCCTCCCGGCACAGCCCCTGTGCTCCTCCCCCCTCCCCACCAGCACCCAGTCCTGTCCCTCTGACAGTGTCAGGGCCCCCCCCCCCCCACCCTGGGGTCTCTCCATCTCACAGCCCCGCACACGCAGAGCCCTGGCCGCACGCGATGTGGAGGACTGAGGGGACATTGCGCCCCCCGCCCAAGGGAGCCTCGAGGGGACTCTTGTCAAAGTTTTATTAGTGTGGAGCATGTGTAGTGATGTTACAGAGTGTGGGGCCTGAGGAGAGGCTTCCCCTCTCCCCTCAGCAGCTGCTCAGCCGTGGGCTCCTCTAAGGCAGAGGCAACAGAGAAAGGGGACAGGACTGCGAAAAGGTGAGAGGAAGAGAAAAGGACAGTGGTTTGTGGCAGAGGGTGGCAGGCCCCCTGCCAAGGACCCCAGACACCTCCAACCCCAGCCCCAGACGTGACGAGCCCGCCTTCTCTGCCAGAACCCCCACTGGCCCAGCATTTGCTAAGAGAAGGCCTGTACCCATGTCCGTCAGCAAAGTGGGCTTGGGGTGGGGGAGTCCTGTCCACACAGGACCCCCACCCCCACCCACGCCCCAGGCCCTTGGAGACCCGGGATCCTCCATCTCAGGGGCATGGAAACCTCCTGGTGAGCGGGTGGATCAGGACCACTGCTGTGGATAACTGAGCGGCTCCTGCCAGGCCAGGTGGGAGAAGGGGTGAGGAGTTTGGGCTTCTGCTTCTCTGGGGTCCATCCAGACCTGGGGTGTACGCGGGTCTCCCAGGCCTGACACTGCCTGGGGCCGTGGCCAGAGCTCTGGCTTCTCAGGTGTAGGCCCTGGGTGGCTGTGACTGTCCACTCCTCCCCACCGCCCGCGCCGGCACGGCCTGTGAAAACCAGGCCTCTGAGCCTGGATACTGGCCCCGCAGCCGCAGAGCCCCAGAGCCCCAGAGAAAGGTCGGAGAAGGCAGCTCCGTCTTTGGTGCCAAAGAGAGAGGGTCTGGGAGTGGGCGGAGGCCCCCGTGAGCTGCCCCTGAGCCCGGGGGTCCACCCGTGGCGCCTCGCTCTCCAGCGCTGCCCCCCCCCCCCCCCCGCTGCTCCAAGGTGCGCGGATGGTGCGGGGCAGGAGCCAAGCTAACACTGCAGGGCCTGCGGGCGAGGACATGGCCCAGGCTGCCCTGCGCCGCGCTTGCCCGCGGCTCCCGGGGCCCCAGGCGGGGCCGCGGGGCAGGGAAGGGGAGAGGCGGGCTGCTGTGCAGGTAGGCAGCAGGGTCAGCAGTGTAGGATCTTCAGGAAGGCCTTGCGGAACTCGATGTTGAAGGTGGTGTAGATGATGGGGTTCACGGCGCTGTTGACGTAGCCCAGCCACGTGAAGGCGCTGTACAGCACGGGCGGGATGTTGCAGTCACAGTGTATGTTCAGGATGTGGGTGATGAAGAAGGGCAGCCAGCAGATGATGAACACGCCTGCGGGTGAGGGCGGCGGTCAGGGGGCCCTGCGCGGGGGCCGGGAAGGGCGGGGCCCGAGGGCGCACGGGGTGGGGGAGGGGCAGGGGGACCTGGACCCGGATCGCTTGCTGCAGCCCCGCCCAGGCACCAGTGCGCACGCCCAAAAGCCTTGTCTCGTTCACCCTCATTTATCTCGGTCGAGGGGGCGGTTAGGGGGGAGGTTGTGGGAGTAGGGGGTTGGGGGGAGGGTTCCTCACTGCCCCTTTAATTGTTCACAGCGTTGGTTCCACTGGGTCTTGGTTGAGGCAAGTAAACTTCCTGATTCCTCAACAATAGCAGCATTAACAACAGTGCAGGGTACTGACTTGAAGTTGTAAAATGCTTTCACCACCGTGCATCACTTGATGACCACAACAACCCTGAGAGGTAGTGTACTCTGCTAACAAGGAGACTGAGAGAAGTGACTTGCTCAGGGTCACTAGGTTCTCAGAGCCACCATGGTACACTGGTCAAGTTCAGATTCTAGAAACAGCACGTGTTTGCATGTGTGCTAAGTTGCTTCACTGGTGTCCCGACTCTGCAACCCTGTGGACTGTAGCCCTCCAGGCTCTTCTGTCCATGGGATTCTCCAGGCAAGAATGCTGCCTGAGTTTAAATCACGCATCCTCTTTGATCAAGTGACACAAGCTCTCTGAACCTCAATTTCCCCATCTTTAAAATGAGCATAATTATAGCATCTACCTAGTCAGGTATGTCATTGGGTTTGACCTGTGCCTGAAAAGTGCCAGTCCTATGACCTACCAGCCCTGGTTAGGGAGCGATGGCAGGTAAGGGGGCCTACATTGCTGGGTCCGTCGCCCTGCTGGGGTTGGGCAGGGCCGGGCTGCGGCCAGGGGCCAGGGCCGACTCACCGAGAACAATGGCGAGCATCTGGGTGGCCTTCTTCTCCTTCTGCTGGGAGAGCTTCCTGCGGCTCATGGTCTTGAGAGAGGTCCGGGTTTTGCCATTGGGCATGGACTGGATCTCAAAGATCTTGGCAATCTTGGGGTGGTCTTTGGCATGCCCGTTCTTCTCTGGCTTTGCGGGGCTGTCGGGTGTGCTATGCAGGCCGTGGTGGGATGGGTCGGGGAGGGTCAGCTGGTGGTGGCTGGGGGGGATGGGGCTGTATCGGGTCCTCTCAGGTGGGCTGGTGCTGGAGAGCATCTCCATCTCTAGCTCCTGGGCTCGGCGGGCAGCGTCCTGCACAGAGGCAGAGAGCACTGGGTGGAGCCAGGCAAGCTCTCAGCCCTCGGCCACCCAGCCTCGCCTTGGCCTCCCTGGCCTCACCTGGCTTCACCCAGGCTCCCTTATCTCCTCTGGAGACCCCTGCAAGCATCCCAGGGTCCCTCTGCCAGAGAGGCAAGGGGGATGGTCACTGGGAGGCAAGGGCTGTTTTGGGTACAGGACCCAGGGCCCACGGCAGCCTCCGCCTGCCAGGTCACCCCCAGCCCCTTCCTGGAGCAATCCTCAAGCAGCCTCAGTGATCTCACCACCACTCTGTGGGGGCTTCATACCCAGGCACTTCTCTTCCAGGAGCTGAGCAACACTTGCTGAGTGCCAAGCTGAGTGCCAGGAGCCAAGCTGGATGCTGAGAGTAAGTTAGTGATTGACATTTAGTGCCTGCCTCTCCAGGAGCTCATGTTCTAACCACAGAGAGGGCACCCTGTTCTTCTTACCCCGGCACTTGTACCAGCACTCACAGGTGAGCTTCACTCCTGCTAGACTGCTGGACGTGCCGGAGGGCGAACCCCTCTATCCCCACATCTTCCCTGCTGGGCTGATCTGGAGGGCCCTGACCTCAGGTCTTCACAGCTCCCCAGGTCCTTCCCCATGCCCCCTTATTCCAGGCTTTGGGGTCTCAGTCTGAGCTTCTGAAATGCAGCCTCACTGTGCCTTGATCCTTGCCCTCAAGTCGTTCCGTGGAGTCCTGCCTTTGCTGGTGATCGTCAACTGCTCAGATGACAAGTGGGGGCCCTGCTTGCTGAAGACACCTGACCTGGACTCGGTGTACAGGTCTCCGTGTGTTCCCTGGCCCCATCCTCTGCTCATGCTGGGGGAAGGGACATCTGCTGCTTGGACCCTGGTGCTACTATCCCTGGGCAAAGCCTGGGATCTGCTGGGGACTGTGGGTTTCTGGGCTCTAATTACAGGCTGCACTGTACTGTGAGCCCCGAGTGCTCTGCTCTCTCCCTCCTGCCACGAGCTCCCAGCTTCCAGCCCCCAAACCTGCCTGTCAGGCGGTATGTGCAAATAAAAAGAACATGGGCATGGGTTTCAGAGAGTCACTTAGGTCTGGGCTCAGCTATTCATTCTCTCGCTAACTGTTTAGCCTTGGGTGAGTTACCTAACCTCTCTGAGCCTCTGTTTCCTCTTCTGTAAAATGAAGATCCATAAAATCAATAAGACTTACCTCTCAGGGTCGCTGTGAGGATTTGATGAGAAAATAGAAAGATGGTAGGTGTTCAATTAATGGTCATAGCCATTAATATTATTGTTATATGGCCAAGCACTTTCTCCCATCCACCTCCTTACACTAAGGGTAATTCTTTGTGCCCTGTAGAATTAATTGAGCTGTCCTGCTCCACGCCTACTTATGAGTGTGTGTGGTGAGCTTGGCCTCAGCTGAGGCAAAGTGGGGGTCCTGGGAGGGGCTCATCCCTCGGACCAGCTGGTGAGGTCTCTGAGAATCATGGCAGGTCGTTTCCCTGGAGGTAGACAGACGGGGCTCTGGGTCCCTGACCTGAACACTTACCACTCTCCGCCTGTTCACTGGGAAACTCCCATTAGACTTCATGATAACGGTGCAGAGTTTCATGTCCTCGGGGTGAGTACAGTTGCCCTGTGGAGTGAGCCAGCACATGGGTCATGATGGGGAGGGGGGTGGGGACAGAAACCCAATGCAGGGTAGTCAGGCTGGGCATGGGAGCTCAAAGAAAGGCAGAGATTAGGAGGGTGGGGCCTGAGCAGGCAACTGAGGCAAGGTTGAAGGTCGGTACTGTGACGTGATGAGGTGGGCAGGAGGAGGGACAACAGGACTCTGACTTCTAAGTGGCACCTGCTAAGGATCTGGCACCCCACCGGGCATGCCCAGTCCCTCTCACGCTAAATCCTCAAGACCACCCTGTGAGATCTTTATTCTTATTCACACTTAACAAATGAGAAGACGGAGGCTCAGAGAGGTTAAGCAACTTGCCCAAGGTCACTCAGCAAAAAAGCAGCAGTGCCAGGATTTGAACATGATGTGTCTAAGCCCCAAGCTCTTATTCCTTCTGTGCCTACATACCATCTTCCTCTGGAAGGGTTGAGTGGGGAGGGAGGGGAGGAAGAAGTCACAAGATACAAGGGTGGAAATGCAAAGGGGGCAGAGGAGGGAAGCAGGTGAGAGCAGGTGAGCAGAAGGAGAATTGAGCAGAAGAGGACGGAGCACAGAAAAGAAAGAAGATGGGATGAAGGTGTCAGAGAGACGGAAAGGGAGATGGAAGGCTAGAGTGAGCGAAGGAAGAGGAAGGAAAGCAAAGGAGAGGAGCAAGCCGGGTGCAAGAACTGCTGCGCTCAGACAAAGGTTTCCTCCTAGGTACTCTCCACCCCCTCCCCACCTCCCCGTCCTGGAGACTCAAGTTGCCCACTGAGGTCCCAGCTCTGAAATCTGCCCTCCTCCTGGCTCCTTCAGCCTGGACCCCAGCCCGCCCCGCCCCCCGGGTCACGGTGAGGCAGAGACATTGGGGGAGGGGGGTCTCGGGACCTTGAGCGGGGCCTTCAGGTTGGCCCGGAAAGCCCGGCTGCTGCGCTTGGTGTTGACGCGCTTGCGCCGCCTGCGGAGGACGATGTAGATCTTGATGTAGACCAGCAGGGTGACGATGAAGGGCACGTAGAAGGAGACGATGGAGGAGTAGACCACGAAGGCGGGGTTGGCGATGATGCACTCGTTCTGGTCTGGGGAGGGAAGAAGGAAAGCCCCTGGGGTGGGCGCGTCAGCGAGGCCCCCCCACCTGGGGCCACAGTACCTGCCTGCTGCCAAGGAGCAATGTTTACAGAGAGTACTGCTCGATGCCTAAGGTGGCCTGGAAGCCTTAGATGTAAACACGCAAATCAGAGTATTAAAAACAACCATGAACAAAAAGCTGCTTCCAAGTGTTTCCATTAATAACCCCTCGTTGCTTCGTCATTGGTTTTGTCATCCATGAGCCCACAAGTGGAGCCACGTTTTTTTTGGAAAAAATAATGGGAGAAAACAATTTTTAAAAAGTAGCTTATTATTTTAGCTTTTCCTGTGTGTTGCGGGGGGAAATCTGACACATTTTAATTTTAGGAACAAGACCACTTGGTCCTCTTTGCTGAACCCAACCTGTGTTCCACTGGCTTTCCACGTTTCCTGTCAGATGCAGCAGATGACTGTGCTGTCTCCCAGGCCTTTCCAGATTAATTCAAGCATGTATAGCCCCATTCCTGCTTCTTGAAATTCCCATGACTCTTAGATTTTGAACCACATGCTTTTGAGTCTTCCTGTGTCCTGTCCAGTAATGGTCTCCAAAGGCACGCTGGCATTATGTGCAAGGCATTATGTGAGGCATTATGAGCCCCCAGAGGCTCCCACATGGCAGCTGTGCCTTCTCTAAGATGCTCCTGACTGCCTCACACAGGACCCGGTCACAAGGGGCTAGCCTCTTATTTTCTTCTACCTTTTCTGCTCCAGGTGGCTCAGGCCTAGCCTGAGTTTGGCCAGTCCTTGGGGCTGAAGCTTCATTATCAGGGGTGATGGAGGCCCAGCAGCCTCCCACCCTGGGTGCACACACGCAGACAGGCACAGACATGCAGTCTGCCAGGCTGTCTGATTGGCTCCAACTTAATAAAGTTGAAAATCACCAGGCATCCTCCTGACACATTATCCCCATTCTTCACCCGACACCATTGTGCTCCAAGCCATTTTTCCTCTCTGACCTTACCAGGAACAATCCAGGAGACCTGAGTCACCCTGACCCAGGAGACTCAGCCTGGCTTCAGTCTAAGGTGGTGAACAGGCTCTTGGTGGGCCACCACCCATGTCCATGCCAGGGTTCAGCTCCCTCAGGGGCCAGCTGAGCCCCAGGGGGACAGAGGCAGGACTCACCTGTGTTGTTGAGTCCGAAGAGCATCGGGCAGGAGATGGTAAAGGACAGGACCCAGACGATGGCGATCATGACCGTGACTCGGCGCTTGGAGCTGTAACGTGTGTTGTAGAGCATGGGCATGGCCACGGCTGTGTACCTGCAAGGGCGCGGGGTGTGGCCCCTGAGTCTGGGGCACAGGCCAAGGGACTCCTCACTCCACAGAGACACCCCACTTTGGGAGGATGGAAAATTGGTCCCCCTCCTCTTTACCCTAAATCAACCCTTTCCTGTCCTGGACTTAGCAAGGAAGTTGGTGATGCTCATCAAGTGCTTAATGACTGACAGGCTACCATTCAATCCTAGACTGTGTCTGCCACTCCAGTCTCCCTGCTTGGATTTTAGGTTTCATGAGGGGCCATGGCCTGGGTCTTTGCATCTTTGGAACTGGACCTGCTGCACCTGTGCTGGGCCCATGGAGGGTAGACGTGTTTACTGATGGATTGCTACCTGGGCCCCATAAAGCAAGGATTAGGTCTCATTCAGCAGAAAAGAATAACAACGGTAATTGTTTATGATGGCACACATGGTTCTGCTCAGCACGTCTCAGACATCAGCTCCATTCATCTTCCAAGAATTCTGTTAAGGGCAGAGAGCCAGGGCTTCTGGAAGCCCATATGACTTGTGTGTGCAAATTAGTAAAAGGCTCCAAATGTAGAACTTAGCAAAGTGAGCTCAGCCTGAGTCCCCTTGGCCAGGTGCCCTGTGCAGGACAGAAAACGCTCAACTGACGGTAGAGTCACACATGGGCAGGTGTCATCGTCTTGGTTTCTAGACAATGAAACTCGGGTTCTAAGAACATCGACAATCTGCCCAAGGTCATGTAAGTAAGAAGAGATAGGACCTCCTGCAGTCACGTCAAGTGCTTTCTCTTCTATGCTGATCTCTGTCCAGGGATGCTTGGTCGCATTATTGTCCACAGACACCTCCCTTTATGGGGTCTGTCCTCTCCCAGCCAGACACATATGCACACACACATGCATACAAACACGTGGACTCAGGCACACAGCCAGCCATACAGCATCATGGATAGAGCCTGACCCTGCAGGAGAGGCAGGGCAGCCCGCAAGGTGGATGGTCTGGGTCGCCTCTCCCACCCTGGCTGGGCTCACCTGTCGATGCTGATGGCACACAGGTTCAGGATGCTGGCTGTGCACATCATGACGTCCAGGGTGACGAAGATGTCACAGTGAATCCTGCTGAATCTCCACTCGCCCACCACCTGGAGACAAAGCAACATAGTGTGTGGACAGCAGAGGATACTGGCCCATGCACCAGAGCTTGGTCTCCTGGGGTGATGGGCTCAGCTGAGGTCTGATGGGTCTCAGTGATGGGTCTCCAGCCTGGGGAGAAAAGGGGCAGCCATGGGGAGTTGTGCTCGTGGGTCAATGAGGTCCTTGCCCGGGTCACCTCTCCTCCTAGACACATAAGGCCACTCACTCTGTGCCAAGAAGTTTGGGAGAAGAAAGATGATGAAATTATACAAGTGCTTCAGCTTTGAACCTTCATCTGTAAAACCTTTGTGTGAATACCTTACGACTCTCATGTTACCAATAGGGAAACTACCCCAGAAAAGGGTGGGGACTCGCCCGAGGCCTTCCAGCTCAGTTTCTGGACTCGCCCTGGCCCAGGTATCTCGGGGTGGCGGACTGGGCTGCTCCTTCAGTGCCTAGCATGGGGTATGACACAGAGCTGGGACTCAGTAAGTGTCTGTGAAGAGCAATGATGATTATGAAACAGTGAAGACATTTCTACTCCTTGCTGCACTTGGAGAATGAAAGAGGGGGAAGCTTTAGGAAGAACAGAATGGGCTGGAGATGTGTAATAAGTCATCCCTGGTTCAGTGCAGAACCATGAGTCCAGCTTACGACACAAGCATTTCACACCCTTCTTTCCCCTGACACACACACGCATACCCCACATGCACACCCCCACCCCACAACTCCCCTTTACACATACAGACACACACGCTCACTTAGCAGGCCACCCTGGCAGCTGTGGAAGCTTGGAGAAGCCCCATCCCTGGGGACAAGAGTCAAGACAGGGAGATACAACTTGGGCCACTACCTACTGGAGAAAGAGGAGCAGGAAAGCCGGTCCTGGTGATGGGAGCAGAGCAGTAGCCACTCTGTGGGGCACAGCAGGGCTAGTTACAAAGCTCATTCTCGGTGCTGCCCTCTTAGCTGCTCACAAGCATAAAGCCAATTGCTGGCATAAGGACAGTGATGGGCAGTGCATGGAGGGAACTGTAGCTTTTCCTGGAAGACAGGAAGCCTCTTGTGTGGCACTGCCATCTCTGGGGCTCACGTGAGGCAAGGGTATCTAAGCGCTGGCCAGGCAGCCACGCGGCCAGGGTTGGGGGTGTGGGATAGGAGGAGCTTCCCTGGCATCAACAGAGTCTACCTTTAAGGCACCCCTGGGAGGGTCCCAGGCACACCTGGCTCTGTGCCCCACCTTGACATCCTCCTAGGGTAGGACCAGTATTTCCAAGCTGCTCTCACCCACCTGGCAACCTAGATCTGAGATATCAGGGTCATCTCCTCCATCCTCCTCACTTCCTTCCCTCTTCCCTGCCTTCCTTACTTCTAATAGACACTTACTGAGCATCTTATTATGTGTCCAGCCCTGTCCTAGGCTCTGGGGCACAGCGGTGAACAATCCTGACAAAGTCTTTAGGGAGCTCTCAACCCCTGTCCCTAAAGGGTTTCCCGGAGCACAGAAGAAGTGGGAGGGGGGCTTCCTGCAAGGTCCCAGGAACAGCTGCTCTAGAACGCAGGTTGGGGCTTCTGAATCAAAGGCTCAAGAAAGTGTGTCAGTAGCCACTGTTTATAGAACATCTGCTGCGAGCACTTTACCTCATTTATTGTAACTTAAAGCTCATGGAGTTGGACACGACTGAGCAACTGAACTGAACTGAACTGAAAGCTCATACAAGAGGGCGCTGCTTACGCCCACTCCTGGATGAGGGGTGAAGCTCTGGAGTACACCCAGATCATGTGCAGCAGGGCTGGGATTTGAAGCAAGTTTTTTGGGGCAGCACATCCTATGCTCTCTCCTGAGCTGCCTTGGAAGGGACCATCTAGTTTGTCAGAAGAGGAGACAATTACGTAAAAAGTCCTTAGATAAACAGGGCTTTCCAGGTGGCGTCAGTGGTAAAATATCTGCCTACCAATGCAGGAGAGGCAAGAGACTCGGGTTTGATTCCTGGAGCAGGAAGATCCCCTGGAGGAGGAAATGGCAACCCACTCCTATGGTATTCTTGCCTGGAAAATTCCATGGATAGAGGAGCTTAGTGGGCTACAATCTGTGTGGTCAGAGTCGGACACGGCTGACTAAGCACAAGCACTAGATAAGCATAAAGTGGGAAAGGAGCGATTATAACTGCTAGCCCCACTCCAGGGCTGTTTCCTTGGAACCTTTGACAACGTTCATCAACATCCTTGCTCACATGAGGCTGGGATCTACAGAACGGGCTTTGTCATCTCCATCAGACTCCACTGTAATGGCCCTGCCGGGGCCTCAGACCCCAGCCCCAAGGATGCTCGTGGCTGTTGACTAAGTCAGTGACTGTGATCTGAGTCTGTTACATCTGCGCTTCTGGAAAATGCACCCAGCAAACCCTCCCTTCAAAGGACTGTGAGGCCAAAACAGCACGGGCTGGCAACTGGCTCTCTTCTCTCAGCTTCTCCAGATGCAAAGTGGTAGGGTCAAGACCAGAACTGGGTCCTCTCACCCCAAAACCAGCGTGCTTTCCTTATTCTGAGAAGAATAAAGGATGCACACCCAGTCCCACCTAGCCGGGTGCCGGCTGATGTTATCAGAGGATTTAACATCCCTGGAAATGGAACCGGATGGAAAATTCTGGACAACCAGGGCATCTCCTAGAGAGAACACAGTATAGGCTGAGAGGATGCTTTAACAGGATATTGGCATAGGGTGAGACTCCACACTCTCTAGGGACAATAAGTAGCTGAGATGATGTCATGCAAGCAAGGCCCACTGTCCAGCTCTTGTTTTGATGGAAGAGTTTGAGTACTGCTGTCTGAACTACCACTCTCCTCTCTCCCCTGAAAGACTGAACTTCACCTTTAAAATAATGTGAACAGATAATGTTTAAAATATCCATGTGAAGGACTTAAAGATTCCTAGGTGCCCTAACACACACGTTGGGTCCTGCCTTAGAGGGTCTAGGTAGGGGTGGTGGGTCTGAAAGCCCCAGAACCCACACCCAGAGCCCTAGGTAGAGCATGCCTTCCTCTGGAAGAGGGCGTCTCTTTGCCTGGATACGGGGAGGGTCCTTCAGTGTGTGTGTGGAGGGGGGTAATGATCTATCGTCACCTTCATCTTCATCACCGTTGCATGGCTACTCTCACACGCTGCTTACTATGTGCCTGCTGCCATTCTAACCACTCTTCATATATTAACCCACGTGATTCTCAAACAATGCTTACGATGTAAGTACTGTGATGATCTTCATTCTGTAGATGAGAAGACCAAGCACAGAGAAGTCGCTTGCTTGGCCAGACACCCATCATTTTTTTCCTACTTGTCTGTGGCCTGGGAACCCCCTTTACAAGGGAGCAGGAGGGGAATAGCCCCAAGAAACAAAAAGGCATTCCGGAGGGGGAGGCCCTCAGAAAGGACGTGGGCCCGATCGAGGCTCAGGGTCCCCGTGAACATGCCATCATGGAGGAACCAGATGCCTGGCCCCTGGTACCTGTGTGTTTTTAGCTTGTGTTGTTTCTATTGTTTGTTTCTTGCTGGTTCTCTCTTAACAGTCCAGTCACTTTGAAAGCTACAACCTGTCTGGGTCATGCCAGAGGAAACCAGGGGAGTGCTGGCCCAGAGCTCCCTGTGGTCCTGATAACAGGAGGCCCTGGGGACATGGAGACAGAGGGACCAAGCTCCCCTCCCCGCCTCTGCTTCTTCTCCTGATGTCTCCTCCGCTCAACCTCAACCAACAACAGTTTCTTGTTTTCTTTGCAAGGTGGAAGCCTTTCCCTCCCAGGCAGGGGCTTGCCTCTACAACACAGGTAATTTCCCCTCGCATCCAGGTCAGGAAGGTCACAACACAGAGATCTTAGTGACCTTGGTGTCTGAACACCTGTCCAGTTTCCCATGTAGCCAGACAGCACCCCAGAACCCTAGGAAGAGACAAGAGCACCCAGCCTGTGCCCACTCCAGGCCCCTAGTCCCCCCCTCATCTACCTGTCACCTCTAGAGTGTGTCCTCCTGGAGGCGGGTCCCCACTTTGGGAATCCCAGAGGTTTCTCCCTTTGCTGCGTGATCTGGATACAGACAGGCAACTTCTCACAGCTTCTGTTTCCCCTTCCTTAAAGTGCGAAGAATGGTATCAACTCAGGAGCAGCAGGAGTATTTGCTAAGAGTGGGTCTGTAAAGAGCCTGGTAGCTCCTGGCCCACAGTGGGGGCTTCAGGCTGGGTGGGCTCTGTCCCCAGCCTTGCAGTGGGTCACTGCATGGTCCTTCCTGAAGAAAGGAGCTGGGGTGCAGTTGACAGACACCTCAACCTCGAGGTCCCAGACACACGGTGGGGTGGGGAGGCAGAGAGGAGAGTGTGGAGCTGCAGCCCCCATTCTGAAGTCAGGGGGAGAGGGGTGAAGACGTCAGGCCTGGGAGCACAAGCCTCTGCCGTCCTCAGGGATCCTCATCAATGACTCGCATTCTCCACGAGACCTAATGAACCGACACTGGGGCCCCGGCTCCAGTCACCGTGTGAAGCTGGAGAAGTCACCTAACTTCTCTGACCATCCAGCTCACCATCTAGAAGATGTGAGGACTCAGTGGGAAGATGCTGTCTTTGAAGGACTAACACAAGGCCTGACACTTAGCACATGCATGCTTCGGTTATGTCCAACTCTGTGCAACCCCATGGACTGCAGCCCGCCAGGCTGCTCTGTGCATGGGATTCCCCAGGCAAGAAGACAGGAGTGGGGTGCCATTCCCTTCTCCAGGGGATCTTCCCGACCCAAGGATCGAACCTGCATCGCTTACATCTTCTGCACTGGCAGGCAGGTTGTTTACCCCTAGCACCACCTGAGAAGCCCCTGGCATTTACTTAGTAAGCGCCTTATAACCCGTAGTCAGGACTGTTAAGGAGACAATCCACCCATTTTTGTGAGACTGAGCCCAGAGTGGAGAGAGGGCCTTCCTGAGAAGGCACAGTCTTGAGGGGTACCAGTGAGGAGCCTGGACTCCTCACTGAATGGGAACCAGTGAGGAGCGTCTCCAGGGGAGGTGCCAGAGCACTGCGGGGGCCTAGACCTACCTCCAGGTAGACCACCCAGGGCATGACCAGCGTGGCCACCAGGAGGTCAGCCACAGCGAGGCTGACGATCAGGTAGTTGGTGGTGGTCTGCAGCGCCTTCTCGCGGGACACAGCCATGCACACCAGCACGTTGCCAAAGACGATGACGAAGATGAGCAGGGTGAGCAGCATGGCATAGTAGTTGTAGTGGGGCCTGTCAGCCTTCCCTTCGGACCCATTGAAGGGCCGGCTCCAGTTCCGGCTCTCTGGATCATCATCATACCAGGACAGGTTCAGCGGATCCATGGGGGCAGCAGGGCCACTGGGTGGCCAGGCTCTGGCCAGGAGAAACAGACACAGGGAGTGAGCAGGAGGACCTCCCAAAGCATGCTGTTACCCATGGGAGGCTCGGGGCTAACACCCACCACTGGAGGTTACAAGAGAATTCTCCAGCCTCAGGATTTTAAGTTTGCATCCCCAAATTTTCTTGAAATTTTGCAGCCTGCTGCCATTCTTCTGCTAGCAGGTTCTTGCTGATGGTAAAACAAATGAGAAGGTACCATTTTTTAAAGTATAATAAAATCAATGAGCTTGAAAAGAGCTGATCATTTATTCACCTACTTATTCAACAAACAATTAAGCATATCCCTTGCCCCACACAAATCCACGAGGAGATCTAGCTTCTAGTGGTAAGAACAGAAATATGCATTCATTCCCTCTTGATTCTGTAATTGCTTATTGAACATTGTTCTGTATAATGCCAGAAACAGGCAGGAAAAAAATATACAAGGAACAATAGCCAATTAACCAAGCAATTAAATGTCTGAGTGGTGGGCGTTAGAAAATGGAATGAGGAGAGAGACACAACCTAGTTTAGGGATTCAAAGAAGGCTTTCCTGAGGAAGTGATGTTCAACAGACACCTGCAGGGTGTCGCCAGGTAAACAGTTGGGAGCCAGGGGAAGGGTCCAGACATAGGAAGCAGGTAAGCAAATGATGGAGGTGGAGAGTGGGTGCCATGTGAGAGGGATAGCGGGGGATCTGGGGCAGCTGGAGTGCAGAGAGTTTGGAGTGAGTTGAACTGGAGGCTGCAATGGGCTTGATCCTAGAAGGTTTTAAAAATCACTCCAGGAGTTTAGACTTGACCTCAAGGGCAGCAGGAGCCACATGATGAGATTTGCCTTTCAGAGAGAAGAGGCTGACTGCCGTGCAGAGAATAGAAGGGTGCTGCTAAGTGGAGAGGCAGGTCACCAGCTGGGAGGCTGCAGGGACCCCAGGAAGAGCTGGTGAGTGCCTTTGTGCATTGAGAGCCCTGAGAAATGGGCATCTCATCTCAGAGGGAAAAGACTTCCTGAGGGAGGCGTCATTGGAGATGAAGTAGACAGAGGAGTGAGCCAGGCAACTGAGTCCAGGGGCTATGTCTCAGCCAGAGGGAACACAATGTGGTCCCAAATAGCAATCAATTCTGTTTGGCTAAAACTGTAAAGCATGATGGAGAAGCTGGGGAAAATTAAACCAGAGGGCTGTTCATGGGGCAGAATGGGTCTTATAAGCTTGGAGTCCCTGAAAGTCCAGGTACAGAGGAATGACTCCATTGGATTCGTTTTTAGGAAAAGTTGCGGACTGTGCAGCCAGCGGGGATGTTAGCAGGAAGTGAGGTTGTGCCTGCAATTCAGATAAGAGATGGTGGTCCTCTGAATGGTGGTGCGGGGATGAACACGGAGAGACATGTTCAGAGTCAGTAGCTAACCTGTCGATTTCATGGAATTTGATCACTGGATAGATGTGGGGTGGGAGTGGGGGTAGTCAAGCCGGGAAAGAAGGAGACGAGGATAACTTCAGATTTCTGTATTGGGCTCTGAGAGGCTTGGAGATGCTTCTTCCTGAAAAAAGAAAGCGGAGGGGCTCAGAGGCAGCAGGCATGGATGAGCTTGACAGCCTGTGTTTTGGTTGTGATTGAAACATAATGCACACATAATACAGTTGGCTCTCTTGCCAACAAAAGTGTTCCTATTTCACACAATGGAACTAAATGAACAGTACTTCAAGGCATTCCATACAGAGCTCCACAACTTCCAGGTGGTTTTGCTACCCGAATGGGTTTGAAATCCAGCAGTTTATTCCAATCGATCTGAACATGGTACTATATCCAAATCAGGGAGGAGGGCACACCAGCCTCGACGTGTCAGAGGGGAGCCCCAGAGAAGGGTCTGCCCATCTTCACCTCGCTAACACATCTGCTCTGCCAGCTCTCAGCAGAGGAGTGTAGATGATGTCCAACCCAGCACTGCCACTCCGGAGCCTCTTAGAGGAAAGCAAAATGCCTAATTCCATGAGGAGTGACATGGAATGCCACCCTTGCAACAAGTCTTCCAGTTCCAAGGGAGCAAAGCACTGTGTCACGTGGAAGCTGCCCTCTGCAAAGCCCACTGGCTCCTCTTCCCATTTGGAGGCCACAGCAGGAAACCTGCATGTCTGTATTGATCAGGCAGCAGGGGCTGCTCCCACCGTTCATTTACTCCATCAGCATCTATCGAGCTTGCCGGGCAGAAAGCACTGTGCCGAGCACTGTCAGGGGCCTGAGAAGTCAGAGACACACTCCCTTCCCCCACGATCCTGACTGCGCCTCTGCCCTGCTCCCACCTCTTTGGTTCCTTCCTCTGTAGAACTGGCGGCATCTGCTGGGGACTCTCAGCCCCCTGTCCCTCCCATCCCACCCATTCTCCATGCCCAACCAGACTTTCATTTCTGCAGCACGATTCTGACCCTACATATGATGACAGCTTCATCTACCTGCAAAGGATGTGATCGTTTGCCAAGTTTTTTTCTTTTTTAGATATATTATCTCATTTACCCTCAAAATAACCTCTAAGGCTTGTAGTTCTCATCCTCACTCTACGAATCAGAAAAGTACCTGGAAAACTTCTTTCCCTTGCCCCTACTGGCTAGTCCTACATGTCTTTCAAAGCAAGCCCCTCCCAGAATCCTCCTGTCCTGGAATCTGTCCCAAGTTCTCCTGGTTGGACCATCTCCCTCCTTCCTGGGGGCTCCCAAGGCATTGCCTCATGGTTCTGTTCTGGAACATTCTCCATTCATGTGTCTGTTTGGTTCATTTGTGTGTGTATAAGCATCTCCAGGGTTACACCATATCTTGCTCATGCCTCATCTTATTCGTGGGATAAACAAAAAGCATACTATCTTGCTTTTCCCTTCTGACTCTTAATGATATGACTGGCAGACAGTAAGTGTTTAACAGATGTTTGCAGAACTGAATCAAAGGGTGAGTCCAACTGGGAAGAAAACCCTCCACACTTGAAATGTAACCCATCAGATCAACAAGTGACACAGGGGAGATGCAACCCAAGAATATCATGGGTGTTACACTCTGGTCTCCAGAAGGCAGACAGAGGAGGAGGGCAACATGCAGATCTATTGGGGATACAGTGATGCTCAGGCCCCAGGGAGCATGTGTGTGTGGGCACAGCTGGAGTGTTCACAGAAGGCTTCCTGGAGAGGGGAGAACTTCAACTGAGACGTACATTATGGGTGCAATTTTGATGGCAAATGTGAATACTGATGGGTGCAATGGGGGGCAGGGGTGGTGGCTGGGGGTAACACTTACTCCCCTTTGGTGCTGGTTACTCCACAGAGTAAGTCTTGCCAAAGGCTGGAAAGGCCTCATGCATTTAATTTTCAAATTGAACATTTATTCTTAATTGTTCTTGTAGCTTTCTGCTGATACAAATGTAACATAATTACATTGTAGAAAAAAATGGAAAGTATGGAACATGCCTAATTACCTGTAGACCCTGCTAATCAGTGCTCAGAGTGAGCTCCAGCTTCTTCTGTGTCCTCAGCAACCTTCCTAATCGGGGCGGGGCTGACATCTCTTAACCACAGGGGCTGCCTGGCTGGCTCTCAGACTGATCTGGGATCTGGACATCAGCAAATCCACCCCCACAGGTGGGGTTTATTGGCACGAGAGACACTGCTATAACATAGGAGCTGGAGACCAGAACACCTGGGTTAACTACCAACTGTAGCTCTCCTAACTCAGGCATCTTGGCCATATTTTTTGGCTTTCCTAAGCCTCAGTTTTCCCATCTGCAAAATAGGGACAGCAGTTTTTGTTGTGAGGATTGAGTAGGGTGATGCATATGTGGCCAGCACAGGTAAACCCTCATGGAAAAATCAAACCTTTGAGAAAACAAACCAAGCAAAATAATCCAAAGAAACAAGCAATCAGACAACAAGTCTAAGACCCCCAAGAGATGAAGTGACAGGCGCTGTCCAAATGCAGCCCATCAAGGTCAGAGGACCTGCTGGGCTCCTCCTGTGACATGGCCACTCATCCTTGGAAAGTGGGCACTAGACGAGGAGAAAATTCTGAGATGCAGCAGTTGAGCCCTTGGGAAGGAGTGAAGGAAAGAAAAGGTAAAGTGTATTCCCAGACTGTGGTTGCTGGATAAATCTGAAAGACCCTTGGGATGGGGTAGCAGCTGGCCTGGAAGGACCAGCTCTCCCAGGCCGCTTGCTCCTCACTGGAGACTGCCATATTTCCTAGGTTTTAAGACAGAATTAAAAGTAAAGTGCACCGTTGTCTTATGTTCCACTCGGAAAGAAGAAATGCCATCAAACTCCAATACAGCTCTTAGATGGCATTGATTGTAAAAGGCATTATGACTTCAGAGACTTTAAAATGTCGGAGAGGATCCGCATCTTAGAATGCATAAAACAGTGACCTGCAGGCATTTCTCTGCTGGCATTTTCTCAGGAGGAATTTTCTAAGAAAACCTGCTGGTCCCCAGGCTCCCCCTGCTCCAGCTCCAGCCCCAGCCCTTCCTCTTTTCCTTTTGCCCAGGGCTTCCAGGGGCATCCGTCAGAAGATAGAACAAAGGAGAAGCCAGGCTGTGGTCTTTCTCACTCCAGAGGCACCCCTCCAATTCCTGCCCCTGCCCTGCCCCTCAAACTTCATCTGTGTCAGAGCCTGTGCCTGTTGGGGGAGAGGAGAGCTCTAGGTAAGTCTGGTCTGGCCCTGGATCTGGAGAAGCCAGGTGAGACCAGCCAGGTGAGATCAGGGGCTCCTATAGGTGGGAAATACCACACAAAGCTGGCTCCCTGGATATGCCAGGATGGTCCACATTTCTTGCTCTTTTTTAAAAAAGAGTTAGGCTTTTTGTATAACCCAAGGAGAATTATTTTTACAGTTAAAAGACCTCAGATAAGTAAGATCTCAAATTATTGAAAAAAAATTTTTTTTGTCAGAACAAGCATTTTGATTTGGGATTATGAGACTATGATCAACTTGCTCACCAGCCTCCACATGCCACCTCCGTCTTCCTCCCAGGTGGCTCCTGCCACATGCATAAAAGCTCCAAGTTGCAGTCCCCAATCAATGTCACTCAGTGAACTCCAAACACATGCATGGTCATGGCCGCTTCTAAGCTCTTGGTGGGGTTAACTATCTGGTTCTGTCTCCTGGGAGAGGGATGGATGATCTGAGCCTGCTGCAATGGACTGAACTGCGTTCATACAAAACTCATATGAAGTCCTAACCCTCAGTGTGATCCTATTTGGAGATGAGGCCTTTGGTCATGAGAAGGTCACGGGGGTAAGGGTCCTCATAAGGGTAGGGATGTGTGTGTTAGTCGCTCAGTCATGTCTGACTCTTTGCGATCCCATGGACTGTAGTCTGCCAGGTTCCACTGTCCATGGGATTTCCCAGCAAAAATATTGGAGTGGGTTGCTAAGCCCTCCTCCAGGGATCTTCCCGACCCAGGGATTGAACCCGGGTCTCCTGCATTGCAGGCAGAGTCTTAGCCAAGATTCTTTCTCAGGCTCTGAGCCAACAAGAAAGCTTGAGGGTAGGGGTGGCTGCCCTTATAAGGAAAAACACCAGAGAGCTTGACCTCTCTTTCGCCCTGCCATGTGAGCACACAGTGAGGAGCAGCCCTCTACCAGCCAGGAAAGGAGCTCTTAGCACAGCCTGACCACCCTAGCCCCCTGGTCCCAGATTCCCAGCCTCCAGAACCATGAGAAAAGTAATTTCTCGCGTTGAAGCCCCCCAGTCTGGGTGTTTTATGAAGGCAGCCCAAACGAGCTGACAAAGACACATGCAGATACCAGGCCTCACTCATGGCCTCTTCCCCTAAGTACCATCCTCACCTGGGCAGCAGAGTGGGGCAACCACTGCTCCTGACCCCCAGCCTCACCAGCAGAGGGGCAATTGCAGGGTGGGGCAACCACAGGGTGGGGCAACCATGCCCTGACCCCCAGCCTCACTAGCAGAGGCTTCCAGGTGTGCTCTGGCATCACCTGGGCTCTTCTTCCTTAACTGCCTTAGTGTGGGGGGAAGTGGAGGGAGCCAGGGGCGAGGGGAGACCCATCTGTGTGGGTGCCTGCAAGCCTCTGGCCGTCAGAGTGCTGGAGCTCACCCGGGCCTCGTGTGTCTTCAGGACTCACTGCCCCACCCCTAGTAGAAGGCCAAAGACCTACTGAAAGATCTTCCAGAATCATCCACGCTGGTGGTCAGCACCCCACCATCGTGCATGCATGCGATGTCGCTTCAGTTGTGTCTGACTCTCTGCGACCCCATGCATTGTAGCCTCCTCTGTCCATGGGATTCTCTGGGCAAGAATACTAGAGTGGGTTGCCATTTCCTACTCCAGGGGATCTTCTCAACCCAGGGATCAAACCTGCGTCTCTTATGTCTCCTGCGTTGGCAGGCAGGACCCCTCTGTCAAGTTCTCCCTAACGGCCAGTCTGACTCCAGCCTGGTGTGATACCTGCTGTCTTCAGAGTCTCCGACGCAGAGCTTCCTCAGGAGATGTCTAGGAGGATGGAGCTGCATGGGGCAATCAGGGCAAGTGGACTGTGGACCTGGGCTTGTCCAGCCCCCAGGGCCTCTGCCATTACACTACCTGCTTTCTGACCGTTAGCATTTTGTGTGTGTGCTCTAATTTGAAAATATGCTAGCTCTCAAGCTGAGAAGTGCTCTATGAGCCCAGACAGCCACCTGGGGATGAACTGGCCCACTGAGAGGGCCCAGGCCAGCAGCCCACCAGGCTCAGACCCGCCCTGCCCAGGGGTGGGAAATGGGCAGACAGGGCAGCTGGGAGGAGGGCTGAGCTACAGGTCACTTTCCAGCCTGTAAACAGAAACAGCTTCTAACAGGTCTGTCGGAAGAGGGAAAACTCCTCTGAAGCTCCACAGTCCGAGGCTGATGCCTCAGCCTGGTATTTTCCTCTCAGGAAGGACGGAGAGGCAGTGGTCGCTCTGGTCCTTAGCCCGGCAGGGTGAGGGCAACAGGGTCAGTCTGCTAGGGTGCCTGGGACCCTGGAGGAGAGCTGGAGGCGTCGGGGAGGAGAGGGGCAAGGATCCTGATCTCTGGTTTGGATTCCATCCACCAGCGAAACTCCAGGGCACGGGCTGGGAGGAAGGGGTGAGGAACGCTCGGCAACCTGTTTCCCGGCTGCGTCCTCCCCTGGGAGGTTGGCATTTGAAGGAGTCAAATTGTCTAATTAAAATTTAACAATTCCTTACCGGGCTCGATGGCGGGTGAGACACTGCTGTCTTAAACACATCATTTTTCCCTCTTTTCTGAGACTTGAAGCATTTCAATGAAAAAGAAGGGGGGCGGGAGGCGCTTCGCATTTGCATCTCAAAAGCAGCTTGCTGGCGCTGGGTGGGAACTGGGAGTGAGTGGTAAGGGGTCTCCTCCCCACAACCCCAGTGACTCAGGTCACCCTCTGCGCCTCCAGACCGAGTCCAGGCTGTGACTTGGGGTGGGCACTTCTCCAGCTCCTCAGGCAGCTCTGGGAAGGAAGGGTGGGAGGGGAAGAGGGGGAGAAGCTCCCACCCCAACTCCATTCCTTCTTTCTCCAAAGGAAAAAGAAGAGTCCCTGAACAAGGCCTCACTTACTGACCCTGGAGAGCAGCCTCCACAGGGAAGGGGGTGCCCAGGGCCCAAGGACAGGCAGCCTTGAGAGTCTTCCACGCCCTGATCTTGGGAAGGCTGGCATGGAGCATTGACAGGTGCATTCCCGTCTTACCTGGAAAGGCTAAGGAGCAGAGAGGCTGCTGAGCTGGGGGAGGGTGTGGGTTGGTGGGGAAGAGTCTTTGGAATGGGGGAGGGCAGGAGGAGTGGAGATGGAGGCATACTGGGGAGGAGAATAGCGGAGACTGAGTTGTGGGGCTGGTGCAATGGGTGAATGAATGCTGCTCCGGGGCTCAGCCTCTCCTGGCCTTGAGCATCTTTCCCAGCATCCCAGGCCCACACGCACAGGGGAGCTGGGTGGTGAGGCTGCGAGTCTGTCAGGCAGCAGCAGCTGGAAGACAATCCCAGTTGCTTTTCTGCAGTTGTTGGAGAGGGACCCTCTGGGGCTCAGACAAGGTCCAGCTCCCAGAAATTCCTAGGTTCTCTCCATGGCTGCCCACGTGGCTGCCTCCCTCCTCCCAGAAACTCAGTGCTGCTTGTGGGGGGACAGATCTGGACTGCTATAAGGAGCCATTAAGAAGGCTGAGCCCCAAAGAATCGATGCTTTTGAATGGTGGTGCTGGAGAAGACTGTTCAGAGTCCCTTGGACTGCAAGGAGATCAAACCAGTCAATCCTAAAGGAAATCAACCCTGAATATTCATTGGAAGGACTGATGCTGAAACTGAATACTTTGGCCACCTGATGTGAAGAACTGACTCATTGGAAAAAACTCTGCTGCTGGGAAAGATTGAGGGCAGGAGGAGAAGGGGGGCAACAGAGGACGAGATGGTTGGATGGCATCATCAACTCAATGGACATGAGTTTGAGCAAACTCCAGGAGATAGTGAAGGACAAGGAAGCTTGGTGTGCTGCAGTCCATGCAGCCGCCAAGAGTTAGATGTGACAGAGCAACTGAACAATAACAAACAAGGAACCTTGTTTGGGTAAAAGTTTAGTGGGTAAACCCATCTGCGGTGGCCTAGGGGGAGGGGAAGCCACACTGACCCCACCCCCTAGTGCTCCTCCAAGTGTTCAAGCTTCCCTGGCCCAACCCAGAGTCCCACAGGGCAGCTCGGCAGCAGAACTTAGACTGCTTATCTGTGGGGAGAACTGCCCAGGGCTCCTTAGAGTGTGTGCAACAGCTTGGGGGAGGCCCTCCCATCCCTGCTGTCCCACTGTGTCTGGTCTCACCCAGCTGGAGCCAGGAGGGTGGGCCTTTGAGGGCCTTCAGTTACCCCACCTCTAAAGTTGGTGAGCAGGTCCCACTCTGCCCTGGAATTACACATGGTCAGGCATCATCTCCCACCTCAGAGCCAACAGAAGCTACCCTGGGACACTCGCTCACTCAACATGAGTTCACCAGAGCCTCAGACTGAACTTGCAGTGTCTCCTGTCCTTCCCAGCTCAGCCCTCCCACCCAGGCTCAGGACCCCTTCCTGGCTCAGGTCCTCGTTCTTCTCACCCTTCAGGGCAGCCCCTCCCCAGAAAGGCTCCCTGATGCTCCAGCACAGAGCCGTCCTGTTACTTCAAGCTCTCCTGGCGCACATGCTCCTTGGTGGCATTATCACAGGTAAAATTAAGCTGTTACTTGTCTGATTATTTATTTGGTGTCTGTTTTTGCCAAAGTGTGGGTTTCACCAGTGTACGACTCACACCTGTCTCGACTCAGCGTGGCTTTCTCGCCTCCCAACACGGCGCCTGGCTACGGCAGGTCCGCCTTAAACGTCTGAGAGGCATCCGTGGGAGGTAGCGCTTCACTCCGGTGTGAAGGAGTCAGCCCCTTGGTCTTTCTCTACCCTGGTTGTTGTTTCTCCCCTGGATTCTCCTAAAGGGGTACCCAGGAGCCTCCTTTGAGATCTCTCCCTGGCCCCCTGGGTCCCAGTCACAAGGTAGCTGGGGTTAAATGTCCAGATGGTTGGGGAGTCATCCATGTAGGCCATCCATGGTCATACAAGGTTAAGAAGCATTGAAAGAAAAAAGAGAACACCCCATGAAGGTGAGTGTAGGTGTGTCTGGAGGTGGGTAGAGAGATAACTCGAATTCTGTAGAAGGGGAACACAGAGGCTAGAGGGGAGGGCTTCTGGTCTACCGGAAGGCCTGGGGACCCAGGGTTTGGCGGCAGCACCAGACGAGCGCCCCCTGTGGGTGTGAAGTCACAGCCGGCCAAGGCGGTAGCCCGGAGTCAGCTCCTCCCTGAGCACCAGCCGGAAGCTCTAAAGCCTTCCCAGGGCACGCAGGGCGCGGCTGAGGGCCAGCCCATCCGAGGAACTGCAGTGGGTGGGGGGGTGCCAGGGAGAGGCACCCACAGCTGCCACAGCTGGGGAAGGGGGCCTCTGAGTAAAAGCAGGAGACCAGAGCAGAACGCAACCAGCCTCCTCCCCTCTGAGGTTCCTCTTCTCCCCAAGGCGGCCAGCGTCCCTGGGCCTGGCCGCGTGTCCCTGGGTCTGAAGTGCTGGGAGAGGGCGTCGTGGCCTCGCCTCAGGTCTCCTGGGGGCTGGGCCAGGGTCCCTGTGTCTAGCAGAAGAGAGAAGGGTACACGCGGGAACGGATCTCTGCCTGACAACCCCGTCTCTGTGGATTTTGATGGCTCCGTAAAAAAAAAAAAGTCTCCTCACAAACTGTCAAAGTGTCACAAATTAATTAACTGTTAGCTGGAGTGACTCAGTGTGGGGAGAGGGTGGGGAGTGGGGGGCGGCGGCACCGTTCTCTGCCTGCTCTGCCTTTTGATGAAAAAACTTCTCAGCGCTCAGCAGTGCTGATCCCTGGGGGAGCTCACGTGCAGAAGGGCAGGCGGGAAGCCGGGCAGAGGTTGTGGGGTTCTGGGTCCCGACCCTGTGGGGACGAAACCTCCAGAAGCTGCTCAGGAAGTCTAAAGTCAGAAGGCAGTCCACAGGCTGGCTCTGTTTTCCGTTTTCCTTCCTCTTCTTCCTCAAGCTTCCCCCATGAAGAAAAGAATTGGGAAGTGGAGCTCAATTCACCCCCGGGGCCGGGCTGGGTCACCCGAGTCCAGGGGGCAGAACCCCACTTAGCTGCCGAACTCACCAGCAGGAGCTGGAGAGGAAGGACGACCGGGCCTCAGACCAGCCTCCTTGACCTTTACTTTAATTTCAGGAAAGAATTGAAAAAACACGCTCTTGAAAGTCAAGAGGGAGACAAATCCTGAACCTTATTGCTCTAGAAGGATGAAAAACAATCCTCGCTATCTGGTAGAAAATTGTTCTGCTTTATGAAAAGGCGTCCCTGTTCGTAAAAACAGAGACAGCGGCCAGTCCAAATAAAAGCCCACATCCGTCATGTGCTGGGGACCTCCTGGAAGCCCCTCTCCCGACTCCCTCCATCCTTCAGCCCCAGCAGGGGCTCAGGGGACACCAGGGACAGTTCTTTCCCACAAAGGATAAAGCCCTTTCTGAATGGGGGTGGGGGGGTTGGGTGTGGTGGCAAGCAAGCTATAACTTCAGGACTCCCAGGCAAATAGCTGTTTGGTGTCCGTATCTCAAAGACGAATGGAGGGTAAAACTTCACCACAGGAATGCAATCAGCAAAATCCAGATTGTGGAAAATGAACCAGAACAAATGGTATGGTTTCTTCCAAAATTAAATTGCAAGGACACAATAGAAAAAGCTGGGGGTGGGGAGAGAGCCTTCATAATAACAGAAACTTAAACGCCTATCAGCCAATTGCAACGTGTGGACCTTACTGGAATCTTGATTCAAAAGAAACCAACTTTTTGTGACACTCATGAGACAACTGAATATTTAAAGAGTACATTTTGGATGATATGAAGGAGTTACTGATAACAAGTTTTAGCTGTGGCAATGGCATTCCAGCTCATCGCTTTAGAGCCCTTATCTTTTAGAGAAACACTTGAGATCCTTACAGTTGAAATGATATGATGCCTGGGATTTATCTGATGAGATGGAACAGATGAAACAAAATCCACTGTAAGCTGATTATGGTTAAAGCTGGGTGATGGATACATTGAGGTTCATTATATTATTCTTTCTAATTGTGTGCATGTTTACAATATTCTATAACTGTTTTTTAAAAATCTAACTTTCTCTTTAGCTCTCATCACCCACTCTCCCCCCTAAACAACCTGGCTATAAACCAGCCTTCCCATCCTGCTCCCTTATTATAAATGCTGACTTCCTTTCTTGCCGGGAGTAGGGGGCCCGATAGACCGTCTCCTTGCCCCCATCACTGCTGTGCCCTGTCCAGGACACAGGAGCTCTGGGACCTCTCCTTCATCTAATGGGCTATCTCCTTTTCACAGAGGACAATGGCTCTGCTGGTAGGGACAGGAGGTAAGAGTGGACACCCACTTTAATGACAAACATAGCCACTACTGAACTCCTATTCTATGCCAGTCACCGTGTGAAGCACCAACCACATGCATTCATTTAACCCGCACAGCAGCTCTATGAGATTAGATACTATTTCCATGTTGCAGACCAAGTAACAGGCACAGAGAGGGTAATTCGCCCAAGTTCACCCAAGTGCAGTGCGTTATGCACACAGGTGTATCTGCCTACAGGACCAAGGCTCTGCTCCTTATACCAGCGGATGAGTCTGGGTCAATAACTTCACCAGGCTATTAGGGCTCAGACTGAAGCCCACAGGAGCCCCTCAGAGCCCTCTCAGCCTTACCAAGAGGGAAGGTGCAGTCCCAGCCTCACCCATGTTTCCTCAGAGTCCTGACTGCCCTTAGGCAACCAGATGCTTTCCAGAAAACAGCACTCTAGAGGTCTCCAGAGCATTAGGCTGCCTAGACCAAGTGAGGCAGAGGAGGACAGACACGCTGGATTCTGCACGGCAAGGAAGAGCGTCGACTGCCTCCAGGCTCATCCCTCTGGACCAGGTCAGCCCGCCTTCCTCCTGTCCTTCCTGTGTTTCCTTTCCTTCCATGGGGTGGGGCACTGCGGGTCCAGGCCTCCAGTGCCCCCTTCCACTCCCCCAGCCCCGCCCCGGGCTGCTGGCACCTCACTCAGGGGAGGGGCGCACCACACAGTCACAGAAGGCAGTGGGGGGCAGTTTTCCTGCTGCAGCAAAAGGCTGGGGGTCTCAAATAGAGCCTCACCTTCCTCTCCCATGGGACAGCAGTAGACCCTGAGAAGGACACCCTGAGACGATCGTAACCAAGGTCACCTGCCAGGTGTCCCCAACATCTCATGGCTTTTAGCTCAGGGCTGGTTGGTGCTGCTGCTGCTGCTAAGTCACTTCAGTTGTGTTCAGTTCAGGGCAGTGTCGGTGATAGGCACAGAGCCTTGATGGTGAGCTGTGTGCCCACTGGTACTGTGTTACCGTCCCCCATCCCTGTCCTCAACATTAAGGTTTTTTTAAGCACTGATGACCTGAGAAGAAAGAGGAGGGGCTTCCTTCTATCCTGAGGATTGAAGGATGGCTTGGTTGTTTTTAATCAAACAGATAGACCTGGGTTTCAGTCTCATTTCCAATATCTGCGAGCACTGTGGCCTTGACAATGTCATAGCTCTGGGCCTCGGTTTTCTTATCTGTAAAATGGGGACAATAAATCCCTCCTCATTGGAGTGGTTGTAAAATTAATGTAGAAAATGCAAAATGAAGGGGTCAAGAAGAGGCTCAATAATCAGAAACTAGTATCACTGTTGGGGGCAGGGGTAGGGGGTGTGGAACTCTGCCAGGTCCCAGCAAAAGGGTCTCCTCTGGGCCAAAGACTATGTTAAAGGCTCAATGAATCTTGTTTAAGCTTCAAAATAAGCCATGAGGAAGGGGGTCTCACCCTGTTTTAGGGCCCGCAGGGCAGCGTTGTTGCTGTCAGTGCCCACCAGTACCACTAGCAAAAGACCCACGCTGCGATGAGTGCCCTTGAGAGAAAGAGACCTCCTACTTCTCCATGGCCCCCAATCCTCTGAACACTCTGGAGGGATGGTGTTGTCCCACCAACCAGCCCTGTCGGAGAAGGCAATGGCACCCCACTCCAGTGTTCTTGCCTGGAAAGTCCCATGGATGGAGGAGCCTGGCGGGCTGCAGTCCATGGGGTCGCGAAGAGTCAGACACGACTGAAGCGACTTAGCAGCAGCAGCAGCAACCAGCCCTGAGCTAAAAGCCATGAGATGTTGGGGACACCTGGCAGGTGACCTTGGTTACGATCTTCTCAGGATGTCCCACGTGGATCTGCAGCCACCTTGACTTCAAGGAAAAACTCTAGTTGGCCAGGAACCTTCCTGATAAATACTATGGATAAAACAGCTATGGGATGTCTCAACTCTCTAAGGCAGAGGTGGGCCAGGCATCCAGTGAGACCTTAGGGACTCTGAGAGTCCACCATCAGCACTGGATTATTTCATCCACCTGCAGGAGTCTGACAGGCAGAAGAATAATCCAGTTCCCTTAGATGAGCTACTTCCCTAATTCTCAATTTAATAATAGATAATTTAACGAGAGCAGTCATACCTGAAATAATCATGTAAATTGTTATATTTCAAAGTGTCCTACAAAGTCTAAAGTCCTATAAAATGTTAGCTAACTATTAGCACGTCAACCTAGACCTCCATTTGTCATCTGTAAATTGATCCCACAGACATCCCCACTAGAGAGTTGGGGGCTGATACGATTCCCTCGCTGTTGTACATGTTCTTTGGTACTTCCTGGCTTCAGTGTCTGTTCAGTCTCTGCAATGGGTCTGTGAAGCCTGCAGGGCAGAGGTTGTCTTAAACCCATGTATATCCTTAGCATCTACTGAGAAGGACATGCGTGCGTGCCTGCTCAGTCGTTCAGTCATGGGACACACTCTCTGCAATTCCATGGTCAGTAGCCCACCAGGGTCCTCTGTCCATAGGCTTTTCCAGGGAAGAATACTGGAGCGGGTTGCCATTTCCCTCTCCTAGCGGTCTTCCTGACCCAAGGATCGAACCCGGGTCTCCTGAGTCTCCTGCCTTAGCAGGTGGATTCTGCACCACTGCACCACCTGGGAAGCCCCTATTGAGAAGGATACCAGCTTGCGAAGAGTTAATGCATGTCGGTAGCCCTGGTGGGCGTTCACAGCAATAGTGCAGCTCTAAAACACGGTGAGACCACCTTCCCTGGGGGGTTATTTTGAAGGTTAAATGAGATACATCAAGCCCTTAGCACAGTCTCTAGCCCAGAGGAGACATTCAGTTGTTCCTCTTCTCTTGACGGGGAAAAAGTGTAGAATATTGAATTTTGTTTGTCAAAGAAATCTTATCTAATATAGTTCCTTTATTTTACAGATCAAAAAACTAAGACCCAGAAAAGTGAAAAAAACTCACCCGAGTTCACGAAGCTGGTGGTTTTCATTGCCAGGATTGCCATTAAGGCCCCTAGATTGGCCCCCAGCTTGACCTTACATGGCCTCCGTGGCTCCTACAAAGGGCTCAATAAATAGCAGGTATTAGCTACCACCATGGCCTCTATGATCGTCATCATCAGCTGCATCTTCAAAGCTATTAAGTCAGCTAAAGAGACTCTGGAGGCTCTGTATGTCTCCTCAGTCTAACCCGAGTTTATCCAGTTTCTTGTGTACGCTCATCTCCCCTAGAGATATGTCAGCAGAGATAAGCAACAGCAGGCATCCAGGAGTATAGATCCTGGATGTATAGATGACATGTGTGCGTGCCTGCTCAGTTGTCTATGCATCCAGTCTATATATCTACACATCCAGTCCCCACTCAGCCCGTTCACCCTGGAAATAATCCTTTCTTTATAAGTGTTGCTCTCTAAGCCTGACATTCTGCTCTCACTTTCCCCTGGATATTGATGAAGGCTTGTACATCGCAGGTTACATGCTCATGGACTGTGTCCTGAACATCTGTTCAGGGAACAGCCTGGGGCCATAGGGTGTGTTGGGTTTCTTTGTGTGATGCTGCTCCTTGAAACAACTTTTAGGGGAGGCTTTTCTGTTCTAAATTCCGTGGACAGAGGAGCCTGGCGGGCTACAGTCCATGGGGTATCAAAGAGTGGGCCACAACTGAGCACGCGCGCGTACACACACACACATTCTTCCCCAGGAGTCCAAGGAAAGGGCTGAATTTCTGGCTTTGCTGCTCAGCAGCCTGACAAGGCCAAGGCTGGAGACAACAGCAGAAGCCAATAACCCGGGTCCAGGAGGGATGTGTGAGATAGAGGATTCCCAGGGGGCAGAGCTGCTCTGCCACAAAGGATGAGGGATGTGACCAGAAACCCTGCTCAGCTGGGAACCCACCTATGGAGTCAGGAGACAGAGGAAGGGAGGGAAGGAGAGACACACGGAGAAGGTGCCCCTCGGGGAAGTCACTAAGGAAACACCTCTGGCTGGAGTTCTCACTCTAGCTTCTGATCCTGAGAGTATCTGAGGCGGAACACAAATACTTTCGGTCTTGTCTTAGGACTCCTGGGACACAGAGCAGCTAAGTTTTCTCAGCCCAACAGGGCAAACAACACAACGTCGCCAATCAAACTTCCCGTGCACCCACCCTATTTGATAAATCTGCCAGCCTTTTGATGCACTAAGTGAAGATGAATTAGCAGTCATGAGGCTGTGACAGGTCCCCGAGCTCTGATGGCTGTGGCAGAAGGGAGGGGAAGTTCTCCTCGGGGATTAGCTGGAGCTGCCAAGTTCGTGAAAATAACCCACTGATGCCAAGGCACCTCAGCTTCTCCCCACAACCCTCATTCTGTCACACACAAAATCACTGTCCAAGAAGTCTAACCTGCTGGGTATCCAAGAAACAGAGTTGGCTCTCTTCCTCCAAATGAGCCACATGCCATAAGCCCCGGCCAGATCATGCCAGAACGTCCAGTTGCCGAAAGGCACCCAGGACTCCGAGGAAATACAGGTATGGCCTGGACTGCATCTTCCCTCTTTAGAAGGCTGTGAAGGGTCCGAGGGCCTCCTGTGGGCTCCAGCCTGAGCCCTAAGAGCCTGGTGAAGTACAACTCTGGACACACTCAAGATGGAAGCCTGTCTGCAGGGAAATAAAGGCAGCTGTCTCCTGGGTGCCTCTAGGGCTTGGTGCCACAGACCTCACTCCTCGCTCTAGACCCAGACTCACCCCCTGGTATAAGGAGCCTGGGTCTTGTAGGCAGATACACCTGTGTGCATAAGCCACTGCGGTTGGGTGACGTTGGGTGAGTTACTCTCTGTGCCTGTTTCTTCATCTTAACATGGAAATAGTATCTAAACTCACAGGGCTGCTGTGCAGATTAAATGAATGCATGTGGTTGGCATTTCACACGGTGACTGGCATAGAATAGGAGTTCAGCAGTGGTTCTGTCTGTCATTAAAGTAGGTGTCCACCCCCACTTCCTGTCCCTAACAGCCAAACCATCGTCCTCTCTGAAAGGAAGGAGACAGCTCATTAGCCCAACAAAAAGTCCAGAACACACCAGAACATGCCAGAACACAGGATCCATCTATTTTGTTGTATGGGAAAAGTGAAGGTTGGCGATGGCAGGCTGGTAAAATCCTTTCTAGTCACAAGTTTGCCGACTCCTTGGTTATGTTTCTGCCAGCCCAGCAACAGAGACCCAGTACTGGCTAGCTAACCTTTTCATACCAGAAGTTGCCAACTGGCAGCCTTGGGCCACATTTGGTTTGCAGATAGGTTTTGTTGGGCTTACATTGCATTGTTGAAAGATTGCAACTTGTGTCCAATATTTAAACTTTGCAGATGTCACATGAAAATACAGGTTCCCATCAAAAGAATCACCAGATTTTGGAAACACTGGGTCAGCATTCTCACAAGGGAACAACAAGCTGGGGTCAAAAGAGGCGGCCCCCTTTACACGGAGTACGCACTAACTAAAGAAAGCAGTGGCCATGCCCAGCCAGAGGAGGGGCCAGCCTTGGGGAAGAGACTGTCTCTGCACTCTAAGGATGGATGGGGCGGCAGGAGCTACATCCCTACTCTCTGCTCCTCGCCCCCTGCATTCTCCCCACTCATCCCAGTTTGCAAGGGGCCAGGCCCCAAGGCTTTGGCAGAGCTCCCCTCCTCCCCCTCCGTCCCCATTCCAACGAGCTGGGCACAGTGCCCACCAATCTCATTTATTTATTTGGCTGTGCCCGGTCTTTGTTGCCGCACACAGACTCTTTAGTTTGGGCATGTGGGTTCTAGTTCCCTCAACAGGGATCGAATCCGGGCCCCCTGCGTTGGGAGCATGGAGTCTTAGCCACTGGACCATCAGGGAAATCCCTTCATCAAGCCTTACAACCCTGCACCCAGCTGGTGTCACTCAGGTTACGTTTCTTTCCAGGCCGCACATACATTTAAGTTTGCAGCCCCTGTTTTATAACAGTATCCAGGGTAACTGAGTTGCAGAGACATTGCTGAACTGTACAGACTGGTCTGAACAGTACTCTAGGATCTCCCCACCTGATCCTCACCCTTAAGCCTGGTGGCTGCAGGAAGATGGGAACCCTCAGGGCTGGGGAGGCTTTAGGAAACACCAGTGCTATTTGGACAAAGCTGAAATTTTCCTACCACTCCTCGCTCTGCCTGAAGGCTTCTGCGCTCTTGCTGGAGGCCCTTGTGTCTGAAGCACAGCCTCTCTTGGGGCCCTTTCTGCCCAGCTGATATTCGAACTGACACCGTAAAACAAATCTCTCTCCCCCAAGTCTGCCTTGGCTTTAGACTTTCTATGATTGATCATCTAATTACACTTGCGGCCCAGGAAGCGGTAATCTCTACGGCAAACGGGGTGCATATCACAGGCTGAGACAAAACATTCCATCTTCCCGGCATGTGGCAAACCGAGGTCTGCAGTTTGCCTCATGTACCAGCATGATAGCCAGGCCGCTACTGAGCTAGAAGAGGTGCCCGCAAGGTATCTCTGCTGCCTTCTTCACTCTGTGAAGTGCTGGGCTTCCCCAAGGGAAGACTGGTTCTGTCGCCCTACCCTCCTCCCTTATCTGTTAATTCTAACAAATACACCAGGGTTTAGTTGTTGGAGGGGAGGCCCAGGGGTCCTGTCCCCTCCAGGGAGGATGCTAATGACAATGAACATCTGGTACCATCTGCATCCTTGCCAGAGAACACTACCATCTTGAGTTCCTTGAGAGGATGATGCTCAGTGATCCCTGCTTCTTCAAACTCCATTCTCACCTGTGGTCTCTGATGCCACCTCCTCCAAGAAGCCTTCCATGATCTGCTTCAAGAGAGGGTTACTTGTTTATTCCTCTTCCATTTCACAAATAGGATTTTTTTTTATTCTTTTTGGCATCTGTGGTATCAAAATCTGCAAGTCTATGTCTTCTCATCTCCTGTGCTCTTTCAAGGCAAGGTCTATAACTTATTCCTCTTTTGTACCTCCAGCATCTGGGACATGCTAGCCATGAAGTGGGAGCCCCACAAGTAACAATGAAATTAAGATGAAAGATCGTGTGCTTTATCTGAGAGGGGTGGATAATTTTACTTTTATTTAGTTTTATTTAAAAAATAAGAAATACATCGATGTGATTCAAAGTTCAAAATGTATAAAGGATTCACAGTGAAAGGCCTTTGGTCCTCACTGTCTAACAAACCACTCCAAAATAGTGGCTTAAAAACAGTATTGACAGAGGTGCCCTGATGGCTCCGGGGTAAGGAATCCACCTGGCAGTGCAGGAGTCACAGGTTCGATCCCTAGTTTGGGATGATCCCACATGCAGAGGAACAACTAAGCCCATGTGCCACAACTACTGAGCCTGAGGTCTAGAGTCCAGGGGCCACAACCACTGAATTCCAGAAGCCTGGGAGCCCTAGAGCCTATGCTCTGCAGCAAGAGAAGCCACCATAATGGGAAGCCCGAGCACCACAACTCTAGAGCAGCTCCCGCTCGTAGCAACTAGAGAAAGGCCTGCACAGCAAGGAAGACTCAGCACAGCCAGAAATAAATAAACAAACAGGCTCATTTAAGAAAATCAGTAATGATGTCATTAGTTACTAACGAAGCTGGTGAGTCCATGGGTCAGTTCCCCTTCAGGGTCTCTCACGCAATTACTGTCAGAAAGTGGCTGGATGTGGGTCGTCTCAAAGTTTTCTTCACTTACAGGTCTGGTGCTGGAGCTAGGAAGATTCAAGCAGCTGGGGCTTCTAGGGCATTTCTCTTCTCTCCCTCCTTGAGGGACTGTCCTATGGGAAGCCTGCAAACACCTCAGAGACTTTCCAAATGCTGCCTTGGACCTCATGCAGCACCACTTCCACTGCATTCTACCCATCAGGGCAGTCACAAAGGCCCCCCAAGCTCCAAGAGGAAGGGCGTGGATTCCACCTCCTGATGGGAGGAGGGCCAGAAAGATCATATACTTTGAAAGCTCTCCAAGACCCTCCACACTGCTGGCCCATTGAATTAGTTCTCACTCAGGAAAAGATGCTGACTGGTACCCATGGCACACAGCACGTCCACTGTAGGAACCCACGCTCTGCTACTCTCCCTGCACACCTGGGGAGCTGTCTGCTTTCCCATCACATCTGTTCCCAAATCCACCCATGCTAGTTTTTCTTCCAATTGCCATTAATCTAGTTCACTGTTTAATAAACAATAAAGCATGAATACCAAATTAAAATACTGATTCCATAAAAACTCATTTGAATGGACTGGGGACATTTTTTGATAAAGAAAAATTGCTTTAAAAAAATACTGACTAGCTCTGTGTGAATAAGATAATGCAAAAAATTCTGAAATCCAGGAGTCTACATTTATATTCTTTCATAAGTTTAAATCTTTGCTCTGCTTTTAAAAATAAAAGTAAAAATACTGGAAGTTGTAGCTAAAGGGTTATGGGGATATAATGCAAATAAGATGAGGCAAAACTCTAGTAGGTGGATTCATACTCAAAGAAAAAGCTCAAAATATATACCAAAAGTCTGGTAAATTAATGGACATAAATATTCTAAGGTACAGTGAAATGTCTGAACTATCATTTTTAATGTATCTTCTCTTTAATGAAATTTTTCAATTGGTCGATCAACCATGCTGGGCAAGAGGGCTTCTACTGTGTAAGGTGGTGAGAATGGACATCCTTGTCTTGTTCCTGATCTTAGAGGAAATGCCTTCAGCTTTTCACCATTGAGTATGACGCGAGCTGTAGGTTTCTTGTATATGGCCTTTATAATGTTGAGGTAGAGTCCCTCTATGCCCATTTTCTGAAGAGGTTTTTTTTTTAATCATAAATGGGTACTAGTAGTAATAGTGTTAGCCGCTCAGTCGTGTCCGACTCTTTGCAACCCCATGGACTGTGGCCCACCAGGCTCCTCTGTCCATGGGATTAACCAGGCAAGAAGACTGGAATGAGTTGCCATTTCTTTCTCCAGGGGAATCTTCCCAAACCAGGAACAAATTCACATCTCATGCATCTCCTGCACTGGCAGGTGGATTCTTTACTGCTGTGCCACGTGGAGCCTGCCATTTAATTATAGCACTGAGCAAACTTTACTTTCTTAGTTTTGATCATTGTGCTGTGGCTAGATAGGATGCTAACATTAGGGGAAGCTAGATGGAAAGTAGAAGAGAACTCTCTGTACTACTTATGCAACTCTTCAGAAAGTCTAAAATTATATCAACCAAAAACAGGCATCCAGGTGTGGAGTGTTGCATGGTCAGGTGGGTGGCATCTCCAGTACCCAGGTGTCTGGCTGAAAGGGCATGGCCATAGCTCCCACCAGCAGACAGGAGGTCAGAACTCCTCCTAAGCAAAGAGGAGGTTCCCCATCCATTTCTCCTTGGATGCAGCACAGACAGAGAGTCACATAGGCGTCAAGCTTCCGGTGCAAGGGCAGGAGGTGAAGGAGAAAGAGGCAAATTAATATTACTATCTGCCAATTGATCCGTACCAGTCATTTTGATCCCCTAATGTGTTCTGGACATAGCAATATTCCTTATTTGCGCTCCTTTAATTCTCATAATGCCCCCATTTTTCAGGAGACTGAGGCCCAGAGAGGGTCAACGATGTATGCACAGTCCCAGCTGGAAGGCGGTGGAAGCAGGTCTCTACTCAAGGTCAGCCCGTCCCCAGAGCCCGTGCTGGATACAGAGACGCTCAGAGTCGCCTGGCTTGGAGGCGCTTCCCAGCCAAGGCTCCGGTGCCTTTCCAGGGGCCTCAGTCTGTGAGTTCCAGTGAGTTGCCCACTGTCCTGATTCAGGAAGTTTTTCTCTCTGCCTGTCCTCCGTTCCTCCTCCTGGAGCTTCCTGGATTGCTCCTGCTGGGACACATGGACCCTGCTTCACGCACGGGAAGCAAATGGACAGTCTTAGCTCCAGTTCCCCCTGGAACTGCTCTCTGAGCCTGAGGTCCACGGATCCCACCCTTAATTACCCAGGCATCCTCGCCGTCCAAGTGTTTTTTATAATCATTTCTGCTGAGAAAACCATTGTCTACCCCTGAGTCATTGAGGGTCAGAAATGGGACTGCTGAAAGTGCTAGAGAAAATGGGTTCTCATAGTAATAGCAGCTACTGTTTCTTGATTGTTAACTGTGTACTCAACACTGTGTTGCATACTTTACACTCCTTTTTCCTAATTCTTAAAACCACCTTAAGAAGTAAATCCTATTAATCCTTTCATTACAGGGGAGTCTAAGGGAGTTACAACTTAGCACGGTGGGGCAGTGAAGCCTGCATGTGTCTAGTAGCAGAGTCCCTCTTGTCCACTGGGCTGTGAAGCCCCTACCAAGTGCTTGGAAAGCAAGACACTCAGAGGTTTTACCAGTCTCACCACTCAGCCTCACAGCAGTCCCCCAGAGTCAGTACAACAACCCCATTTCACAACATAGGTTTAGGCAAGTCATCGTGAAAAGAAGAATCGGGTAGCATTTATCATGCCGATGTGTGAAGACAGAAAGCAGAATGCCATTTCTCCCGGAATAAGGTGCTGCTGGTGGTGCTAGATAAAAAACACACCTGCCGATGCAGGCGACTAAGAGGTGAGGTTCCATCCCTGGGTTGGGAAGATCCCCTGCAGGAGGGCGCGGCAACCCACTCCAGTACTCTTGCCTGGAGAATCCCATGGACAGAGGGGCCTGGCGGGCTACAGAGCATGGGGTCTCGGAGTCAGACACGAATGAAGTGGCTTAGCACACACGCACACACGGTTCTCGCCTGTCATTCCCCCCAGAAACTTCCTGATCACCCAGCTGGTAAATGACAGATCTGGGGTTCTCAGCCAGGTCCCTTGTTCTCCCGCAAAACCCACACTTCTGCCATAACCAAAGCCAGGTCCCTGTGGCCTCAGGACACTGGTTGATAAAGCACAACCAAAACCGAAGGAAGCCCGGGGAGCCGTGCCTTCATGGGGGCACCACTTAGGAAGTGGGTGTCTGCAGCAGATGAAGCGGATGCTGTCAGTACAGTGAGCCGTGCTCTCCGTGTTCCGAAGTGGGAGAAGCTTCACGGGACCATCCACACGGTCCCCTCTGCCTGCACGCCTGCCGCCCGTGCTGACGGGCTGGGGTCGCAGAACCCCGACTGGCCTCCTGTGATCCCGTGGCAGCCTGGACCGCAGCAGAGCTAGAAAGCCGAGAATGCTGAGCTGACACAGATCTGTGCAGAAGCCCTCAGAGCCCGCCGGGACGGACCCGGTAGCGTGTCACAGCCCTTGGAAGTCCAAACTCTGCTCCAGCCTCCAAAGATAGCAGCCTTTCCCCCACACCCGGGGCCTGGACCGGGAGCGGTGTGGGCCGAGGGCCGGAGACCCACTCCCCGCTCAGGAATGTTTCATTCCTCTGTCCTGTGTTTGTGCCCACTGCTCTGCGCTGGCAAGTGTATGGCTTTGAGAGGCTGTTTTTAATGATGGTAAAATCATCTCCCACTCCTGCACCTTTCCTGGCCCACTCTCTCAGGTTTCCTGTTGAATTTGCATCCCTGTTGCACAGGAGGCCTGGCCTGGCTGATGAAAGTGGCTTTGAGAACAAGACAAAGAAAACTTTACCACTTTTCAAGGCTCCCCTATCACACTCTGGGGGGAAAAAAAGAGAAAAGATGCAGCTTTCTCAGCGTTCCGAGAACACACAGGTCAGCCAGCCATGCTGCTATCATCACCTGGCACCCAGGCAGAGCTCCGGAGCTGGGTAAATAGCTGGGGACAAGACGGAAGAATGGACACAGGAGGCCAGCTGTGCCCTGCATCTCCAGGCGTGTGACCTCCGATCCTGAGTTTTCTTTTCTAACAGGGACATGTGGCCACCCTAGAGCAGCTCCAAGACTCTTTCCCCTCAGTGTCCTCCCACCTGCCATCATGCAAGCTCCAGCCCAGCCAGGGCTGAGGGCTCGGGGTGGAAGGCGGGTAATCAGAGGGCCTAGGCAGTTCCCCGTTCACCTCATCAGTCTGGGGACCACTGTCTGCTACAGTTACTGCCCACTAAAGCAGATGTCTGTGGTCGTGATGAGGGCAAGACCCCATAAAGGACCCCAAGAGGTCTCCAAGAGGCGGCCAGCAATAGAACACGCTCAGAAGAACTTCAGGCAAGAAGTCACCATCACTCAGTGAGATGGGGCCCGGAAACAGAGCTGGGTGAGTCACAGGGATAATGAGCTCTGAGACAGGAAGGCTCAGCCTTCTTCTGACACCCTTCTGAAAGTCCTGATGAGATCTAGGGTCCACGGGCCAGCAGAGCACTCATGCCCAGAGAGGAACCCAGAGCAGTGGGGCAAACTAGCCATGGAGGCAACTGGCTGGCCACCGTTGCCCAGAGGAGCTGTGGCTGGAGACCACACTCCCTGTTCTGCTTATTCCTGGAAACACAGGGACTCCTGGCACACTCCCAGAGCTGCTCCCCACTCTAATAAGCCCAGGAGTTCCTGCCACAATATTTCCCCCTTGGAAGGAGCTGGTGTCTCAGTAATTGCCACGTGGTACTTCCTGGCAGCAGTATTAATCACCTCTCCCAGGCCCAGTCCAGCCAAGAAAGAAGGAAGCTGGGAAGGGCCAAAGCAGAGGGGCCTGGGGCCCTGACTGCCCCACCCAAGGGCAAGGGCAATGCAATCTGCCTGGTGCCTCCCTCAAGCCCCATCCCACTTCCCAGAGAGGCTGGTAAATGACAGATCAGACTTCACTCGGGTCCTCCTGAGGTGGGAAGGGGCAACAAGGAGCAGGCAGCACTCTTCAGCCGCCCTCAAGGAGCTGAGCCAAGTGTGGCCTGTGGAGTGAGATCAGGCCCAAAGGCCACGAGCAGATGGAGGCAACATGATGGAGGAGCCGGAACCCAGAGTCTCTTCCCTGAACCCCACCTCCAGCCTCACCTCCAGACTGCCTGCAAGTTCTCCTGAGATCACCTCTTCAAGCCACAGCTTTTGGCTGCCGTCACCATCTCTCTCAAAATACCTTCAACCAACCACTTCCCCCAAAGGAGACAGGCTAGATCCTTCTATTTTTGACCTCCCTAAATGAAACCTGCTGCTCTGCTGTGGGAAGGAGACTCAAGTTGGAGCTGATCTGTGCTTTTCCATCCTCCTCTCGCCTCACCCTCCCCGTTCCCTCAACTCTGAAAGCTGCCGTTTATCCACCTGCTGCCCCACTCTCCACATCCCATGGACCCTTCAAGGGCAAAGCCCATCTCCTAAAGGCGACCTTCCCTGACCACTGGACTCGGCACCCCGACTCCCTCAGAGCAGTGACATGAGGCTCAGACAAGGAGACATTCTTAACTAGCTTCCATTATAAGGCTGAGAAGCAGCCTAGATCCCTGGGGAGGGGGTGCCCAAGATGCCTTGGGCAGGTGGGAAGGTGGGCAGGCCAGATGGCAAGAACTCAGAATTCACGAGGCTCAGATGAGGCAAGTGTGTGCCATGCCCTGAGCTGTGAGAGGCGGCTGTTGCCCCCGCCAGTACAGGTCACTGCAGCCAAGGGCAGGGGGAAGAGTGCAGGGCTTCTCCCACGGGGCACAGCCATAGCAGATGCCCAGGAAAAGGTGCTGAATTAGTAAACGCTCCACTGGCAGAGTAGCAGGGTGACCTGGAGCTGTTCCCAACAAGATGGCATTTGCCAGGGGGATAGCAACGGGGAGTTCAAAGCCAAGATTTCAAGCTGGAGTCATAGTTGAAAGAGAACAGATCTAGCCTTAGTATCTGGCAAGTGAATCAGCTCAGACAAGTCAGATGGGTCTTCTAAGAACTGGAACTAGAGAGATGACCAGAGAAGTGAAAATCAGCCCCAAAGTCAGAGCAAGATGGCTGAAAACCAGGAAGGAGTCTAAGGGTGGTGTTTAGCAAGCAGAGGTCCATCCCGATCCTGGAGAACTGATGTCTTCCTTAGCTCCAACTCAGACTGGCACCGACCCCTGTGTGGTACTTGTCACACTGAACTGTTAACCCAGCGTTTGCATTTGGTAAGCATCTTTTCCCAGCATCATACCAGGCACCTGCGGTCTCCCTCCATAAACTCAGTCCTCGGGAGTGCAATAGCGGGCAGGGCAGGTAAACTGGAAAGAGCAGCTCTTAAAGGATACCTTACAGTCTATCACCCTCATACAAGAATGTGCCAGAACTTCCACTGCTTCAAAAACAACCGAATTGAGACGTTTAGTTGAAATCCCCTTATTTTAAAAATGCTGGCAACACATTCATCACATCATTTGAGCCAAAGCACTTTGACAGACCAGATGCAGCTTGCATCCTCCACTCACACCATCTAAATCACCAAAATGACACAGGTAGCCACAGTCTAAAGACACTGTGTTTAACTGGATCACTTTGTTGTACCCTTGAAACTAACACAACATTGTAAATCAACCATACTCCAATTAAAAAATAATAATAAAGACATGGTTATATTTTTCAAAGGTTCCACAACAGCCTTCTTTCCCAGCAGGGCAGGGTTAACACTCCCTTTTTAAAGGTTAAGGAAGATGACTCAGAGAGGCTTATTAGTTTGCCCAACATCACCCAGCTAGTTAGCAGCAAAGGCAGAACTAGAATTCACATCTTATTCTTTCTCATGGGCTCTTTCCACAGAGCCCACGTTGTCTCCAGGCCCCAATGGACAGCAGAGTCAAAGAAGCAGTCAGAAAAGTCTGACTCACAGGGACCTGTTGAACCAGGTGGTTGACCGTGGTGTTCCCAGAAGAGACGTGAATGGTCGTCTTCTAAATGCTTACCTGATGTGTTTAAGTGGAAGAGTTCTAGATCAAGTGAACAGAAGTCTAACTTGAATAATCAAAAAAGGGAGTCATCACCCTTCAGTCAATTCCCAGACCCAATTCATTTACCCAGAATCCCTTGAACGAAGGGGAGGCCAGGGCCCCTGGAGGAAGATCCTTACTACATGGTGAAAAATTAATAGTTAATCTTTCTCCCAGCCTTCCCCAAAAGGGTTTTTAGTCTGTTACCAGGGTGACCATGCACTGGAGAAAAGGAAATAATCTGACTTTTCTGGGACTGCAGCCTACCCTGTTTTATTGCACTTCAAAGATGTTACATTTTTACAAATTTGAAGGTTTGTGGCAACCCTACATTGTCAGGCCATGGTTAGCATTTTTGAGCAATAGAGTATTTTTTAATAAAGGTATGTACTTTGGGGACATATAAACTACAGTATAGTGTAAACATAACTTTTGTATGCGCTGGGAATCCAAAAAATTCATGTGATTCACTTTACTGAGATACTTGCTTTATTGGGGCGGTCTGGAACGGAAGCCGCTGTCTCTCGGAGCTCTGCATATACTGCACTCTGGCTGTGAACAGGCACCAATGCCAGGAAACCCAAACATCACTGTCATCCACCAGTCCTCATAGGAGCTTAGGGAGGACAGGTGATCAGTGGGTCTTTGAGCTCAATGCTTCTCCCAATAGGTCCGATGGGTCCCCGAACCCGTGCTGTGCTTCTGTCCCCAGTCTGGGAATGCATATGTGAACTAAACATATTCAGCAACTGGCAGAATCCCGAGGAGCACAGGACCAGCTGGGTTCCTTTGAGCTGTTAAGAAAACGTGGAAATAAGGCAACAAGGCCACTGGAGGGGCATGTCCTTTGTTTATTTGCTGTTCACTATCCATTAGGGGCCAACCCTGTAAGATAGATATTAACAGAGAAACTGGTAATATACAAATGTCTTCCATCCAGTAGAGAAGATAGTCCCAGATTCTATGATTTTATTGCCCTATAAGACATTCATGTTCTTTATCAAATTTAGCAATCTTATTCCAGCTTGCTTCCTTTCTTTCACTGATTTTTTTTCTTCCTTTATCCTCTTTTGAACCTAGCTTTGTCATTTCACTGGTTGCTTCATTAATAAGGTAAATAAATTGTTGACATGTAATTGTTTGATTAATATGTTTTTAACCTTTTGAAAATTATTTAACAGTTCATATGACTCACAATGGAGAAGGCAATGGCACCCCACTCCAGTACTCTTGCCTAGAAAATCCCATGAACGGAGGAGCGTGATAGGCTGCAGTCCATGGGGTAGCTAAGAGTCAGACTGAGTGACTCCACTTTCACTTTTCACTTTCATGCATTGGGGAAGGAAATGGCAACCCACTCCAGCATTCTTGCCTGGAGAATCCCAGGGACGGGGGAGCCTGGTGGGCTGCCGTCTATGGGGTTGCACAGAGTTGGACACGACTGAAGTGACTTAGCAGCAGCAGCAGCATGACTCACAAATTAAGCACTGACAGGGATTCCAGCATCTGGGGATGGAGCAGTGAACTTCACTGTCTCATTTCTCTCTCCCTCATCTGGCTTCCTGCCCAGAAGCCCAGAGCGCGGTTCACACTCTGCCTGCCTGGAGGATGCCGTCCACACTGCCCCCTTAAGCAGTGATTCATGGCTTCAGGCTCTGCCCTTGTGGCTGCACCGCTGCCCTCAAAGTCAGAGGGGCTGACTCTAGGTTATGTGTAGGAGACAGGCACTTTCTAAGTGATTGGAAGCATGACAGCCTCTCCTGGAGTCAGAGATGAAGGCCATGAGAAAGGTCAATGCCGTCTAAGCAACCTAGGGGCTGGTGGATCCTTTATACAAATAACTAACATCCACATGGGAGAAACAGCAGCTGCTGCTGGGCACATCTCCTGTGCAGTCTCCATGAGATGGGGTGAGCTTGTCTGAACGCTATCTCCTCGCTTTCCACATTGGAGGCCAGGGGTCAGGGCCACTGGGCTGTGTGTGTGTGTGTGTGTGTCCGTGTTTGAGGACAGAAGGATGACATCTGCGGATCCAGGTCCACCTCCAGCTCAAGCCCAGTGTCTTCTGGAAGCTTCCCTGACCACTTGACATCCAGTGGTGCCACGTTTCTCTGACACAGCATTTGTTCTGTACATCCCCTCACATTGTACTTTATTATCCTGTTAGAAAGCCTAGGCCTTAATCCTGGTTCCACAGCCTGTGAGCTGTGTGACTTTGGACAAGTCACTTAAACTCTCTCTTCCTCTTGAAGCCTGTTTTCTCACCTTTATGGAGGAGAGATTTTGCAGTATTGATAGAAATAACAACATAACCCCTTTCTCCACTTCTTGGGGCAGTCATGATCGAGTTTGAGGTGCACATCCTGGCACTACACATATAATCAAAACCATTGGGAAATCCATTGGGTTGGCCAAAAGGTCCATTCCCAAACAAATATTTAATGGCTGTTATTCAGTTTACTCATATGAAATGGGGATAATAGTAATAACAGCGCCAATCCCACTGGGTTGTTGCAAACATTAAATGAGATAACACTGAATTACTGTTGATACCTGACATACCCAAGCATTCAATGGGTATTAACTGTTTGAACTGAAAATGCTTTGAAGCACAAGGATGCTTATCAAATTGAAAGTTTTGTAAATATGGCTCTTGTGTTACTCTCTGAATGTTTCAGATGCATTAGCTTCATCTCCTCCTTAGACAGCTTTTAAGTTTCAGAAATCACCTGACAAATACTTGTTGGAGACCTTCAAGGTGCCAGACAGCGTGGATACCAAACAAACACACAGTCATTGTCTTCAAGGAGATCACAGCTTGGCGGGAAAGATAAGCACAAAGGTGGTTAAAATACTACATGAGAGAGATGACGGTCTATGGGAGGATCTCCTAGCCACCCTGGAGTCTCTGACAATAACAGGCTCAAAGCAGACCTCCTGCCTGTTCTTCCTGAGCTTATACTCTGCTCCAAGGACAGGGTTTTGTACATAATAGGAGCTCAATACATACGGATACATAGTTGAATAAACATGTTAAATAAACCCAAGAATTCTTTCTCAAGTCACACAGAGTCCCTACAGTGGAAGGCAGTGAGGAAGGGAACTTTGTTGAGACCCTGACACTTGCCAAATCCTGGGCGAGGCATCTCATGGGAGGACCAGTGATGTGCTGGAGCCAGTCTGCGGATCCCTCCTCCCCACTGCGTCCAAAGACACCAAGTTGGTGGCTTGAAATTAGCCACAGTCTGAGTACTTATATAACAAAATCTGCAAATGCTACAAATCAGAGCATTATTTTCTCTTGGAAAGCTCATTGTCAAAACATTAACCACACAAAACCACATGGATCTCCCACAATAATCTATTTTAAGATGAAGACATTAAGGTTCAGAGAGGTTAAGTAATTTGCTGCGGATCACACAGGCCACAGAAAGCAGACTTAGGACTTGAACTGCTCTCATTCTAAAGCCCTGGCTTTTCTCTTTGCAAATTACAACTGCTCTCCTCCCCTGTCAGGCCCTTGTGGGCTCGATCAACAGCCGATTAGCACCTTGTCCTGGCTGAAGGACAGAGCAGAAGAGCTTCACCCTCTCTTCAGTCTCCTTGTACAAGTAGGGCTCCCTGGACCCAGGCCAAGGAGCCCTGTGATATCTGCCTTTTTATTATCCACTGTGAAGATTCTTGTTCAGTTCCACCAAGAATGAATGAACCTATGAAAAGATGTTCAACCTCACTAGTCGTTGTTTTTGTTTTAGTCACTAAGTCATGTCTGGCTCTTTTGCAACCCCATGGACCGTAGCCCACCAGGCTCCTCTGTGCGTGGGATAGAACTGGCATCTCTTAAGTCTCCTGCTTTGGCAGATGGGTCCTTTACCACTAGTGCCACCTGGGAAGTTAATCTTATTTGCAAAACAGAAATAGAGTCATAGACACAGAGAGCAAACCTATGGAGATCAAGGGGGGATGGTGGGATGAATTGGGAGATTGGGATTGACATCTATACACTATTGATACAGTGTATAAAATAGATAACTAATGAGAACCTACTGTACAGCTCAGGGAACCCTACTTGGTGCTCTATGGTGACCTAAGTGGGAAGGAAATCCAAAGAAAGAGGGCACATGTGTATATGCATGGCTGATTCACTTTGCTATAGACTAGAAACTTACACAATATTGTAAAGCAACTACAATCCAATAAAAATCAATTTAAAAAAGTTAAGATGGTGAATTTTATGTTACATGGGTTTATTTTTACCACTATAAGAAAAGAAAAGAAAAAGAAATTAAGGGACTTCCCTGGTGGTCCAGTGGCTAAGACTCCATGCTCCTAATGCTGGGAGCCCCAGCTGGATTTAGTTCCATCAGGGAACTAGATCTCATATGCTACCACTGAGAGTTCACATGCCACAACCAAGACCCAGCTCAGTCAAATAAATTAAAAAAAAAAAAAGAAATTAATAGTGATTCAGAATGGAATTCACCTCCCCCGAAAAAGTATGAACGCACCATGGGGCTTACCATGAGTCTTCCGGTGCATCGTCTGAGAGGCAGACTTCATCTCCAGAGCCACTGTGCTGAGAGACGGACCTCAGACAATCCAATATCCACCAGCTCTGGAGGTGACTGTCATCTAAGATACTCCCGGGAGGAATCGGAGACACAAAATGTCTGTAACTTGCCCAAGTCTCAGTAGTTAACTGAGTTTCAGCGGTTTTAGAAGAATTCTACAAGTTTCAGTAGTTTCAGAAGAACTCTAAAAAGGTATGCATTCATTTTAAGAAATATGCATCTGTGCCTACTGGATAGAGAAGGCGATGGCACCCCACTCCAGTATTCTTGCCTAGAAAATCCCGTGGATGGAGGAGCCTGGTGGGCTGCAGTCCATGGGGTCGCTAGAGTCAGACACGACTGAGCGACTTCACTTTCACTTTTCACTTTCATGCATTGGAGAAGGAAATGGCAACCCACTCCAGTGTTGTTGCCTGGAGAATCCCAGGGACGGGGCAGCCTGGTGGGCTGCCGTCTGTGGGGTCTTACAGAGTCGGACACGACTGAAGTGACTTAGCAGCAGCAGCAGCCTACTGGATGCAAAGCACTTTGCTAGGCCCTGTGGGGGTGATAAAGAGACAGCATGCTCCTTCTCAAAGCTCACGTGTGTGTAGGAGAGGCGGGCCAGTGCAGGGGAGCTGTGGGAAAGGTCGCATGGAGCTGCTTTTGAATCCTGATTGTGCCTGTTCCTTGGATCAGTCACGCCACCTCTCTGAGGCTCAGCAGACACATCTGTAGAATGGAGATGGTATCTCCTCCCTCAGTGGATTAAAGGATATAAGCCTCGTACAGTGTGTTGCTTTGTTCAATGAATATCCATCCTTTCTATCAGAGAGAGTTATATGTAAACAGCAAGAAGGACAGCTCTCAGCAACAGGAACAGTGACCCTGCACTCTCATACAGGACTTCTTGGTGGTCTGTGTCTGTATCATTCTAGGCAGGGGACTTGAGGATTAATCTATAGGGCTGATAGTACTTCTGCTTCCACTAAACCAAAGTTGTGCGGTAGAAATGGCTCTTAGCCAGCTCCAGCTTCGCTAACTCCAACATCTCCTTTCCCTCTTCTGGACTGGCGCCCGCCAGGCTCCTCCTCGTCCAAGGGATTTCCCAGGCAAGAATATAGCATTGGGTTGCCATTCCCTTCTCCAGGGGATCTTCCCGACCCAAGGATCAAACCTCAGCCTTCTGCATTGCAGGCGGATTCTTTACTGCCTGAACCACCAGGGAAGCCTTTCCCTCCTCCAGGCCCCTGTAACTGGGTAACTGGGTCCTCAGGAACCAGAGCTGGAATCTCTCGCCGTCACCACCGCCCCCAGGACCAGGACAAGAGCAGCGGGACTTCCTGGCAACAATAGCTCTATTTGCATCTTAATGAAAAAGGTGGAGGGAGAGGGAAACCTGAGCGTGTGGACTGTGAATGAAATCGCTTTCTGTGTAAGATTTCCATTTGTTTGCTTTCTGCAGCTTCAGCCAGAGCCACCTCTGAGCGTGTCTGCACCACAAAATCCAAGCTTCAGAAATATCTAATTTGGAAATTATGTGCGCCATCCAAGTGGCAACTTTCCAGGCGGCTGGTTTGATGCTCAGCCTGGTCCCTCTGCAGGTAGCACTTCTAAGCAGCTGATGGGCTTTGTCATCTTGGCCCTGCTCAACAGAGCCTGGGCCAATTACTGCTCGGCCCTGGAAGCTAGACTTGCCAGGAACCATTGGTTCCCAGGGCTGCCCACTGGACATGGGGCAGGACCCTGCCAGGATCATCTGGGGAGGGGCTCCGAAGACCTGCACTTTCCTAGATGCGGCCAGGCTGGGGGTTTGGGAATAAGGGAGCAAGACTTTCTAAAAGAGGTTAAAAGGACAGCATGAGACTTTCTTAGCTCCCCTGGGGCTCCTAGCTTGCTGGTGACACAGAGGAGACCTGTAATTAGAAAAACAACAGCCCGAGGCAATAGCTCAGCTGGTTAATTGTAACTAACCTGAGTATTTAGTAATTTTTATATATAAACACACAAATGTAATTTTTCAAATTATATGATTGTTTTCCAGGCTTCCTTCATATTTTGATAAATGCTTCTCTCTTCAATTTCCTCATTTCATGACTTGACTCTCTTGTATTTGTAATCTCTGGCCCACATGGGTGACACAGAATGCCAGGTGTAGGCCTACAAATATCACTAGGAAAAAAAATGAGAAAAAGGTTGTGTGTACTGCGTCTCGATGTTCTTGCCATGTGGAGAGACAGCTCTGGGTGGATTTTGATGGAGAGGCCACGGGGGTCACCCTTGCACTGGCGGGCAGGCTTACTCTTCCTCCAAGTGTGTCAGCCACGATTAATGAACTAATTTATTTGAAAGGACATGTATCATTTGTGATCTGGAAAAAAAAAATATGCTGGTCCATCACAACTTAGGCCGTGTGAATACCACCACAAGCAAACACTGATTACTTATGGGTATGTGTCTGTGTGCATGTGTGTGTGTGTGTGCATATGAATTAGAATTCATTGAATTTCCATTATTGTGCATAACACTATAGAATATATATACATACATTCTCCAATTTCCCCAAGTTCCAAATTTTTGGAATACACATCCTCCTTCATTCATATATTCACTCTGCATCATTCATGAGGGTCCACTAAACACCAAGGACAGGAAGTTGCCCTGATTTACAGGGGTGAAGTTGGGGAGGTGAGTCATTATAATACATTGTGGCAGGTACTGTAATATAAGTGAAGGAAATAAACCAAGCACATGGGAGAACTTAAGGTGGCCCAGGGGCAGCATGGGGGCAGCCATACCAGCCAGAACTGTGCTCAATACAGCTTCATTGCCTAACATCTGTGAGGCCTTGAATACAAAATTCACTTAATATCTCTGAAACGCAGTTCTCTCATCTGTAAAATGAGGATCATGGTTCCTATCTTTCAAGGGCTGTCACGAGGATTAAAGACGATGTGTATGAGATACGTAGCATATGTAGCAAAGTCAGGATTTTAAACTGGTGGATATTATTCACTTGTAATTTGAATACTACCATTGGTAAGAAGGCATCTGATTATAAAATTAACACCTAAATAGTAGATGTGTTTCAAAGCAATGTTTGTGGCTCTCAAATGCCGCTCTGGGTGAAGGGAGACAGGATTAGAGCAGCTGGCCATGGTCTGTTTGCACTGGAAGAGACCTCATCCAATCCAATCCCATCTTCAGAAATAGGAATCAGAGGACAAAGGAGGTTAAATATCCCTAGGCCACAGGCTAGGGTTGATCAAGCTTTACTCAGGCTCCACGGAGAATTTTTTCTACTAGACTTTGTCCTTGGGACCTGTCTTGGCCCAGCCCAGTTTTAGCAAGAATCCTGCTGTCGGTTTAGAGAGAATTCCTCACCCCTGGCACCTGATCACATTGGCTTTGCCTTCAGCAAGAATTCCCCTCTCCCTGATGTCTCTGCTTAGCAATTTTCCATCCACTGCCCCCGACTCCCCACCCTTAGTCCCATTCTACCCACTGATTGTAATCCACCCCCCACCACCAACCGCTGTCTTTGTGTATTTGGCGTTGAGGCAGCCCTCCAGCCTGTCTTGTGATCATCTTGACACCTATGACCACAGTCCTGAATCAAGTCTCCCCTGCTGTCTTCACAAATGTCAGAATAATGCTTTCTGCGACTATAACTGAAGACTCCTGACTCCCTATACCCCTAAAAAGGCCCATGTGCTTCTTGGTTGCATAAACAGAAAGCAAATGAGCAGACTGCCATATGGGATCACCGAGCAACTGGGCAGTGGGCTCCAAAGGGCAGCACCATAACCTGACAGAAACATGCTGGAGTCCAACTCGGCCTTGTGTGTCTTTGCTTTTTGTGTCCATATTGTTAGGTTTTCCAGTAGACTGAAACTCAGAGGATATGCTGAGAAGCACCATCCGATCTGTCTTCAGACAAGTTGCACGTTTTGACCATTACCCTAAGTTTATCCAGTTGCTCCCAGGGCCCAAGCAGCAAGTGCTGGTAGCTGAGGACCCTGCAGGAATCCAAAGAGATCCTTGAGCCTCCAAAAGCCCCCTCCACCTGCTGCTCCAGAGCTCCAGGCTCCTTTTCTGAACTGTCCAGGGGCACTGCCATGAGGCCCTCCTCACTGCCAGCCTGGATGGGGGCCCCTCCCTTGCCTGTTGGAGTCTCACTGCTCAGAAGAGGCACGTGGACACACACGGCCTCCTGCCCTTGCCCTTTTCCACCTCTCCCCCCAGCAGGACCATGGACCCCTGGGCGATGACATTGCCATGGAGACAGAGTAGAGAGATACTATGGTGAGCAGGTAACTGCTCAGGAAACCAGAGAAGCTGGGAGGCCCTGGCATTCTGGTGCTCAGGATGCTGGTACAGGTCCCAAGCCAGGCCTCAGGCTGAACCTCTAAGACTTCAAATCCCAAAGCGGGGCTCAGGGCAGCTCCTTCCCTGATTATAGCCAGCCCCACCCTCCACTCCCACCCTCCCCCACCACACACACACACACACACACACATGCACACACACACACACATGCACACATGCCTATCACAGTGAAGAGATTCACTCACTTAACACAGAATCACTGAACATCTACTATGGACCAGGTCATTATAGACCAGCATCCAGACTGAAAAGTCCAGGAGGGAAGGTTCAGAGGGAAGTAGGCCCACTGGGAAGCACTATAAGCAGCTGCCATGCTGGCTTCTAAGGCAGGACTCCAAGGAGGTGAATCTGCAAGGCTGTGGGTTCCTTATTTGCAGGCATGTAATCCACACTAAGGGCCCAGAAGGCTCCCTAGCACCTTCGGCATCTCCCAGGTTCTGGAGGACTGGCCAGCTGGATAAACTTGACAATGGGGTTCCCTCGGGTCTGTGGTTTATAATGCAGAGTCTGCTAGCCTCTGAGTGTGGTCCCAGCCCTTCTTCTCTCCAGGGGGATCTCATTCCTCCCTTCCTCTACTCCCAGTAAAGCTGAGCTCCGGGGCAGGAGCCCAGCTCTCCGCACTGTTGCCTCCAGTCCCCCTGCCTCAAGAAGCAGTAGTAAATGACCTCCAGAGACACACCCTGCACATGATCAAGCCCTGTCCATACACTCAGGTTGCTACTATTATTACTATTCCCTGGTGGAGTCCAGAGATTCTGTGGCAGACTGGAGCATATGAGAGAAGAACAATGCTTTGTATAAGGTACAAGGTACTGAGTTAGAAGACTTGGCTTTTGGTCCTGACTCTGCCCCTAAGAGACCTTGGATGATTCCCTTGGCCCCCTGTAACCTCAGTGTTTTCACTGAAATGAGTGTGTTAGACTGAGGACCTGGGCACACAGGAGACATTTAGTAAATGTCTGTAAGACCAAAGTTGAGTGAGCAACTCCCCATCTCTGTGCTCCTTCCAACTACATCAGGCACTTAGTATTTGCACCCAGCCACCAGCATCATGGTGAAAAAGGCAAAAGGAGAAGAGAGCGGCAGAAGATAAAATGGTTAGATGGCATCACCGACTCAATGGACATGAACTTGAGCAGAGTCTGAGAGATAATGGAGGATGGGAAGCCTGGAGTGCTGTAGTCCATGGGGTCACAGAATCGGACACAGTTTAGCAACTAAACAACCACCACCACCCTCATGGGGCCTCAGCTAAATTGCTGCAGGAATTCAGGTCCCCACAACCCTTCTCCTTTCTGAAACATTTGAGGGACCCCCCCTTCCTTCTCCTCTCACCCCTTAAACTTTTCCCCTAGCCTCCCCCTTACTAACCACCTAGGCAGCAAGTCAGTGGATCCCTTTTAATCCTGAAGTCCCAGTCTTACTAATTGCTTTCTTTCTTGTCCTCATTTGCTTTCTAACTCAGGAGATGAGGTTTCAATCAGATAAGAAAGCAGCTGTTCTAAGAACAGGTGTCTGGAAGGGAAGTGGTCCTGCTGGGAGGAAGCAAAGGATGTCTCTAGGGACCAGGAAGGAGGGAGGCAGAAAGCTTCTGGTAATGGGTTGAACAGTGTTCCCCAAATTCATGTCCATCCAGAACTTCAGCATCTGACCTTACTTGCAAATAAGTCTTTGGAAAGATAATTAGTTAAGGATCTAGAAAGGATCATATGGGATTAGGGTGGGTCCTAAATCCAAAAGCTGGTACCCTTCTAAGAGAAGAGCAGACAGACAGACACAGGGAGACAAAGACGATATGCAGATGGGGGCAGAGATTGGAGTTACGCTGCCACAAGCCAAGGAAGCCAGGAGCCATGAGAAGCTGCAAGAGGTAAAGAGAGCCTAGAGCCTTCAGAGGGAACACAGCCTTGCTGGCACCTTGATTTCAGGTTTCTTGATGCCTTGGAGCTCAGGGAATCCACAGAGGTTTGCACCCATCTCTTTTCACATTCTTTTCTTATCACACTTGGGAGCCAAGCAAAAGTAATTAGAAATGAAGACAGCAGACGTTTGACTTTTCCAGCCAAGGTTTCCTGGGTTTTATCCAGCTTCTTCAAGATATGATGAATCAGATCAATTTTGAGCAAATCTCAGTCTGCTCTGCATGAGAACAGTCTTCATTCACTCACACAACAATTGTTTACTGATATCCTACCAACCACCAAGCATATGCTCAAGGTAGGGCCTGGAAACTCCTCCTTCTCCTGTTCTTTCCCTGCTGCTCAGCCCTAAGATCTGACTGACGACCAAGGAGTGACCAGTGTACCTTATTATGTTATTGTGAATGACAATAACATAGCATTTAAAGGCCTTCGCACGTCATACGCTATATAGAGTGAGCACCAGCTTGCCAGCAGTCTTCTTCTTTATGAGAAAAGGGGAACATTAATAGCCATTAAGGCAAGCCCATCACTCAAAGCTGTAAGCCCCTCAAAATACGTGAAGTGCTCACTTGTCCTACTTCGTTTCACTTATCTGTATTTTCCAGGCAACAGAGCAGATCTGAGTAATAAGGGTCATCGACTCAACAATTCTGGACCTAGAAACAGGAAGAAAGGACAAAGGGATGATTTTTGGAGCTTGGTTACATTGAGGAAACTTTTGCAGCGGCTACCTGAGGCCAAACTGTGTGGCAAACACCATCTCTGTCTATCAAGCACAGTACAGGACACAGGCTTGGTGCAGTGGGAAATGGGTCGGTCACCGGCAGGTCTGGGATCTGGGTTTGGTCTGGGCGTAGCAGCCCTGAGACTTAGGGGAAGCACTCTGACTGAAACCATCCACCCTGGCCAGGCACCATAGAAACCATTTGCGTGACTTATTTTACAACAGGAAATCCTAGTAAGGAACATGGAACTAGTAAGTCACCATCGACCAGAAGAGTTCAGGGAAGGTCAAAAGGAGACACCACGTGTCCGACCACCTCCCAGAATCCTTCTCGCTGGCATCCATCTTGGCTGAGCAATGCATGTGCCACCAGGAAGGATTCTGAGTCAGATGATTGGTCAAAGAAAACCCGGAAACTAATCCCATCACCATAAAATCCGAGACTGCGAGCCACGTGGCAGAGCAGTTCTCCTGGGTCCCTTCCCAATAGTCTCTTGCTTTGTCAGCATGTGTTTCTCCTCAGACAATTCATTTCCAAGTGTTAGACAAGAGCCCACTTTCGGGCCTTGGAAGGGGGTCCCCCTTCCTGCAACAACACTCTGGATGCATCACTCAGTACCTCTCTGGGCACAATTTTTTCATCCACGCGTGAAGAGTTATTTGAGGTTCCTAAGGTTATTTACAGCCTTGACACGCTGGGGGCTCTCCTGTCTAAATCTCTTGCTGGAGGAACATTCTAGCCTGCCTTAATAATGTGGGGGAACTTAAGGATGAGCAGAAGACAGCATGTCCTCCTATCTTATTATTGTATGTACATGGGGTGCGGGGGAATTCCCCTGATCACAGTCTTGCCATGTGGAATTCAGTGAAGCTGGTACCTAAGCTTGGAAAAGTAAGGACTGCATTTTTGCCTTTGAGGAATTTATTATCTAGTGGGGAAATGGACAAGTAAACAGGCAATTACAGTACACCATGATAAATCTTACACTTCTTCCTATGGTAATATAAAGGAGGGTCCTAGCCCAGGCTGCTGGAACAGTATAGGGGAAATCACTGAAGACTGCCTGGAAGAGGTGGTGCCTCTGCTCAGTTTAAAGGCGGACTAGGAGTTAGCCTTTCAGGTCAGGGGCTGGAGCATTCAGGCAGAGAAAACAACATACTCAGGGGCTGAGTGTGGGACAGAGAGCGCAGAGGATCGAGTGTCCACCGGTCCTTTTTGTTCCTCTTCCTTGTAATCTCCAACCCTTTCACCTCTCTAATTCAAAGCTTTATACCATCACACTACCCTTTTTTTTCCTCTTCTCATCTTTCTCTTCCACTCTCTTTAGACAAAGAGAAGAATGTAACCTAATGAGTTCATGAGCAAGTGAGGGAGCAAGGAGAAATCTGGCGTGTTGAGGTGTGGAAAGGTGTGTAGTGGGTCCAGGAGGGGGCTCCTCCCCTCCTAGCCTCCACCAGGGCACTTCTTCCCCCGCATTCCTTCCCTGTGACTCATGACCACCTCACCCACCCTCTCATAAGACCCTGTTCTCTTGAGGAACCTGCCACCTCTCTATGACCCCTCCATCCCTCTCTGTCAGGGTCACCCACAGATTCCCAGTCACATCCCCTGCTTCACTGACGACTGGCATGTAGCTCAACGTCTTCCACTCCAGCCCATGTCCTGCCACTGACTGGGTGGAGTCGGCTCCAAGTACCTTGGCCTCTCAGCTCCTTGACCCCCCATCTCCAGTACACGCTCCACTTCAGTTCACCTGTTTTCATGATTGCGTCCTGGACCTTGTCATCCGCCAGGACTGCTCCTCTCTGAAGTCAGACACTTTGTTCTCTTCCTCTGTGACCACATCTCGTTCTCTCTCTCTGCATCCCAGTTCAGTCGATCAATTACTCCAAGTATAGCGGGTCTTTGACCTCATTCATACCATCAGTCCACCGATTCTAATTCCTCTTTAATATCCATAGATTGTCTTTACTTTCCTTTCTAGCTGAATCAGATTTCTAGCCCAACATTCAGACACTTTTATGGCTGCTGCTGCTGCTAAGTCACTTCAGTCGTGTCCGACTCTGTGCGACCCCATAGACGGCAGCCCACCAGGCTCCCCCGTCCCTGGGATTCTCTAGGCAAGAAATGGAGTGGGTTGCCATTTCCTTCTCCAATGCATGCAAGTGAAAAGTGAAAGTGAAGTCGCTCAGTCGTATCCGACTCTTAGCGACCCCATGGACTGCAGCCTATCAGGCTCTTCCGTCCATGGGATTTTCCAGACAAGAGTACTGGAGTGGGGTGCCATTGCCTTCTCTGTCAGACACTTTTACAAATATCCTTAATTTCCTTGCTTCTTTGTCCTTAAATCATCCTTGCCTTCTCCCTTGCTTTCATCTTCCTTGGGCCATCAATCATCACAAGTTCTATTGAATTTTAAATAATTTTTCAAATCACCCGTCTTCCCATCTCCACTGCCCACCAGCCTCCAGCACGACTGTCCCAGACAACTGGAAACCCTCCTCACCACTCTGCTTCCAACTTCCTTCTCTACCATCAGGTCTCCCACTGGGCAGCCTCTGCGATTTTTATTTTAATGCAAATGAAATCAATTGAATTATTCTACTGCCTAAAATTTCTTGATGCCCTCAGGATAAGATGACTTCTTGTTGCCCTCAGGATGGAGTCCAGTCTTCTTCACAAAAGCCTCAGGGTTCCTAGTTTGGCCCCTGCCCCTGCCTCTGGCCTCACCTGGGACTGTTGTGTTAGTCCCTCTGCTGCTGCTGCTGCTGCTAAGTCACTTCAGTTGTGTCCGACTCTCTGCGACCCTATAGATGGCAGCCCACCAGGCTCCCCTGTCCCTGGGATTCTCCAGGCAAGAACACTGGGGTGGGTTGCCAAGTCACGTCCATTCTCTTTGTGACCCCATGGACTGTAGCCTGGTCCATGGAATTCTCCAGGCAAGAATACTGTAGTGGGTAGCCATTCCCTCCTCCAGGGGATCTACTGTGCCCAGCTCAAACTCCATTCTTCAGCCCTTAGTTTCTTTGAGTCCCTTGAATACTCCACGCTCTAACCTGAGGTTGGTGACAGCGGGATATGGCAGAAAATGCCCTGGGGGGCAGAGGTGAATCCTAGTCCTGCTCTGCTCTGCTCTCTTGCCGTGTGACAGTGGGTCCTTCCCAGATTAATGCTCTATGAGTCAAATCCCAACTTGTCTAATTTCCTCATCTGCAATGACATCCTTCTTCCCTCCAGAAGACAGAGGATAAAACTAGGAGATGGGGAAGGATCCTGTGGACATTTAAATGCTTCCTACTCATTATGATGGAATAATGATAGTGAATGTTTACTAAAAATTTGCCACATGTCAGGCATTAGGCTAAGTACTTTATATGCATGATTCATTCACTTCCTATAAAACCTTACGAAGTGAGTGTCATGGTCATCCCTAGTCTATGAAAGAAAAATGCTGATCTCAAAGGGGTTATAGTAATTTGATTGAGGTTTCTGGCAGAACACAAGTCTGAGCCTGCATCAGTCTGGCTTCCAAGTTTAACTTCTGAATCATTTTGTTGAATAGTTAGATGGGCAGGGAGTAGGTATCTCATTTTTTAGAAGTGATTTTAGGAGATAGATTTAAACTATTATTACTTAATAAATAAGGGTCTTAGGTAATGCATCTCTGTACTCTAAATTCCGGCTTCAGAACAAACCACCTAAAGCCCCAAAGATCACTCCCAAGGAGTGTTCCATCCTGTTTGTTTTCAGGCTGCCAGGCTGATCTGGACCAACACATCTGTATGTGTTTCCTTGACGGTTCACCCAATACCTTCTCCTCTGCATAGGTGACTGATAGAAGCAGGCTCCAACTATTCAATAACCCCTACTTCCATGCCCACAACTGTGAAGATTTTCTAGCCAAACTATAAGGTGCTCCCTGATGAAGGTACCCAGAGAGTGCTGATGATGAAAGAGGGATGAAGCATCTTGCTGAACCCCTCCACCTGTAGCGGATTCCCCAGATACAGCAGACATCCTTGCTGGGTTTCAAGTAAGTGTGGCCATAGGGAGGTAAACTGTCACTCACCCAACTCCCTCACTCACAAATTTAAGTGACTAACAAATGCTTAACATCATTTTCGTTTATCATAGCTTCAGGAGAAATTTGAGACAGACTCTCTGTTTCAAGGAGATCTCAGTCAGGTGGGGAAGACCAGAAATGCATCACTGAGAGATCAGCATTGAACATTAAGATGGCAATATAAGAAAGGAGCACAAGAATTGTCATCAGAGTAGAAGGATGTGCATTCATCTTCCCCTGTGAGAATTCCAAAATTGCAACCCTGCTGCTAAACAACCATCAACAGGATATATGTTGGATCCCACCAAAAAAAGATACCCCACATCCAAGGGCAAAGGAGAAGCTCCAACAAGATGGTAGGAGGGGCAAAATCACATTTAGAATGAAACCCATACCCGCCAGAGACGCTCGGACGGCTCACACAAAACCTTGTGTGCACCAGGATCCAGAGACCCCACAGAGACTGAGCCAGACCTGCCTTTAAGTGTTTGGGTGTCTCCTGCAGAGGCACAGGTCAGCAGCGGCCTGCCACGGGGACAGAGGTTCTGCCTGCAGCAGACCTGGGACACGCAGTGTGTGGCATAAGCCCTCCTGGAGGAGGTCGCCATCAGCCCCAACATAGAGCCGCCAAGCACATGACCTACAAACTGCAGAACAATTATGCCAAAGAAATCTCACACTGTTAAGAAAGTTCTAGGACCCACAACAGATTTCCCAACCTGGGGATCCGGCAAAGGGACTGAGAACCTCCAGGGAATTGGACTTTGGAGGCCAGTGGGATTTGATTACAGAACTGCCACAGGACTAGGGAAACAGACTTGGAGGACACAACAAAACCTTTTGCACACAAGGACCCAGGAGAAAGGCACAGTGTCCTCACAAGGGACTGAGCCAGACTTGGCTGTGTGTGTCCAGGACACTCTGACGGAGGAGGAGGTGTGGGTCAGGGGCACTGAACACGACAGTGCGGGCATAAGTCCTTTTGAAGGAGGTTGCCTTTACCACAATTACCCCTGTCATAGCTTGGCCTTAGGCCAAACAACAGGGAGGGAACACATCAACAGAAAATTGGATTAAAGGTTTACTGAGCATGGCCTAGCCCATCAGAACAAGTCCCAGATTCCCCCACAGTTAGTTCCTCCCATCAGGAAGCTCCACAAGCCTCTTATTCTCATCCATCAGAGGGCAGACAGAATGAAAACCACAATCACAGAAAACTAACCAAACTGATCCCATGGATCACAGCCTTGTCTAACTCAGTGAAACTATGAGCCATGCCGTGTAGGGCCACCCAAGACTGACAGGTCATGGTGGAGAGTTCTGACATGGTCCGCTGGAGAAGGGAATGGCAAACCACTTCAGTAGTCTTGCCTTGAGAGCCCCATGAACAGTATGAAAAAGCAAAAAGATACAACACTGGAAGACGAACTCCCCAGGTTGGGAGGTAACCAATATGCTACTGGAGAAGAGTGGAGAAATAACTCCAGAAGGAATGAAAAGACGGAGCCAAAGCGAAAATAACAGCCAGTTGGGGATGTGACTGGTGATGGAAGTAAAGTACAATGCTGTAAAGAACAATATTGCATAGGAACCTGGAATGTTAGGTCCATGAATCAAGGCAAATTGGAAGTGGTCAAACAGGAGATGGCAAGAGTGAACACTGACATTTTAGGAATCAGTGAACTAAAATGGACTGGAATGGGTGAATTTAATTCACATGACCATTATATCTACTACTATGGGCAAAAATCCCTTAGAAGAAATGAAGTAGCTCTCATAGTCAACAAAAGAGTCCGAAATGAAATGCAGTACTTGGATGCAATCTCAAAAATGATAGGATGATCCGTTTGCTTCCAAGGCAAACCATTCAATATCACAGTAATCCAGTCTATACCCCAACCACTAATGCTGAAGAAGCTCAAGATGAACGGTTCTATGATGACCTACAAGACCTTGTAGAACTAACACCAAAAAAAGATGTCCTTTTCATGATAGGGGACTGGAATGCAAAAGTAGGAAGTCAAGAGATAGCTGGAGTAACAGGCAAGCTTGGCCTTGGAGTACAAAATGAAGCAGGGCAAAGGCTAACAGAGTTTTGCCAAAAGAACACACGGGTCATAGCAAACACCCTCTTCCAACAACACAAGAGACAATTCTACACATGGACATCACCAGATGGTCAATACCGAAATCAGACTGATTATATTCTTTGCAGCCAAAGATGGAGAACCTGTATACAGTCAGCAAAAACAAGACTGGGAGCTGACTGTGGCTCAGATCATGAACTCCTTATTGCCAAATTCAGACTTAAATTACAGAAAGTAGGGAAAACTATAGACCATTCAAGTATGACCTAAATCAAATCCTTGATGATTATACAGTGGAAGTGACAAATAGATTCAAGGGATTAGATCTGATAGAGTGCCTGAAGGACTATGGACAGAGGTTCATGGCGTTGTATGGGAAGTTGTGATCAATACCATCCGCAAGTAAAAGAAATGCAAAAAGGCAAAATGGTTGTCTGAGGAAGCCTTACAAAGAGCTGAGAAAAGAAGAGAAGCTAAAGGCAAAAGAGAAAAGGAAAGATATACTCATGTGAATGAAAATTTCCAAAGAATAGCAAGGAGAGATAAGAAAGGCTTCCTAAGTGATCAAAGCAAAGAAATAGAGGAAAACAATAGAATGGGAAAGACTAGAGATCTCTTCAAGAAAATTAGAGATACCAAGGGAACATTTCATGCAAAGATGGGCTCGATAAAGGACAGAAATGGTATGGACCTAACAGAAGCAGAAGATATTAAGAAGAGGTGGCAAGAATACACAGAACTATACAGAAAAAATCTTCATGAACCAGATAACCATGATGGTGTGATCACTCGCCTAGAGCCAGACATCCTGGAATGTGAAGTCAGGTGGGCCTTAAAAGCATCACTATGAACAAAGCTAGTGGAGGTGATAGAATTCCAGTTGAGCTGTTTAAAATCCTAAAAGATGATGCTGTGAAAGTGCTACATTCAATATGCCAGCAAATTTGGAAAACTCAGCAGTGGCCACAGGACTGGAAAAGGTCGGTTTTCATTCCAATCCCAAAGAAAGGCAATGCCAAAGAATGTTCAAACTACTGCACAGTTGCACTCATCTCACACGCTAGTAAAGTAATGCTCAGAATTCTCCAAGCTAGGCTTCAACAGTACATGAACCAAGAACTTTCAGTTGTTCAAGCTGGTTTTAGAAAAGGCAGAGGAACCAGAGATCAAATTGCCAACATCCATTGGATCATTAAAAAAAGCAAGAGAATTCCAGAAAAACATCTACTTGTGCTTCACTGACTATGCTAAAGCCTTTGACTGTGTGGATCACAACAAACTGTGGAAATTCTTCAAGAGATGGGAACACCTGCCTCCTGAGAAATCTGTATGCAGGTCAAGAAGCAACATTTAGAACCAGACATGGAACAATGACTGGTTCCAAATTGGGAAGGGAGTATTTCAAGGCTGTGTATTGTTACCATGCTTATTTAACTTACATGCAGAGCACATCATGTGAAATGCCAGGCTGGATGAAGCACAAGCTGGAATCAAGACTGCAGGGAGAAATATCAATAACCTCAGATATGCAGATGATACCACCCTTATGGCAGAAAGTGAAGACGAACTGAAGAGTCTCTTGATGAAAGTGAAAGAAGAGCATGAAAAAGCTGACTTAAAACTCAGCATTCAGAAAACTAAGATCATGGCATCCATTCCCATCACTTCATGGCAAATAGATGGGGAAACAATGGAAACAATGACAGACTTTATTTTCCTGGGTCAAAAATCACTACAGATGGTGACTGCAGCCATGAAATTAAAAGACACTTGGTCCTTGGAAGAAAAGCTATTAAAAGACACTTGGTCCTTGGAAGAAAAGCTCTACAAAAAATAGAGACACTACTTTGCCAACAAAGGTCCATCTAGTCAAAACTATGGTTTTTCCAGTAGTCATGCATGAATGTGAGAGTTGGACCAGACAGAAAGCTGAGCACCAAAGAATGGATGCTTTTGAATTGGGGTGTTGGAGAGTCCCTTGGACTGCAAGGAGATCAAACCAGTCAATCTTAAAGGAAATCACTGCTGAACATGCATTGGAAAGACTGATGCTAAAGCTGAAGCTCCAGTACTTTGGCCACCTAATGCGAAGGGTGGAGTCACTAGAAAAGACCCTGATGCTGGGAAAGATTGAAGGCAGAAGGAGAAGGAGAGGACAGAGGATGAGATGGTTGGATGGCATCACCAACTCAGTGGACATGAGTTTCAGCAAGCTCCAGGAGATGGTGAAGGACAGGAAAGCCTGGTGTGCTGCAGTCCATGGGTTGCAATGAGTCGGACACAACTGATGACTGAACTGAACTGAAAGCAGTACCCCCAATACCCGCTAGCTGTGCAAGTCTGAGCAAGTTTCACTTAACCTCTCTGAGCTTCAGTGTTCATATCTGCAAAATGGAGGTCATAATAGCTATCTCAGTGGTTTGCAAAGATCCATAAGGTTAATTTCTGTGAAAGTGGTGCTGGAGAAGACTCTTGAGAATCTCTTGGACTGCAAGGAGATTAAACCAGTCAATTATAAAGGAAAGCAACCCTGAATATTCATTGGAAGGACTGATGCTGAAGCTGAAGCTTCAATACTTTGGCCACCTGATACGAAGAGCCAACTGATTAGAAATGATCCTGATGCTAGGAAAGATTGAAGGCAAAAGGAGAAGAGGGTGGCAGAGGATGAGATGATTAGATAGCATCACCAGCTCAATGGACATGAATTTGAGCAAGCTTTGGGAGGTACTGAAGGACAGGAAAGCTTGGCATGCTGAAATCCATGCAGTCACAAAGAGCTAGACGTGACTTAGTGACTGAATAACAACAATATGTGAAAGTGAGTTACAAATGAGAGAGATTACTATTGTCTCATGGGTTTTAAAAATGAAAATGGAGTTCCAAATGCAGCTTATCATTACCGTTGCTCTTTAGGGAATAAGACAATTACTTAAAATGCTTAAAAATTCATGTAGACTGTAGAATCCCTCTGCCTTGAATGCTCTTCCTTCTGATATATACGTAGTTCACTTTCCTACGTCCTTTGTCATTTTTCACATGTCACTTTCTCAATGACGTCCATCCTGATCACCTATTTAATAATGCAAACCTTCCTTTCCTCCCACCCTTCAGCACTCCACATCACCTAACCCTAATTAATTTTGTCTTTTTCCAAGTACTTATTGCCTTCTAACACATTTATGAATTCACTCTTTATACTTATTGTTTATCATTTTTCTCCTCCCACCAAAATGTGGGCAGGGATCTTTGTTTCTTCATTGGTGTATTTGCAACCAAAATGAGTACCTAGTATATAGTAGCTTCTCAATGATTTTTGCTCAATGAAAGAATGAAAAGTGAAATGTATGTTGAATGGCTGCCACATCAGAAGACATTCTTGCAAGACTGGGTACAGGAAGGCAGAATACAGAAATCAGCAACCTGGTCTTGGGAAGATGGTGGCTGAGAAGTTCATGACCACAATGTGTGAAGCATGAGTGATTTAGAATCCTAAAATAACAAACCAGAGAGCACACCTTAAAACTCACAGAGGCAGTTTTAATCCAATAAGAGGAATCCATCTTTATACATGGAAAATGAAGAGACTCCATGTCATTGTATAAGAAAAGTTTGAATAATTTCCAAGTGTGAATAATTTCCAAGTTTGAATAATTTCCAATAGTTTCCTACTACGAATAATAAATTATTCCAAATCCTAGCAATTTAAAGGGCTTTCCTGGTGACTCAGAAGGTAAAGAATTCACCTGCAATGTGGGAGACCTGGGTTCGATCCCTGGGTTGGGTAGATCCCCTGAAGAAGGAAATGGCAACCCACTCCAGTATTCTTGCCTGGAGAACCCCATGGACAGAGGAGTCTGGCGGGCTACAGTTCATGGGGTCACAAAGAGTTGGACACAACTGAGCAAAGAGACTCCGTGTCATTGTAGAAGAAAAGTCTGAATAATTTCAGAGCGTGTATTAGTTTTCTACTAGGTATAATAACAATTTAAAACAACAAAAATTTATTATCTCATAGCTCTTGTGGGTCAGGAATTCAGGCAGCTCAGTCAGGTGGTTCTGGCTCAGGGTCTTTCAAAAGCTTGTGGTTAAGACCTTGGCAATGGCCATGGTCATTTGAAGGCTTGTCTGGGGAGGGAAGATGGGCTTCCAAGATGGTTCATTCATGTGGCTGTTAGCAGGAGGCTTCAGTCCCTTACCATGCAGACCCTTCCATAGAGCTGCTTGAACATCCTGATGACATGGCAGCCAACTTTCCCTAGAATGAGTGATCCAAAGCAGAAGAAGGTGGAAATCATTATATCTTTTATGATCTATCCTCAGAAGTCACAATCTGTCATTGATGTATTATTCTATTGCTACACAGGTCTGCCCTACTTAATGTTAGAGAAGATTACAAAATAACATGAATACCAGAAAGCAGGGAGTATTGAGGGTCATCTTGGAGGCTGGTTACCACAGAATGAAACTCAGGAAGAATGCAGAATGTGTGGCAGCTGCATAGGTCTATGGAAAGTGGTCATCATCTCCACCCACCGCCTTTGGCTCGCCAGAGATGACTGGCCAGAGGGCAGAGTTGGTGCCACGAGTCATCAACAGCAACTCCAGGCCTTCCGCTGTACACAGTGCTCAAGGCAATGTATGGAAACATGGATCCATTTTAGGGTGCCTGACTTCTTCCATCTGGGACCCTGGATGCTGGCTTATGCTTGCCAACACATTTCTCTTGTTGATCCTGCCATTAATAAATGAAAGAGGAGAGGGAGCCCAGAGTGTAAGAAAGGAGCGACCACATGGCCTAAGGAAGACGATCAGGGAACAGAATATCAGTGTGGCCTCAGAAATCTCCTACCGTGGTTAAACAAACAGTAAGGCTTTCTAATTGGCCAGAAGTATATGTGTCAATTAAGAAAAGAGTCCTGCCCAAGGAAGGCTTCATGAGAAAAGAAAAAGCCCCAAAGAGGATGTTTCTTTCATGACTGGAGACTCTTAAGGCCGCAGCTATCGTGTTCCATCCTCCTCTCTCAGGCAGGTCCCATACTTCATCTAAAAAAAAATGGGTAGCATTTGCTCCTGCTGAGAGAGTCATTTCCTAGGCAGGTTGATAAGAAGTCTAGGGGTCCCCAAAGAGAGAGGGGTCTGGAATTCCAAGGAGGAAGAAAGGACAAACTTTTTTTCCTCTACATTCCTTAGATTTATATAACAATAATGTATCCTGCCTGAGGACAGTCTCTGGATTAAACCTTCTGGCTAATCCTGTTGTCTTAAAATGTAAATTATGGGAGTAGGTCTGGTGAGGTCTTTACAACCTCCAGACATTCTTTGGATTCATTGGAGAGTATATACCTCCATTGCTAACACTAGCAAGCAGGTACTCTTTCTACCCCCTTCTGATGTCTATGTCAGAAGCTTTCTCTATCTCCTTTATACTTTAATAAAACTTTATTACACAAAAGCTCTGAGCGATCAAGCCTCGTCTCTGGCCTCGGATTGAATTCTTCTCCTCTGGAGGCCAAGAATCCCGCCGTCTTGTGTGATTCAGCAACAACCTTTCACTGCCATTGCTGCTGCTGCTAAGTCGCGTCAGTCGTGTCCGACTCTGTGCGACCCCATAGATGGCAGCCCACCAGGCTCCCCCGTCCCTGGGATTCTCTAGGCAAGAAATGGAATGGGTTGTCATTTCCTTCTCCAATGCATGAAAGTGAAAAGTGAAAGTGAAGTCGCTCAGCTGTGTCTGACTCTTAGCGACCCCATGGACTGCGGCCCACCAGGCTCCTCCGTCCATGGGATTTTCCAGGCAAGAGTACTGGAGTGGGGTGCCATCGCCTTCTCCTTTCACTGCCATTAATGACTCCAAAAGATGGACAGTGTGCATTTCCACCAGCTTCGGAGATCTTAGAAAAAGAAAAATCTCCTTGTCCTTGGGCACAATATATTCTCTTTGTTTTTCATGTTTAATAAAAAGTGGTCTGTGCCAGAGTGCCCCACACCATATGACAATGACAATCAAGAAGACTTCAATCAGAGGAGGAGGAGGAGGCAGATGAAGGGCCTGAGAAGCCAGGAAGAAAACTGAGGCTGTGCCAAAGCATCACCACGAAGACCAACGCCTCCTCCTGGCTTGTGCGTGGTAAGATGGGAGCTCAGCGGAACCTAATTCAAAGGGATGACAAGCAACTTGAACCCCTCTCGCTCAAGATGAGTAAGAGCTTTCGACAGGCAAGTGCCAAAGAATTGTGGTGCAGATAAATAGAATGGAAGAAAGAAATGTAAGCTTGAATTCTGTGAAAGTTCTAAAAACATGCTTAATTTCAGACATGTAAAATCAGAGGCTGAATTCGTGCAGAAGAAAAACAGCTGAAAATGTTCCTCCTGAAGTTTCTTAATAACTAACAGTCATTGGAGTTAACATTTATAGAGTGTTTCTTTTTGTCAGGGACACCCAAATGTCTTACATCTAAATGCCTTAATCAATCACCACAACCCAATGAAGTCAGTATTAATATACCCACTTACAGATGAGAAACTCAAGATGATAGAGGTTAACCAACTTGTTTAAGGTAACATCAGTTCAGTTCAGTATTTAGAGTCAGGATTCGAATTCTGGCAGGCTTACCCCAGAGCCCACAGCTGTAACCACCACACTATACTGTTTTTAAAGGCTTTAAAAAAGAGAACAAATGCTGGTGAGTATCATTCACAGAATTCATGGGGAGATTCAACACAATGGTCTAGAAGTCTTCCAGCTCATTACAGAGTGAACACCATGATCTCATCACTTCAGTGGAGCCTTCTGTGCTGCTGAATTTCAACCCCTTGATTTTATTCCTGAAGAAATCAATGTGGTCAAGCATCCTGCTCAGGGCTACTGGGCCTCTACTGCCTCTGTCCAACAGAAAAGCACTGACCGCCAACCAAGCTCCCATGAGTTACTCCTGCATCTGTGCAGGGTCCCAGGCCATGCTACTCCCCCACCCCACTCCCCCGCTGCCTCTGGAAAATCTAGGAGTTTAGTCTTGGAGATGTAACAAGTTTTCACCCCGTGATAATAAGAAAGCAACACCAAAGGCCTAAAGGTTGGAAGAAGTCTGGGTTTTACCGTTTGGACAGTTCAGTTCGCCCTGGAGAGGTGTGACACAGGAGGTGATATTATCATTGTTTTTCAGGAAAGCTTGTATCAGTCCATACACTCCTGCTCCTCCACTCCCAGGCCTCCTCCTGCTCCCACCTCCCCCACCTCTGCCCCCAGCACTTGCTGAGGTTCATTCCCAGTGCATTTCATCCAAAAAACTCCTAGATCCAGTTGCCAAACTACTTCCTAGATGGTCCTCGGCTTTCAGAATCCCAAGAAGTTATTTCATCCTTTCTTTCCCCTCTGCTATCTCCTCCTTTCCTGCCTTCATATGCAAAGGTCACAGTCACTTCAGTTTATCAAAGAAAATGCCTTCTTATCCATATTCTCTTCCCTCATTCTGTATGCCACTTACATAGGTCAGAGAGAAGCACTGTTTTAGCATCAGATGGTCTGGCTTTGAATCCCCTTATTAGCCATGACCTTGTGCAAGCTATCTACCTCTCTAAGTCCACACTTCTTCTGTAAAATGGGGATAATAATAGTGCCTGTTTCCTAGAGTTGTCATAAGAATGGGAGTTGAAATAAAAATGTCACGTGTGCAGCACAGGGTCCTGCACAGAGCAAATGCGTGACAAATGATGGCTGTTATGATGATTAGGTCAGCGACAGAGGGACTGGTGAGTGGGGTCACTTGTTCAGAGCAGCCCTTCTAAGGAAGCCTGTGAGTAAGCCACTTTCCCAGACCAAAGGTTCCCGGGGAATTGCTAGTGATGTTGCTGCCTGGGGTAATAGAAAGGAGAGGAGGCAATTATACAGCATGTAACAAAAATAATTTCATTTCTAATGCCTTTCCCCTGCTGGGCCACTTAGACTCTAAACAATAACAGCAACGTGGGGGTGCAAATGAGGCACGTTCTGAAGGAGCCCAGTGACAAATGCACGGGCCCCACGACTCACTTTGGCTCCCAGACATCTGCAGGGGAATGTCCTTGGGGACTGTGGCTGCCATTCTGTGTGCTGAGCCTCAGCACCCTGGAAGCTGGGTCTGCCTGGGCTGACTGCGGGCTTATCGACAAGGTCCCTTAGGGCCGAGTCTATCTGACTTCACTTAACCATCCTATGTCTGGGAACACGCTGATATCACTCAGAGGGCTCCAGGGAAAGCCAGGGGTCCTCCCTTCTTTCCCTCCCCCATCACTGGAGACAGTAAAGAATTTCCCCTGTCTGTTCCTAGAAAACGTGCAAATCCTCGCAGGTGCCATCAGATTATGTCAAATCACCCATCTGTGCCACACTGATGCCTTACACACGCATACTGAACATCAACTGCTTCCAAGGGCCCTCAGGAGTTCACTTCTCCTCAGCTCCCACATCCATGACACTGGGCCCACACTCTCAGAGGCCCCCATGGCTTCCAGGGCTCTGAGTTTGGGACCCTGCGTGGACATAGCCTTTTCCATCCCTGGGATAGGGGAGTCCCCAGGCCCAAGGGCATCATCTCTGGCTCCTTCCTGTTCTCTGAAGCCAGCAGGGGCCTCTGCTCCCTTAGAGACACATTCCCAGGTCTCCTAGGGAAAGAGGAGGCTGCACCCTCCCAGGGGGCTTCACACCTGCCAAGGGGGTTGATTTACCTCATTCATCAGATTGAAAGGGAGAAGAAGAGGGGAAATGTACAAGACCGGAAGGGCAAATTTCTCTCCTTTCTCTGGACCCAAACACGAACAAACCAAGTGGCTGAATCGTGGAGTTTTTCTCCTCCACCCACATGTACTGACACTATAATCAAGCTATTTTCCAAGCCTATGCATTTAGATAATATGATTCTATTGTTTAAAAAAATAACAACAAGAAAGAAATCTTCCATTACATTGGTGATGGGGACAGGTTAGAGGCAGCGGTATATTAACATCAGATTCCAACACTGCTGCAATAATTAAATAGACTGGAGATAATATCAGTCTACCACCCAGAACTGGTAAATAAGCAACTTGCTTAGTGGCTCTATTTAGTAACCTGGAGAGCTCATACAGAATTCCAAAGCAAATGCTGGAGTCTTCCCAGGGCCATAAGAGGCCCTAATGGGGGGTGAAAGGAAGGAATATGACACTGGGTGTCATCTAAGTGAGAGGCCGCACACAGGGGAGGATGCCTACTGGGAAGTCGAGCCCTTCCTGCTGCCTGTGGTTTCCAAGTACTTCCTAGATGCAGGATGCTCTCCTGCTAGCAGAGCTCCTGATAAGACAGAGAAGCTTTGATTGCCAAGCTCAATCCTGGTACACTGGAACTGCAAAGTTTACACCACTCTTTTTTTTTAACGAAATTTATTTACAGGCTATATGCTTAAAGTTGGTCTCCTACTTTATTTTATTTTTTTTAACTTTTAATTTTGTATTGGGGTGTAGCTGATTAACAATGTTGCAATAGCTTCAGTTTCAGGTGGACAGCTGAAGGGACTCAGCCACATATATACATGCATCCATTCTCCCCCCAGTTCCCCTCCCATCCAGGCTGCCACATAACATTGAGCAGAGTTCCCTGTGCTATACATTAGCTCTTTGTTGGTTATCTATTTTAAATACAGCAGTGTGTACATGTCCATCCCAAATTCCATAACTATCCCTTCCTCCCAGCAACCGTAAGTTCTTTCTATAAGTCTGCACCACTCAATTTTTGGAGAACTTTCCTAACAGAAGACAGAAACCATATTTCCAGACTAAAGAAAAAGCTGCTGTGTTTGGAGTCAGGAACATCCAGAATGACTTCTGAGGAAGTCCAAATAATCTAAGGATTTTAAAGTCCTGGTAACTATGTCTGAGGGGAAATGGAACCGACTGGGCAGTCATCCTGTTCTTTTCAAGCCCTCATATCTTAGGCTGCTGTGACGTGTGATACACAACCTGATTCTAGGAGATGCTGGAGATATGGCTTGGGGTCCCAGCATTATAAATCAACTTTGATTCTCCTCTCCCCTCCTCAACCTTCACTGTTGGAGATTCCTGGATATTACGCCACATGGGAGGGAGAAATAAAGGGTGGCAGGTCAGAACGTGTGAGTCACTGGAAGGGGAAGGGTTGGCTCAAGAGTCTCATCACCCTCTGCCCCCCACCCCCACCACACACATCACCTGTGCTATCTTCATAGCTTCTTCCTCAACACTGAAACACAACTTCCACGTGCAGGGAAGATGGAGACAGCTCCCTCCAGACCGAGTCCACAGGCCTTTCCCCTGATACATGTTTATACAGAGAACAGGGGCCTTAGACCAGTCTAGCTTCAGCAGGGCAGCCCAAAGTACGTGTGAAGCCAAATTCTTATGAGATCCTGAGCTCCCTTTGTTTCCACTGGTAGGAGGGAAAAAACAGGCTTTCTCTCAAGTTCAGATTCTCCTACATCACTGCACATTCTAGACAAATAATTCAACCTTGCAGGTGAAGAAAAAAAAGTGACTAGCCCACAAGCCTTATCACTGGCCTTATTCGCCCCTACAAGCTTCCCAGCTTTTATAGAGCACAAGAACCAAATCGATGCAGTCAATATGTCACTGCCAATAGGGCACACGTGGCTACCAGCCTTGGGGAACATGATGTGCTACTAAGCTGAACTAATCACTCCTTGGCATTTCAGGAGCAGTTGGGTTAGCAGATCACGGCATAAGCATACTGAAAGACGATGATTCCCCTAGAAGGGGAGGGGAGGGAAAACACACTGGGTTGGCCCCCAGAGGAGACTCAGTATTTACAGGTCAACGTAAAACCATATTGGTGATTCTTAGAGAGACCAAAAATCTGTTTTAGAAAAAAAGGGAAGCCCAGGCAGATTCTGTGGGAGGAGACTGGGCTGCATCCTCTATCACAGCAAAGGGACTGAACCAGGAGGTTGGTTCATCCACAGTCCCACATCCGAAGAATTTAACACGTGTAACTGCAGAAGGCAAGGGTGTTGACTCAAGACCTTAATCATGTTCTCTCCTGTTAAGGAAGTAATAACTTGTATGAGAGATGATTTCTTAACCCAGTGTACATATGAATCACCCAGAAATATTGTTAAAATATACATTCCTGGGCCTCTGCTTGAGACTCTCATTCGGCAGTTCTTCAGATAAGAAACAAAATCATGCATTTTAAACTAGCTTCTCTGGTGATTCAGATACAGAGTTTATTAAAACAAAATTCAGCTCTTAGAGAAATGCTGTCCCAGACCTCTGTAATAATTCAGAATCTCCCATGTTTCAGGCACCTTCCTCCCCCAGGATGTATAGGTAAGATGGAAGGAACTCAGAATGTTCTTCAAGAGACCAAGGCTGGAACCATGGTGGCCCTCACTTGGCTCTCAGTCTAACCCTGTCAAATGTCTTCCCCACCAGATGTCTAATTTCAGAGATGGCATCAGCAGCCCCCTCCAAGTCAAATATATCAGGAATCCTGAATACTAAGCAGACAAGTCAAAGGCAGGGGACTGGGACACAATGAATCAGCTCACTAACTCTCTTGCAATTGGTCACATGCACCACAAACCTCTCTTTCTGTCCACCCTCATTAAATAGCAACAACAGGGAGAAAAATGAAACAACAAAATGATTTCTTTTTCAAGTGGTCCTTATGCCACAGGATGAATCAGGGGTAAGCAGAGTATTTGCATCCAATGGGGTAAGAATCACTGTTCATGCCGTCCTGGGGAGGAGAAAGAATTAGCCTGAAAGGTTTGTAGCCTGGTCAAAATCCAGAAATAGTTGGATCTGAAGAAGGAACTAGAGAGGGATCCACAAAGTGTCTTGCACCTCACCAGCCTCAAGATCCCCCAGGACAAAAAGTATGGGGTGCTAGGGGGGCGAACAGTATGACTCATTCACTCAGATAGCTTCCCTGTGGCTGAGAGAAAGGACCTGTCCCTACGGAGCCGCAGTGCTGTGACCTGTGTCCATGGCGAAGCCTGTTGTGTAGACGCACAGGCACCCTCTTACCTCTGCTCTTCAAGAGGAACGGCTCATAGGCTAAGGGCGGCAGCCAGGGATGGACACGCGCTCTGTCTGGCGCTTACAGCTGCCTCTTGTTTCTGTACACCACCCTACCGGGGCTTTTGGTCCATTCCAAAGTAGAAGAGTCACTCTTTGCCTCTGCGCCTATCGTCACCCCCATTCCCAGGTTGAGATGGGTCTGAAACCCCAACCTGCTTCCTCAACTGAATCGCAAACGGAGAGACGGCCAAGAACGTAAATTCAGAACCAAGGACAGAGGCATATTAGCCATGAGAGCAATTAGTTAGAACCAGCCTCTCCCTCACCCCTGGCTTCGGTCCTTAGAAAATGAAGTCTCCAGGTCGCACAAATGCAGAGTTGCCAAGAACAATCCTTTTCCCTCCAAGGCGATCGGAACTCTGGCCGCGCGCACGGGGGGCCCCTAGCTTTGGTGCCGGGCGAAAAGTGACCTCCCGAGATGGTCTGGGAGCCGGCCGCCCTGCGAAGCCGCGGGCCGCGGGGCTCGCTCTCGGCGCTCCGCCGGAGGCTGCACGGCACTGCCCGCCCGTGTCCGGAGCGAGGATTCGCACCCGGGCGGCGCGAAGGATGCCCAGAGTGTGGGAGAGGGGATAGCCGCCGATGTTCCCTTCGCCCCCGGGGAAGCGGCCGGACGGAGAGTTCGGGAAGATCAGGGCAGGTCGGTCCCCGGGCAGATGAGCGCCAGAGTGGCAGGACAAACTTCTGGTCCCAGCCGTGCCGCCCTTCGAGCTCCCTCCTCCTCTCCCACTGACCCTGCCTGGGCCTGGGCCGCCTGTCCTGAACCCTATTGGCGCTTACCTTCAAGCCATAGGGCGCCCGGGGGCAGAGACGGCGCCGGCTGCTCGAGGCTTCCGGCTCCCGCCGCATCCACGCGCGGCCGCCCCTCCGGCAGCCGTCCGGGGCCGCCGCTCTCCTCGGCGGGTCCCTGGCTCCCGGCCCCGCCGCGCCGTTCAGAGCCCCGGCGGGCAGCCGCTTGGCCGGCTTCGGCCCGCGGGGAGCAGTGGACGGGCCGCGGCGGGGCGGGGTGGGGCGGGGCCGGCCGGGCGCTGGGCGGGCGAGCGGCGCAGAGACCTGGCGCGGAGGCGGCGCGGTGCACCGGGCAGGCGGCCGGCTTCGGCACTGAAAAGCTGGACAGCTCCGCGGCGCTCCAGCGCGGAGAGCGCGGGTGGGCGGGGCGGGGCCGCCTGGACCACGGGGCGCCTCGAGCCCCGCCCCTGGGACAGACCCCGCCCCTGGGACAGGTCCCGCCCCTCCCGCCCCTCCCCCTGCGCGTTGGTAAGCGAGCCTCCAGTGCCCGCAACACCCGAGGCGCTAGCAGATGGAGATTGCCGCCATCCTTGAACTTTTGAGGCAGATGGAGCCCAGGCAGGAACTGAGCCGTCCCACCACACCCCCAAAGTAACAATTTGTAAATGACCGGCGGCAGGGACAGGTGTCGTCGCCTGTCTCTTCCCTCCTTTGAGGAGTCAGAGGACGAGGGTTGGGGGAGGCACCTCCCATCCAGGGAATCGAAGAAGGAGAAATCCAGGACCTCTTCAAAGCTCTGGACAGAGCTGTGCTAAGTTTCGTTGCTTAACTCATTTTCAGGGGAAAGCCTGCTTGGAGCTGACTTGAGAAAATTCAAGAGGAGGCCCAGAGATTCCAGCTCACCTTTCATTCCAGAAGCAGTAAGGGGTTGGAGTGAGAGGAAGGGAGATGGTGGAGGGCTGCCCTGCTGCTGCTCCTCGGCCCCTGGTCTTTGCCTGCAGAGGAACCGCCTTGCCCTCACCTTTCCCCCTTCCCTTTACTTTAAGAAACTGGCCCTTGAATATCACAGGTCAAAAATGAGATATTTTTCAACAGTAAATAATACACTACCTCATGGACAGAGGAGCCTGATGGGCTACAGTCCATGGGGTCACAAGAGTCAGTCACGACTTAGAGACTAAACCACCTACATTATCTGGGTTTGGTTCAGACCACTCATGTAGAAGATGGGTAAGGAGGGTGGACTGTATATTAAATGCTGATTTTTGAAGGTTAGCACCCGTAGCCCCAACTGTGTTCAAGGGTTAGCTGTAGTTACTGACTGTCCTTCCTTTGCCAGGCTCTGTGTCAGATTCAAGGGTCACAAAGAGAAATGAAACCAGGCTCCTGCTCTCACCTCATGCCAGTTTAAACCAACATGCCTGCAGCTTAAACCGGTGCTATGGAACAAACAAAAAGGGAAGCCTGACAGGAGCTAGGCATTGAAGCAAATACCAGTTCCCTGGGGAAAGGCGGTGTTCCAGGCAGAGGGGAGCAGCAAGGACAGAGTTAGACCTATCAGGGAGTCAGTCCATTGTGGCTGGAATCAAGCTGCTCCAGGACTTTGAGGCTCTAGGCCCTAAAGGTTAAATTTGACTCAGCATTTCCTTCAATGACACAGACAGTTATCAAAAGTTAGAGCTGGAAAAACAAATTAGCATTCATCTAAATCCCACTCTTATCATTCTGCAAGAAAGAACAGAGGTACAGAGAAATGGAATCCCTTCTAGATGCCATGGAGATCCAGCTCTGGATCAGTCCCCCATCTCTGGGGGGCTCAGACCAGCACATCTACCGTCTCTGGAGGCAAACTGGAGGAACGGAAGGAGATGTCAGTGGGCGTGACGCGTCTCTTCCCCTACTCTATGCCTTTGGCACTCTACGTGGATCTGGACCATTCCTGTCTCCCTGCAGGCTTGATGGGGAGATATTATAACAATCAGGAATCCTAACGTTTTGCCATATTTGCTTTTAAAGCAATAACACATTGCAGACATAGTTGAAATCTCAGGGTTCTGCCTTGCATAGCCTCACATCACTCTTCTCAAGGTTTAAAATCCACTTAAGGAAGCAATTGGTGCCTCCCAGCTCAACACCTGTACATCGACTGAGGGACACAGTCACTCAGTGGACAGGCCACCCCTCTCCTGACCAGTCAGAAGACCTGGATTGATGTCCTGCTTCTGTCACCTACCAGTTGTGTGACCTTGGATAAATAGTTTAATCTCTCTAAGCCTCAGATCCCCCATCTATAAACTGGGGCTAAAAATACCTTTCTCTCTAGACTACACTGGGGATAATAGATGGGGAAGTATTAGATAAACGGTAGCATGGGCAGCCCCTGACTGCTTCGAGGTGAGGAGGGGAGCCAGGCTTGCTCAGGAAATAGGAGATGACCTCCGTGGGGTGCGCCAACCTGAAGATACGTTAGCGGTAGCTCCGTGCTGCCTTTTCCACCCTGATCTTGCATGGCTGAGTGGATTTCATGCTGGCTCTGAGTGAGACGGATGGATCTTTTAGTTTTCAATTAGCAAACGCCTCGCTCTTTAAACAAGCGGCACAGCAAACAGATGCCCTGAATGATTGATGACAGGGAACATCTGTGGCCAAGCGGGAGGCTGTACTGGAGACTCAGGCTTCCTGGACTGGCAGGGCCCTCTGGAGGTCATGGGGTGCCTCCCCTCCCTTCCAGGCAGAACTGTCCCCAGTCCAAGTAGGCAGGGTGGCCCTTTTCCTTATAGCTTTCCTGGTAAGGGGGCCACAGGAGCCTCCTTGAGTTTCCGTATGTTCCAGAACCTCAGAGTCAGGAAGTAGTTCCTGGTGTGCTACCTATACCTTTATTTCTACTCTTTATCCTTGAAAATGGTAAAGCAATGTCTAGCAATGAGTATTAGGGGCAGAGGATGGGTTGAGGCAGGTAGAAATTTTGCTGGCCCATGGTAACGAGGAAGCAAAGGATGCATCCAACAAACAGGAAGGAAAATCCAGAACTCCTTCTGTGCTCCAGGAATGGCTTCTGAGCCAGAGGAGGAGGCATGGCTGGGGCTTGGAAGGGAGAGTCCCTTGCTGGCCTCTGTCAAACCCTGCACCCACAGAGAGAGACATACACAGACTGTCACAGGACCCCTTCTGGAAACCATTCCACAAGAGACAAGGGCTGTACCCTCACTGGAGGGGTTGGAAGCAAAGCTGGACCAGGGGAGCTGCATTGCTGGAGTCACACAAGTTCGTGGCCACATTCCACGCTCTCGGGGAAGTTCTGAATGTCTCCCAGCCCCCGCTTCGCTTCCTCGTTTGTGAAGCAGGGATGCTGATCCTATCGCAGCGTTATCATGGAAATTAAGTGGGAATGACTACCAGCATATTGGTGCTCAATCAATACGTTTTGCCTGTTTTCTGTTCTCGCTGAAAACTTCAACCAGAGAAACGCTGACGGAAATGCACACAACTCTTTGTGGTGTCCCAACCTACTTTTCAGATTTCTTAACCTACCTCGCAGATGAAAATGGAGTCGTTACTTTCAAGCTCTAGGAATGCTTCTTTTCTGGCCCTCTTCCCTTTTGTCATTTTGCGCTTATCCCAGTTGCAGATGACTCTTAGAACGCTAAGGTGGCAGTCTTTCTGCATCAGAGGAGGTGTGGGGCACAAAGAAAATGCACTTGTCCTTTTTAGACTTCATTATTTCTATCAAAGTGCAGAAAACCTTAGAGAGAGAGAGAGTTCTTGGTCACCAATGTTGCTGAGAGATCCACAGCCCCATGTCAGAATAGTCTAGTGAAGGGACTGAAGGGCAGGGCAGGGGGTCGGGGGGCTGGGGTGGAGAAGGAGAGGGGTGGGTGGGAAGGAGAGGATTTTATAAAAGGCGAGGTTCAGGGCACACTCCTTGACCAGGACAGGAGAGCAGAGAGAGTTACCTGAGAGTTTTGACGTCTGCATGTGCAGTTCACATTTAGAGACTCATTTCCTCACAGGGATTTTCCACATCAGTGTGAAATGGACATTTATAGATGCTCTTTGCATCCTCCTGTTGTGGAACAGTAAAGAATACAGGTGTGACCCACTTTAAGAACATCTATTATACAACACTTCAGAGTTACAAAACAGATAAATTAAAATGCAATTATTCACATGAAAAATTTACTTAATGCTTGATGGGCAGAGGTCATAAAAATACATGCCTTATTTGTACACCCATGTTCATAGTAGTGTTATTCACAACAGCCAGAAGGTAGGAGCAACCCAAGTGTCTATCAACAGATGAACAGATAAATGAAACAAAGTATGTACTTACAATGGGGGTATTAATCCAGTCTTAAGAGGCAGGAAATCCTGTCACACGCTCGAAGATGGATGAAACTTAGGACTTTAAGATAAGTGAAATAAGCCAGTCACAGAGGACAAATAGTATGATCCCACTTACGTGAGGCACCTAGAGAAGGAGGAACTTCGAGTTGCCAGGGGCTGGAGGGAGTGGTGAATAGGGAGTTAGTGTTTAAAAGATAGAGTTTCTGCTTCAGAAGATGAAGCTATTCTAGAGATGGATGGTGGTGACAATATGAATGTACTTGATGTCAGGAAACTGTACACTTAAAAATCATGGACGGTAAATTATATGTTATCTATATTTTACTGTATATAGTGTGTATACTATAAATCTTGTGTTTCAGTAGCCACTGAAGTCACCATATATGTGAAAACAAAATAAAACATCTTGGAAGTTACCAGATATTAAATAGGTAGAAAAGTGACTGAATTTAGAAAGTGGTCAATTTATATCTAACTTGGGAAGTTGTATTTAGGGAAGTTCACTCAGTACTGCCTTAGATTTCCTCAGCCCTTTCTGTGATTCATCTACCTTTCAGGAGCTCTATGATGTCAAAAATATTACGATTTGGGGTGAGCACTGGAAAAGTTAAGGGGCTTCCCCTGCTAGAACATAGGAACGGACGAGAGTGATAGTTTTCGGACAGTCTGCACATTTAAACACTCAGCTTTGTTTGTTTAATTTCTATCAAATACAGTTGATTTACAATGTTGTGTTAGTTCCAGATGAACACCAAAGTGATTCAATTATATGTGTGCGTGTACATATATATATATGTATTCTTTTTTTACATTCTCTTCCATTATAGGTTATTTCAAGATATTGAGTATAATCCATTGTGCTATACAGTAGGTCCTTGCTGGTTATCTGTTTTATATATAGTAGTGTATATATGTTAATCCCAAACTCATAATCAAGCACTCAGGTTTTGAATGGAGTGGTACAGTTCAGAGAAAGTTCTAATAGTGAAGAAAAGCTCAATTCGAGCTTTCCTCATCCACAGTGAACAAATCATAAGCAGAGGTGTTTATAGTCTGTAAGCCAACCAGCAGCATTCGGGATTCCCTCTCACGCCCTGAGCCTTTACACGCTTGCCTTGTCTGAGGACCTACCCAGCTGCTTATGCCCTTCTGCATCCAAAGCAGTCAGGGTATCAATCAGGGAACGTAGATGCAAGAAACAAACAACTTGGGCAGTTTAAGCGAAAAAGGAAGTCACTGAAAATATTGTAAGGCTCACAGAATCACGAGGGAGAGGAGAACATCAGCCTTATAAAACAGGCAGCAACAAAACAGCCTGATGATGTTAGATCTGTAACTAAAATCAAGCCCACCTTGTGGTCCAGGAAGAATTCAGTTATTGCAGGGAAACCCAGGGCACCAGACGGCATCTAACTCCGGCCTTCCCCAACACTGTCATGCTGCTTCTGGAAACTGAAAGTTGTGGCCGCTTGGGGGGGCCTCTGGACTGGATGCTTTGTGGTCTCTGCCTCTGTGAATCATCAGCACCTAGTCAAAATCTGGGGCACTTATCTCTCGTTGAGCTGACCGAGAACCACACGGTGAGGGGCTCTCCAGTTTTGGAAGGAGACTGCAGAGCCGAACAGCGATGACCCACCGCATCCCAGATCCAAAGGAAACAAGAGACAACCCAGTTCTGTCCGCTGTACTTTCTGGACATGCCCTTGCTGCCACCAGCGAGCATCTCAGACAGTTATTACCAAAGCCTTTTCTCAGGTCCCCCACCTCCAGCCCGTCTTCCACGCTGCATAAGAAGGCTGTTTCTAAAACATAAATTTGATCATGTCACCCCTGCTGAAAACCCTGCAAAGTCTTTCCCTTGCCTTTGAGATAAATTCTAATCTTGTTAAAATGGATTAAATCTGCCACATCTGTCCGTTGCCTCTCTCCAGTCTTATCTCTGCTGGTACCCCCTCTGCAGAGAATGAATCAGTGAGTGTCAGGAAGAGTCACAGAGATGTGGTACCCCAGAGCTTCCCAAACATCAGTCCTTGGGTTAGATGCAATAGAAATGCTGGGGAAACTAAGAGAGAAATACAGGTATGGGAGCCCAATATCAGACCTACCAGATCAGAATTCAGGGGACAGGGGTTCCAATATTTCTAAAAATTCAACCAGTGGTTCTGAGCACCAGCCAGGTGAAGAAACACTGTCTAATCCAGCCCCCTCTCTTTATAGACATGTGAGCCAAGGCCTGGACAGGTTTAATACTCAGTGTATATGAATCAGTTTTCATGCTGCAATGAAGCAAAACGTTGAGCAAAGTTGATTGGATCCATTTAGTTCTGTACATGTCATTATTGGGCATGTAGAGCATGGTAATTTGGAGGAGGAAATGGCAAACCATTCCAGTATTCTTGCCTGGGAAATTCCATGGACAGAGGAGCCTGGCAGGCTACAGTCCCTAGGGTTGCATAGAGTCAGACACAGCGACTAAAGAATAAGTGGGTAAACTTACAGAGGAGTGAGTCCTCCCTCGGAGGGGGACTATAATTGCAGTTACAGAAACTTACATGCAGAGCACACCATGCGAAATGCCAGGCCGGATGAAGCACAAGCTGAAATCAAGATCACTGTGAGAAATAACAATAACCTCAGATATGCAGATGACACCACCCTTATGGCAGAAAGTGAAAAAGAACTAAAGAGCCTCTTGATGAAAGTGAAAGAGGAGAGTGAAAAAGTTGGCTTAAAGCTCAACATTCAGAAAACGAAGATCATGACATCTGGTCCCATCACTTCCTGGCAAATAGATGGGGAAACAGTGGAAACAGTGACAGACTTTATTTTGGGGGGCTCCAAAATCACTGCAGATGGTGACTGCAGTCATGAAATTAAAAAATGCTTGCTCCTTGGAAGAAAAGCTATGACAAACCTAGACAGCATATTAAAAAGCAGAGACATTACTTTGCCAACAAAGGTCCGTCTAGTCAAGGCTATGGTTTTTCCAGTAGTCATGTATGGATGTGAGAGTTGGACTATAAAGAAAGCTGAGCTCTGAAGAATTGATGCTTTTGAACTGTGGTATGGAAGAAGACTCTTGAGAGTCCTTTGGGCTGCAAGAAGATCCAACCAGTCCATCCTAAAGGAAATGAATATTCATTGAAAGGACTGATGCTGAATCTGAAACTCCAATACTTTGGCCACCTGATGTGAAGAGCTGACTCATTAGAAAAGACCCTGATGCTGGGAAAGATTGAAGGCAGGAGGAGAAGAGGAGGACAGAGGATGAGATGGTTGGATGGCATCACCAACTCAATGGACATGAGTTTGAGTAGGCTCTGGGAGCTGGTGATGGTCAGGGAAGCCTGGCATGCTGCAGTCCATGGGGTTGCAAAGAATTGAACACTACTGAGTGACTGAACTGAATAGAAATCAAAGATTTGGGGAGGGTCAGCTTGATGGGGAGAGCGAAAGGAGCCACTGGGAAAGCTTGGGGTGCAGCTCTAAGGCTCCATATTGGGACCCCAGGTTTATCATCTGGGCTCCAGCAGGTCTGATGGCAGGTGAGATTGTCCACAGATGTGGAGTCATTCGGGAGCTGAGTTGATGGGAGGTAATTCAAGGCAAGCCCTTAGATAAGACTGGAGAGAGGGAACTTCCCTGGGGGTCCAGTTGCTTAGACTCCACACTCCCAATGCAGGGGGCCTTTTTTTGATCCCTGGTCAGGGAACTATATCCCACATGCCACAAGTAAGACCTAGAGCAGCCAAATAAATGAAAAAATATTTTTAAAAAAAGACTAGACAGAGACAAAACAACCCCTGGCCCTCCCCCACAATGAGGAAGGGAGCTGACTGGGTGGGTCATCATGGGAAGAGAGAGGAAGAGGGATCCTAGATCTTGGGTCTTTCCTTCCATTGCAGTAACAAGCCAGGGGATGGGACTTAAAGAAATCCCTTTCTCTGCCTACTTTCAAGAAGAAGCCTCTTTCTCACACACTAGAATTGCCCACTGAGTCATGTTCCAGGCCCATCTCCAGGGCTGTGTCCACAGTGCTCTCTTTGTCTGAAATGATTGACACCACTCCCCACCACCCCGCCACAATCTATATGTCTGATTCCCACTGGTCTTGCAAAGCCTAGCTCAAATAGCTGTGCTCCACAGGCCTTTCCTCGTCTCCCTCACCCTACCCAGACATAATGCCCCTCCCCAGTTTTAATAAACTCATGCACCTTTTTGTGACATTCATGGCATGATTATTTGTGTTCTTGTCTTACTTCTTGACTAAACAGTGAAATCCCCTGGCTCCCCTGCATCCCTCGCTCCATCCCCCAGCACCGAGCAGACTCTCAGTAATATTTATCAAGAGAAATCTCCCCAATTAGTCATCCATTTGGCTTAATGAACAGACACCCCTGAGGGCTTAAAGGAGAGTTGTCTGTTGTACCCAATTTACTATGAGTTGTTTTATTTCATTGCTTCCTAACTTTGTAGCCGAGAGTCTCTGGGGATGTGGAAGCTTTGATGGGGGTAGAAATGGGGAGAGCTGGGGGCTAAGGAGAGAGGTCCAGATGCCCAGAGTGTGGACAGATGGTTGCTGGACAAGTGGGTTTAATTATCAGGGCTTTCGAGAGGGTCATTGGGTGTTGACTTGACTCTGAAGTCCCAGCGAAGGAGACAAGGGAAGAATGGGGGAGGGAACTGTAGGGAGAGGTGAGAGGTAGCAGAGAGAGAAGGAGAAAGGTGAGGAGGATGATGAGACCAAAGACATACCTGACCCTTTTTGTTGTGTGACATATTCCTGTTTGGGGTGTAGCCCCTTCTCCTCCGCAAAGAGCTAGTACAGAAAGAAGACACTGCACCAGTCTCCCAGGCCCGACTGAGCCCCTGGTCTGCTTGGGTTCTAGGAGCAGAACTCCCTTGCCCGTGTCCTGACCTTCCCACAGAGCCAAGCAACCAGCTTTCCTGTCTGATTCTCCCTCCCCCAGTTCTCATCACACACTCGCTACAGGGGTCTGCACTGAGATGACCACACCCATGAAGGGCCCCCAAAGTTGTATGCTTCTGCCTAGCTCTGCGGCTTTGAATGAGTCATAGTTTATTATCTGTAAAATGGATACAATAATTTATTTTTAAAAGTTTTGTGAAAATTAGATGTGATCCTGTATGTGGGAGCTTCCTGAGAAAGAATGTTTGACCCATAGGAAGGGCTCTTTACATGGGATTTGCTGTTTTTTAGTGATGGCCACTGACTTAGTAGGAATTATGGAGGAAACCTGTCTGCTTTCACAGGCTTGCCATTCTCTCTTGTGACTCTCCTGGGGAGTATCTTCTCCAGTGAGTGGGTGGGATCCTTCCTCATCTTTCCGCACCCTGCCTAGCTCCCAGTAGCATCCATCAAGCCTTCCTAGAGGGCATTGGCTTCCCTCTTTGCCACTCAGGCTAGAAACCTGAGAACCGCTCAGGTTTCCCTTAGCCTCATAAATAGTCCCTAAATTATGTATAGGCAATATAATTTGTTGGGGACCATGATAATCCTAAGGATGGTTTAGGGGAGATTGCTGCTCCCTCAGACAGCTGGGGAAAGCCACCTGCAAGAAGAAGGCAGCAGCAGCGATACTTTCAGTCCTTTGAGGGAGGGTTCCCACCACCACAGCAGGTACGGTGGGCGCAGGGCTGGTAGCTGAACTCTGATGGGGTCTGCGGGACCAGTTCTCGCTGGCACACTTGTCTAGCTCAGGCTTTGGTCCCCTCCCATCTGGACCATTGTAACTACCTCCTCACTGCTCTCTCTGCCTCCTAACTTACCCCTAGATCCAACTTTGGCCCACGGTCCAGAGAGAGCCCTCCCATGGCAGATGTAACCACCTTGCCCCTCTGCTTAGCCCTTCAAGGGCTGCCCGTCGGGTCCGAGGGAGCGTGGTCCTCCACGTCTGCTCCCAACGTGCTGTACAGCCTCTCCTGCCTCCCGGCAGCCTGCAGCCACACCTCTCGCCCCTCCTCCTCTCCCACTTTCCTCTGCAGCAGTGCCCAACCGTGCCGCAGGCTTTCACGTCTGCAGGTGTTTGCTCAGACTCTTCCCTCTGGTGGAATGCTTTTCTGTCCCCAGGCATCCTTCTCTTCAGCAGGTCCCCAGTGGGGCCCCCAGAGCACCGTGTGTACCGCTACCTAATCACACTTCCCATTATATTGGAATTACTAGGAAGCATTATTTCACCCATCTTTAGTTTCTCAGTGCCTACCATGGGGCCAGAAATAGAGAAAATGACTCAGTTAATGTTGAGCTGAGTTTATCTGCTGAGGTCTCAAGCCAGCGTGAGCATCCTCATAGCTGTGCCTAACCAGCTGCGTGGACCATCTGTGAGCCTCCACGTGGACCCCCTGTGCCCTGCCGCTTGTTCCCCAGTCCTCCAGACACCCACCTGCCAGACTGGCCAGCCTTCTAGGCCTGCAGGGCTCTGTTTTCTGGGGCCTGCTCTTTCAACAGCAGGTGGGCTTTACTGCTACCTTGGCTTCCTTCTCCTTTGACCGGATGGTTCTTTGCTAGCCACAGGGTAATAGATTGGCTAAACTCAAACCAGGAAATGAAGGAACCACAGAGCAGTGATCAAGTTCTCAATTTAAAACCATCTCCAGGGATTTCCCTAGTGGTCCGGTGGGTAAGACTTCACTTTCCAGTGCAGGGGGTAAGGGTTCCATCCCTGGTCAGAATGCTAAGATCCCACATGCCTCATGGCCAAAAAAGCAGAACATAAACAACAGAGGCAATATTGTAACAACTTCAATAAAGACTTTAAAAATGGTCCACATAAAACATTTTTAAAGACAAAAAAAAAAAGAGTCTCCATGTTGGAGATGTCAGAATTTGCCCTTCCTAGCCTGCTTTCTGGCTTCCCTGATAGCTCAGTTGGTAAAGAATCCACCTACAATGCAGGAGATCCTGGTTCAATTACTGGGTTGGGAAGATCCGCTGGAGAAGAGATAGGCTACCCATCCAGTATTCTCAGGCTTCCCCTGTGGCTCAGCTGGTAAAGAATCTGCCTGCAATGTGGGAGACCTGGGTTCGATCCCTAGGTTGGGAAGATCTCCTGGAGAAGGGAAAAGCTTAAAAGCCTGCTTCTAGCCTTCTCCATCTGTGGTGTGCCCTGGAGCTGAACTGCATGGACTGCATGAAGGCCCACTGTACTCTGGGATCTTTGGAAAGAAATCAGAAGAGAATGAGGTCCGAGTCGGTCCTCAGTTGGTAGCTTCCTTGCCTCTCTGATCCCTGGCAGCCTTTCTCCAAACCTGGAGAGACTGCTCTTGAGCACCTCAGTCACTCTCATCACTATGGGTCCTCACCCTGGGACCTTGACTGTCTCCGTGCCTTCCCTGGGATCCAGGCTATTCTCTCACTGCCTGTGTCCTCCAGGGAATTTTCTATGGATCTGAAAACATATCCTTGCCTCCTATCCAAATCTGAATGCATTGGTCGTTGTTTACAGAAAAAGGAAACGACACCTCCCTGGGGCTTACTCTGCTGCAGGCTCTGTGCTTCCTACATTGATGTTGAATCCCCACAGCCCTCGGATGTCACAGATGGCAAGGTGGGCTCTGGGACTATTCAAAGAGGGAGAACCAGGATTCAAAGCTGGGTCCCTCGAACTCCACGCCCCAGTGCTTGGTCCCTTGTGTTTTCATGGAGCATCTACACCAGGGATGGCAAAGAGATTTCATCTCACCTGTCAGTTCTGATTGACTTAGTCACTGCCTGGAGTGCTGTGGTGAGAAGGATTACAAGGCCACATCTGTGCTCCGTGGGAGAGAGTATCATGATAAATTAGAGATGTCTGGCGCGGGGAGAACCGGAGGGAGTGACAGGCAGTACATATGTCACATATTTGCCGCCTTTGGCCAAAGCCATTTTTGTGGCAGCCACTCGGGCTTAGGGGCAGGCACTGTCGGAACCAGAACCTCTCTGCTTTACATTGCTCTCCTGCCTCATGGCGGACTCTCAACCAGAATTCAAATTTCAGCTTTATTACTTTTTTTTTCTTTTCTTTATTAAATTAGGGTATAGTATCTTTATAATATTGTGTTAGTGTCTGCTGTGCAGCGAAGTGAATCAGCTGTATGTATACATGTATCCTCTCCCTCTTGTACCTCCCCTCTACCCCCATCCCTTTATCTAGGTCATCATAAAGCACCAAATTGAGCTCCCTGTGCTATACAGCAGCTATATCCCGCTAGTTATCTATTTTACACATGGTAGTATATGACTCTTGAGAGTCCCTTGGACTGCAAGGAGATCCAATCAGTCCATCCTAAAGCAAATGAATATTCATTGGAAGGACTGATGCTGAAGCTGAAGCTCCAATACTTTGGCCACCTGATGCAAAGAACTGACTCATTAGAAAAGACCCTGATGCTGGGAAAGATTGAAGGCGGGAGGAGAAGGGGACGACAGAGGATGAGATGGTTGGATGGCTTCACTGACTCGATGGACATGGGTTTGAGCAAGCTCCGGGAGTTGGTGATGGACAGGGAAGCCTGGCATGCTGCGGTCCATGGGATCACAAAGAGTCTGACACAACTGAGCGACTGAGCTGAACTGACTGAGTATATATATATTTCAGTGCTACCCTCCCCGTTCATCCAGCCCCTCCTTCCCCACCCCTTATCCACAAGTCTAGTCTCTGTGTCTGTGTCTCTATTCCTGCCCTAGAAATAGGTTCATCTGTACCAGTTTTCTAGACTCCACATGTATCCATTAATACATATTTGTTTTTCTCTCAGCTTTGCTACTTATCTGCCATATGACCTCAGGCAAGTCACTGCATCCCTTGGGCCTCAGTTGCTTTGTCAGGAAAATATAGCTTTGTGTAGTACTTAGAAGCTTTCAGCAAGTCTGACTTGGCATAATGCTTTTAGAGCCCCTGGCACAATACCTTATACACCGTAGGCATTTGACAGACTTTAGCAGCAGTAGACGCTGTCATTGGCCTTCATTCTGTCCAGACCTGCTGCCCACATTGTTGTACCAGCGTCCTGTTTGCATGATCTGCCAAGAGAAGACGCATCCAGTCTTCCCAGCTGGCCCAGACTCTCCTCCAGGGCCACTGGGTCTGTGACTGTCTGTACTGTTTACCATGAAGTCCCGTTACCCTCCACTTTATTGTTAGACATCTCAAATCCTCCCCAGGGGCTCCCCCTTATTAATGTGATTACCTGTCCTGAGTGTTTCATTAAGCTCTTTTTCATAGAGAGGCTGATACATATCTGGCAGAACACAGAAGCTCATTATCATCTCAACTGGAGAAGATGACCTGGTAAATAACACATGCAATTTAATTGCTAAGGTAAACCCCATAAAGTGAATGAGAAATCAAAACCCATAATCAAAGGTTTTGAAATTTCTGGACAGGAAATTCCCAAGTTTGGGAGCTGCAGGGGTCAGGTTCCTTCAGCACAGCAGGCTGCTGACTTTTCCCTGTTTGTGACAAAGTGAGAGCCCTCGCCCTTTCCGGCAGAGGAGAAGGTGGCTCATGGATCCAGTATTTTCTCTGGATGTGTATTCATTCTATTAAGTGTCTCTCAAGCACCTGGTACTTTTCTAGTGGGTTAGGGCTGCATCATCCCCGAGGACACCTGTTGTTTGCCCCACATGATGAGAGAGAGTACCAGGAACTAACTCCCTGGCTTTGGATTCCTTCTTTCCAGAAATACCCGGGACCTTCTTTCCCACACTGACCCCACCATGCCTCACATCCATGCTCTTTCCTCTGATGTCTCTGTCCTCTCCCACTGCCTTGGGCTTCCTCCACCACAATGCCAGATCCCATGGTCTCCCGTAGAACCAACTTTTCAGTAAAGACTTTCCCATTCCCTCAGACTCTTCAACTGAATGGTTCTTCTCATTCTAGCTTAACTGGAACCTCTTTGAAATGCTGTTTCCCCTGCAGGCTTCTCAATGAGGAATTGCTCTTTCTTCCACCACCCATAGATGTCTCTGTCAGGAGCCGGGAATGACATCCTTCGAGCTCCCTGATGCAGCTTTCGCAAACTGTGCCTTTGCTTCCGTGTCAGACCCTGCCTTCCCGTGTCCCTCCCCGCTCCACCTGTATCTTCTCCAGGTTCCCTGGAGACAACCTGCCTCACAACCTCTCCTCCAACTCAGTTCAGTTCAATTCAGTCACTCAGTTGTGTCTGACTCTTTGTGACCCCAAGGACTGCAGCACGCCAGGCTTCCCTGTCCATCACCAACTCCTGGAACCTACTCAAACTCATGTCCATTGCATTGGTGACGCCATCCAACCATCTCATCCTCTGTCAGACCTGCAACAAAGTGCAGAGCCTGCAGCCACACAGGCGAGTCAATTAAATGTTCATTCTCACCATGAATGGCTGGGACTGGGGCTCGCTTGTTACTCAGCATTATTGCATTAGTAGTATTGACTAATACAGCCTCTGGTATCTGAATCTCCTTTCAAACAGTCTCCATCTGTATTTAAATGTGTCTAAGTCTCTTCCATTTTGCAAAACATGCCCTCCATCTCCCCGTGTGTTTTTCTAGCTATTGCCTTGCTCACTCATATTCTTCTCAAGTAAGATTTTCAAAAGAAGTATCTCTTCTCATCGACCCTCATTCTTGCTTCATCTTGCTGCTGTCTGACTTTGCTCCACTACTTCCCTGAAACTGCTCTCACCAGGATCACTATTTTTTCAGCAGTGTTTACCAAACATGTATTCTGTGCTCTGGCTGGATATTGAAAATGCAAATATTAAAAGACACACAGGACCTCTGTCGGCCTATGGAGCTCATGGTCTAGGCCTACCTAGACAGGTAACCAAATAATTACTAGACAGTGTGCTGAGAGCTGTATGGAGACATAAAGAGTGCACATGGCAAATCAAAACTACAATGAATGTCACCTCACACTAGTCAGAATGGCCATCATGAAAAAGTCTACAAATAACAAATGCTGGAGAGGGTGTGAAGAAAAGGGAACCCTCCTACACTTTTAGTAGGAATGTAAGTTGATGCAACCACTGTGGAAAACAGTATGGAGTTTCCTCAGAAAACTAAAAATAGGCTTATCATGTGATCCAGCAATCCCAATCCTGGACATACATCCAGACAAAACCAAAATTTAAAAAATACATGTACCCCTATGTTCATAGCAGCACTATTTACAATAGCCAAGACAGGGAAGCAGCCTAAATGTCCATCAAGAGATGAATTGATAAAGAAGATGTGACACATATATACAATAGAATATTACTCAGCCATAAAAAAAAGAATGAAATAATGCCACTTGTAGAATCATGGATGCAACTAGAGATTATCAATTATCATACTAAGTGAAGAAAGTGAGAAAGACAAACACCATGTGATATCACTTATATGTGGACTCTAAAATATGACACACATGAACCTACCTATGAAACAGAATCAGAAACATAGAGAACAGATTAGTGCTGGCCAAGGGGAAGGGGTTGGGGGAGGGATGGACTGGGAGATCAGGGTTAGATGTAAGTTTTTATGTCTAGAATGGATAAACAACAAAGTCCTACTGTATAGCATAGAGAACTATATTCAATATCCTATGATAAACCATAATGGAAAAGAATATTTTAAAAAAGAATGTGTGTGTATATATATATATATATATATATATATGCCACTTTGCTCTACCTCAGAAATTAACATATCAGTGTTCATCAACTATACTTACATTTAAACAAAAAGTACACGTGGGAGGGCACAAACCCAGGATGGGAGATCAGAGAAGTATTCTTGGAGTGTATGTGCTAAGTCACTCAGTCGTGTCCGACTCTGTGTGATTCCACGGACTGTAGCCCACCAGGCTCCTCTGTCAGTGGGATTCTCCAGGCAAGAATCCTGGAGTGGGTTGCCATGCCCTCCTCCAGGGGATCTTCCCCATCCAGGAATAGAACCCCAGTCTCTTATGTCTCCTGCACTGGCAGGCAGGTTCTTTATCACTAGCGCCACCTAGGAGGCCCATCCTTAGAGCAAAGTGAAGTGAAGTGAAGTGAAGTGAAGTCGCTCAGTCATGTCCGAGTCTTTGTGACCCCATGGACTGTAGCCTACCAGGCTCCTCTGTCCACAGGATTTTCCAGGCAGTAGTACTGGAATGGGTTGCCATTTCCTTCTCCAGGGGCTCTTCCCAACCCAGCGATCGAACCCGGATCTCCCCCATTGTAGACAGACGCTTTACCGTCTAAGCCACCAGGGAAGTCATCCTTAGAGTAGGTGACATCAAATTTGAGAAACAACGAACATTAAGACTTAGCCAGGCAATGAAGAGAAGAAAATTCCAACTAAAGTGGATAAAACTATGTTTTTGAAGATATGCTGCTGCTGCTAAGTCGCTTCAGTCGCATCAAATCACTGCCTTCCTTCAGTTCGGTTCAGTTCAGTCACTCAGTCGTGTCCGACTCTTTGCAACCCCATGAATCGCAGCACGCCAGGCCTCCCTCTCCATCACCAACTCCCGGAGTTCACTCAGACTCACGTCCATCGAGTCAGTGATGCCATCCAGCCATCTCATCCTCTGTCATCCCCGTCTCCTCCTGCCCCCAATCCCTCCCAGCATCAGAGTCTTTTCCAATGAGTCAACTCCTCGCATCAGGTAGCCAAAGTACCTCCTTCCTTAGAGCCTTCCAAAGTTCATCTTTGTACTCAAGTCACTGCAGCAGGACGGGTTCTTGTTCACCATCTTATTCCCACTGGGCTCACAGTAGGAATTTGATAACTATTTCATAACACCAAATAGTTAACTTAAAAAATACAAAACAGTTAATAAGATATTCACAGGTGAAACACAAAAAGCACAAAGCACAATATTATTTTCTAGATTCCCTGGGAGACTATTATTGATTATTGAGTCTTATAACAAAACGGGCATTTGTGTAATGTCTAGTTTAATTTTGGTCGCATAATTGGTGCTCAATAAATGCTTGTTGAACACATGTAGCGTTTGGTAATTTAAGGGACTTAAATTATCTTGTAATCTTTGTGACATTTCTGTGAAAAATTGAATTTCTCAAAGGTTAAGTAAACCTCCCAAGATCACTGAACTAGTATGTAGTGAAGTCACAATTGGATCTTAGGGCTTCTAGTGGTAAAATCTATGCTCTTTCCACGAAGAATGTAGACTCCAGGTACACGTAAAGTGTGGCATCCGGGAGGCTGACCCACAGGTGAGACTCAAGTTGCTTGTGACCGCTCAGGTGGCATTTGGCTAGGCTGTAAGTGGTAGAGAGAAGGAATCTTTGGTGAAAGGACCAATGTGAACACAGGAATGGGGAAGGGGAAAGCATGCTTCTTTCAATGGACGGAGAGGAGACTGGTCGCTTGAGCCAGAGGGACCACAGAGCTGGAGCAACGCCACATACAAGGGCCAGACTGGACTCAAAGTGCTGACTCTCAGTAGCTCCTTTTCACCTAATAACCAAGCAGCACATGGTCTCTGACTACAAGCATCCACGGAAAAAAGGAATCATGATGACTAACAAAGAATTGTTCTTCAATGGGAGAAAGCACGCCACAAGCTCCTCTACCCTGGACTGTACAAATCTCCATATTTATTCATAATTGCTAGATGTGTGTGTGTATGCGGGTACCAAAGTGGGCCACCCTGGTAAGAGCAGCAAAAGATGCTTATTCCTTAGACAAAGCTACATGATCCAATTGCGTTCACGGGAATTCATAGTGAATTTGAATTCACTATTTGCATGCTTGCAAATCTTTCAGGGGGGTTAGAGTTTCAAGTATACAAGATGAATTCATTCCAGAGATTCATTACACAACATAGAGCATATAGTGAACAATGATGTCTTGTGCACTTAAAATTTTAAGAAGGTGGAATCCATGTTAAGTGTTATTAACACACAGGCACACAAACAAATCACAAAGAGGCACCAGGAAACTTTTGGAGGTGATACATGTCTATTACTTTGATTGAAGTGTATGCATAAGTCCAAACTCATCAAATTGCATCCATTGAATAAGTGTGGGGTTTTTTGGTATATAAATTATGCCTCAACAAAGCTGCCTCAAAAAAAATTAAAGGAAGCATCTGAATGAAACTAGAGAACGTAGTTTTGTTATTCAAGGACCAAGAAGCCAGAATTGGTGGTTGCTGCCTGGAGGCCCTGCCACTCCTGCGTGAGGCTGGACATGGCAACATGCATGGGGGTAGGCAGTCTGAATGTGCCTGCAGAGTCGATTGAAGCCCATAAATGTTAAAATTAATATCCCATGTCAATTGCTCTTACACCAACTTCCCCTTCTCAATTTTGAATAATTTATTCATGCTTAACAGGAAGACCAAGATTTTCCTGGCACCTGATTGTTTCAGCTTACATTTCAGTGATTTTGTGTCTTGTAACTTTCAGTGCTTCGTTACCACGGCAGTACCTGCACACAGATAAACTACGGTAACAGCTACAGCTGAGCAAAAAGGAAGGAATGAAATTTACGTATGACCCGAGCACCCAGATTAGTGTTAAAAACTTACGTTTCTTCCCCGCCCCCCTCCCCGAGAATCTTTGTATAATTTTAAACATAAAAATAAGACCATACTATACATACAATTGTATATCCTTAATTTTTATTTGCCAATATAGCACTGAACACTTTCTGTGTCAATTATTCTTCCACAGCATCCTTTGTAGCTCTGCTACAAAGTGTTCTGTAGTTCTGGTATTACTGAGAACCTATTATTTGACATCTAAGGTGTCTTCGGGCTTCAGCTGTATAACCATCACTGATGCTGTGTTGAGTTTTCGTTTGCACCCTCAATTATTTCCTTAGGATCCCTTGCCTCCCTTTGCATCCTTCCTCACTTTCATATTCTCGCTCTGCTTCTCTTTCTGGCCAAACCAAACTTCCTTAGGTTCCTGAAGCATGCCATGCTCTCTCTGCCTTTGTGACCTTGTATGTACTCTTCCGGGCTAGAGCATTCTCTCGTCACATGTGATCCCATGCCTGGCTCACCCTCCTCATTGTTCGGACATCACTTCCTCAGATGAACCTCCCCTGTCACCCTGCCGTCTCCATTATCACCAGGATCAGACATCCCTCCCATCGTGGCCACCGTCACCTGCCCTTCATTCTGCTAGAGCATCATTCAGGCTATACTGTAATATCCTGTTTCTCTGTCTCCCCTTCAGTAAATTGTAAGGTCCGTAGAATAGGGACCATGCCTTGTCTTGTTCAATGTACCTGAACAGTGCTTGGCACATAATTGGGACTCTGTGAAACTCTGTTGAATAAATAACTATATTCCTAAGAATAAAGCTGCTGGGTCAAAGGTATGCACTTTCCAAGGCTTATGATATACATTTCCAAACTGTCCTCCTCAAAGACCTTCCAAGGTTACCTTAACTCCCATAGCGTGCACGTGTGTTCATTTCCTCATGGGCTGGAGAGCCTTGCAAAAAATTCTGAAAATAATTTCCCTCCACAGGGCTTTATTTAAGGAGCACTGACTGGAATGATGTGCCGTGGGTTATTGAAGGGTCTCAACTCAGTAAGGTGTAAACACAAAAGTTAATTTTTTCCAGTCACTGTCTTCTGTGTGTTCTGTCAAATCCCTTTTCCTCATCACTTAATGAAATTTTGGGCAGAAAGTGGATGTTCCTGTCACTTTCAGTTATTAAAAACTCAGTCCAGATTAAAACTGCTCATTTGCATCTGATTCAAAGCTCTTCCTCCCCCTCAAAGCCCAGGAAGATCATGGCTCCAAGGACCCAGAGGAATGAGCAGTGTTGTGTCTTCTTTCCTCTCTGCTGTTCCTCCTGCTCCTGGGTCTTGCTTTCTAGGTTTAGAGGCAGGAAGAAGGGATGGGGAGGCAGGAGATGTCTCAGCACAGTTGAGGGCCAGTGCTGGGGAGGAGGCGTCTTCAACCTTGGCCTGGTTCAGTCTGATCCCTGTGAGGCTGGCGGATTCTACGTGGAAAGCCTGAGGGGCGCGTGTTTTGGAGAAATGCTCAACTCGACCTGCGTTTCTTCTCATAGGAGGACTCACTCGCAGTGGAGATGGCAGAGTCCTCCTTCAACCTGGGTTATGGTCCCCAGCCTCCTCTGGATGCAGGCTCTCCTCACTTGTCATAGCTCCTGACTCCCCTCATTTCATGCTCCTGTAGGTGGAACCGCAGCGAAGACTGTGGACTTCCTTTATACTCTCCAAGGGCAAGGGGAACTGGGATGTGGATTCCTCTAGTTCTTCCTTCCCAGGTCCTCTGCAGTCCCTTCTCCCTCTGCTGGCATGGGCCACCTCCACAGAAACCTTACAGAAACTTCTGGACCAGAAGTAGCCAGCGGTCTCTGTTATCACCTGTGTCTTCCCATGGGGAGAAAACGGAATCGCCTCTCACCAGGAGCACCTTAAGTCTGGTAGCTCTGATGCCATCTCCCCACATTCCCTGACCCTCTTTTCATATAAACAAGAGTGGAGGGACAAGGGTCAGGATGGAGAGTGGCTGGAAGGGGGCAGGCTGATTCTGCAGCCTGTATTTAAACTACATTGTTATTGTCAGGATGCACGGGTTCTGCTCTTGGGCAGTGCTCTTTAAGATTGTTTTTTGATGTGGACCATTTTTAAACTCTTTATGGAATTTGTTACAATTTGCTTCTTTCTGTTTTGTTTTGTTTTTTTTTTTTTTTTTGGCTGCGAGGTATGTGGCATCTTAGCTCCCTGATCCACATTTGGGATCGAACCCGCATTCCCTGCATGGGAAGGTCTTAGCCACCGGGCCAACTGGGAAGTCCCTGGGCAGCATTGTATAGAATGAGGAGTTCTTCCATGCTTCTTGTCAGCTGCTTTGGCTTGGACATTGTTCACAATTCTGAGACAGAAGACAACACCCTCCCCCCATCATCTGTTACAGATGTTCAAGTCAGGGTCCTCAACAGTATTTTTTTAATAATTGCAGAACCAGATTGCACGTGGCTATTCCTTGTAGCAGCACTGGATAAAAGCTGAGGGTGAGACAAGGCAGTTTGGAAAGTTGCTACTTAAAGCAAGAGAGACAGAGCCCAGAGCCCTGTGATTTGGAAGTAGGGGAGGACAAAGGGTTGGAAAAGGAGAGTAGGTACTCTTGTGCTTCCAGGGATCTTTAGGGTCAGGAGGCCTCTCTGTCTGGTCTTGTCCATTGTCAGGGGCAATCAAATATCTCATGCAAGGCAGAGAGTTGGGGAGAAACGGGTCCCATCGAAACCCTCTCTCTCTGATTCAACGTAAATGTCACATCCAGCTGAGCTAATGCTCTGCTTGGAGCCTCTCCCTGCACACTGGCACTGTTTAATCATCTACATGGTCACTTCCCAGAGCCTCAGCTCTGATTGGGTATGTGCAGAGGTGGCCATGGGATGGGAGAGGAAGACCAGGGGTTGGTTCCAGGTCCCAATATCCATGAGAAAAGGAAGCTTGGATAGGGTCTCAGTGCATTGGTCATGGCGAGAAGGGCCCTCATCCCTCCAAGCTCTCTTGCATCATCTATTGAAATAAGATCCCCAATATTGTGGTTACAGTCAGAGTGTTGGGTGCCTTGGGATTCATTAAGCCTGACTTCAGTGGCATTGATTTCTTGTTTAGAAATTAGCTTACCAGAGCCCCTGATGGGATAATTGCTCTATTTACATAATTAAGACATAAATCTTGAGGCTGGATAGTAGCCAGGACACTAAAGACACTGGACACTAAGGGCAGCAGGTGCTTGACAGCTTACAGCTCCAATTTTACACTCTCACCAGCTGATGCCATTTGCCTTGGAGACTTCAATGGCTGAAGTCGCATTGAAACGAAACACATTTCTGAAGGTTCATGCAAGGAGATCGATCTACTTCAACTAGGCGTAAGAGAGGCTGTGATGGTTTCAAAACACACTTACAGCTTCTTTGACACTTATTCCTTCAAAAGGTGGAGTCTAATTCCCCATCCTTTCAATGTGGGCTACAGTCCATGATGCGTTTCTAAGGACTAGAGCAGAAGTGATGATGTGTGATTTGCAAAGTTTGCTCAAAAGCTATTGCTGCTCCCACCCCACCTCTCCTTCTGCGTGTGTGTGTGTGTGTATCTCTGCCTCTCCCTCTGGGACAGCTTCTTCTGGGGAACTCGACTGCCATATGGTGATACTCAAGAACCGTGTGATGAGGCCATACTGGGGAAGAAACTGAGGCCACCCGGTGAGGACTGGCACCAACCTTCAGCTACATGAGGGAGCCGTCTGGAAAGTAGTGCTCCAGCCTCCAACAAGCCCTCATATGTTGCAATCCTGGCTGACATCTTGATGACCATCTCATGTCAGAACCACTCAGCTAACCCACTCCCAACCTCTGGATCATAGAAACTGTGAGGATAATCATTGTCTATAATTGTTTTAAACCATCAGGTTTTGCAGTCGTTTGTTATCCACAATAAATAACTAATACAGAGGGTGTTGCTGTCTCCAGCGCTGCTCCTCCAGGAAAGAAACGGTCTGAACTCAACACCAAGACAGCTAAAAGTGTTCAGACTTTGTGACCCAGAAATTCCTCTTATAAGAATTTATCTTATTAAAATGTGTACACTGTAAAAACACAGAAACTTGCAAAATACTTGTACAAGTGTGTTCATTGTAGTATCCTTTGTGATAGTGAAAACTCAAAGTGATTAGCATTTCCATTAATAAAGGTCAATTAAATTATGGAGGAGTACTGAAAAATTCTGGGTAAGCAATAAAGAAATTGAATTAGTAAATATACATTTCTGAATATAAAACTCCAAGTTTCTGAGTCTATCAGAAATTTGTGGAATAGGTCCACCTTTTGAAGGAACTAGTGTCCAGGAAGTTTTAAGTGTACCTTGAAAACTGAATTTTTATGCGATCATGAGAAATAAAAAGTAAATACATTCCAACATAAGCATAACCTGGATACCAAAACCTGGCAGAAATATTAAAAGAAATGAAACTTATAAGCAAATCTCACTCTTGCACATAGATGCAATAATTTTCAAAAAAATTTTAGAAGGCAAATCCAATGATTTGTAGAAAGATATGTAGCATGAGTAAGTTGGATTTAATGCTGAAATGCAAAGCTGGTTCAGCATTAGAAAAATCAACCAAGGTCATTTACCTTATTGATAGGATAAGGAGAAAAACTATATGACTATCCCAATAGTTGTGGGAATGTCTTTTGATAAAATGTGACATTCATTTATAATTTTAAACAAGATCCTTCAGCTGAATAGAAATAAGGTGTTTTCTTTTTATTATTACTATTATTATTTAAGAGTTTTAATAGGTACTTGCAGTTTATTGACTCTTCTTGGAGAAAAAATAAGTGATTCACGTTTACTACAAATTAAAATTAGTTTCATATTTATATTCAGGTAAAACTATAATTCAAAAAGATACACACACCCATTTATACAAGTATTTTGCAAGTTTACTTGCCTTTACATTGTAAACATTTTTATAAGATAAATACTTATGAAAGGAATTACTGGGTCACAAAGTATGAACATTTTTAGCTGTCTTGGTGTTGATTTCAGACCAATAATGTTCATGGAAGCACTGTTTACAATAGTCAAGCAACTTTTGTATTTGAAGCAACCCAAATGTCCATTGACAGAAGAATGGGTAAAGAAGATGTAGTAGATATATAGAATATAATATTAGCCATAAAAAAAGAATGAAATAATGCCAATTGCAGCAACATGGATGCGCCTAGAGTTTATCATATTAAGTAAAGTAAATCAGACAGAGAAAGACAAATATCATTGTTATCACTTATATGTGGAATCTAAAATATGATACATGAAATTCCCTGGTAGTCCAATAGTTAGGACTCAGCATTTCCACTGTCCAGGGCTCTGGTAGCAATCCGCGTTCAGGGAGCTGAGATCCCACAAGCTGTGCTGTGCTGTCAAAAAAAATAAATAAGATAAGATACAAATGAACTTATTTACAAAACGGAAACAGACTCACAGACATAGAAAGCAAACTATATCCAATATCTTGTAACAAACTATAATGTAAAAGAATCTGGAAAAGAATACGTATACTCATATATATGTGTGAACAGGAAACAACAGTGGGTAACTGAGTACAGAGACTCTAGAGCCAGAGTGACCTGGGTTTGGAAATTCTGACTGTTCTGTTGCCTACGAGGCTGAGCAGATGCCTCACCCTATGTAGAAGGTATCTGTGGTAAAATGGCAAAATGGCAAAATGGAAAAATGGAAAAATTTTTAAATGAGAATAATGATGTTTTGCTCCTGAGCTTGATGAGAGGAATAAATGCAGTGATGTATGTCAGATACACACATCTTAGTGACAGATACTCAAGAGTGACACATGTCATTATCAGCATCTCTGTGTACGTATCCACTCACAGCAGGGGCTCAGCAATGGTGACCATTATCATCATGACTGCAGTGTCTCCCAGTCTCCCCTGGAGATGGGAAGAGGGCAAGAAAATTGCTTCTGCCGTCCTTGCTCTCTGCTCCACAACTCCGGAACCTCCTTGTGTTTCCTCTTTGGTTATCTCCGCATGCAGTTGAGGAATGCAGTCCTCAGACAACTTGCATGGCAGGAAGCCAAGGGAAGAACCATCACAACAGTGTCCTGGTAATAACTAGTCTTGATTCACTTATGCAAATGGCCTGTGTGTGCCCTCCACCAATGAATGCATCAAGATTTGCAGACCAAGTTCAGATGTCTGGTCCAGGGCTGGATTCTGATCGGGGTGTGTGTGTGTGTGAGAGAGACAGACAGACAGAGACAGAAATAGAGACAGAAGAGGTAGAGAAGGCTGACTTCTTTCACACAGCAGCACAGTGAAGAAGGAGGTAATATCAAGATATTTGAAATATTATTCATGGAAATCAAAAAATGATAGCCCTCCTATTCATGCAGCTGGGTCCTAGTGGGTATTTAGATGGAACATGATCTACTGTGATAAGCTGTATGGCTGTTAAGTCACCCACCCCTATCATATACATTGAGTATGGTTAGATGGTTTGGGCAGCAAGGGGAACTGTACAGGCAGATCAGAAGATCGTAGAACCAGACAATTAGAGAGACGATTTGCATGCCCTTTCCTATAAGACGAACTACTCCTAACCATCCCAGATGGAAAGAAAGTCTCCTTGAAACCCCTCCCATACTGCTTGCCACCGTGTCTCTTTCAAAAGAAATCCCCCAACTTTCTGTTCACATGCTCACCATCTTCATAATCAGGAAACTCTTCCTCTGATTTCACTGGCAGTCTTACTGCTCCATTAGATTCTCTTTCCTCGACAGATACAGATGTCAGGACATCTTGCATGTGTGCGTGCAAGTCACTCAGTCATATCCGACTCTGTGCAGCCCTATGGACTGCAAGCTGCCAGCAACCCCGTCCATGGGATTTTCCAGAGAAGAATCCTGGAGTGGGATGCCATGCCCTCCTCCAGGGGATCTTCCCAACCCAGGGATCAAACCTGTATCTCTTATGTCTCCTGCTTTGGCAGATGGGTTCTTTACCACTAGCACCACCTGCCACCCTTCTTTAAATAAATCACCCATCACAGAATGTGGGATGCCTTTTCGTTTTCCACAAGAAAGTCCCAACCTGAAGGGACACCTCATAGCTCTGCCTTGGTCCTAAGCAAGCTTCTGCATTCTGCCTCTGGCTCCAGCATCCTTCAACCTGACTAATCCTGCAGAGATGATAGTGAGGGGAGAGCAGGGACCTTCTGTGGGGAGGTACCTCTGGTTCACTGGCACCATAAGCTCTTGCCCTACTGGTATCCACATTGCCCTTGGTCACTGAGACTTACCTGATCCTTTATCTTAACCAGCTTCCTGGTATCTCAGCTCCCCATAACTGACCTATTACCTGCCCTTTCTTTATAGCCCTGCACCCATCACTTATTGCCCTCAAGCTTATGCTACTACCCAAACTAGTAACACTGGACTAGTAACCAGTAGTGGCCCTGGTGGGTAGTTATCAAGAACATCTCTCTTCTTGAAGGCTGGCCAGTCTCTTTCGGTTTAGCCACTTTCCTCCCATTGCCCAAGGCTGGAAGCTGAAGTTAGTTTGGATCTGTCTCCCTTGGTGAAATCGCTCCATGGCTCTACAATTCAAGGCTGCTGCCCTGGGCTGGCCCTTCCCATTATGTCTATTGCATAACAAGCGCCTTTGTTCCTGGCTGAGTGGTGACATTACTCAATAGTGACAACGCTCCCTTTGTTCTCCCCTTCCCAGCGCATCAGCGATAGCTGTTCCGCACCACACCACCATGAAAACCGAATCAGCAGGAGCCGTGGAAATTGATGTGTGATGCCTGAGATACTCGCTCCGGATGCTAAACAGATGCCCAGTATTGCCACCTTCTCTTGACTCCCTCGAAATTGCTTGAGGGCCCCATCGCTTTGTCAGGCACACGAGTAATGAGCTGTTAAGCCCCACCTATCTCAGCCAATTGCACAGTCATTTCTGGACTCACTTAAGTTTCCCTAGAGTTATAGATTCTCAAGCAAGGCAGTGACCTAAAGAGGTTATTGATTCCATCCCCCGGCTTCCAGGTTAACCAAACCCCACCGTCCACCATCCAAGACAAAGGGGTATCTATTACTACCCTTTCCATTCTCATAAGGTCCCCAATGAAGGAGGTGTTCCATTCTCATTTCACAGATGAAAAAAAAAAAAAAAATGAGGCTTTGAGGGAACACAAGGCTCATAAGTGGTAGCTATGGCCAGGAACCCAGACTTAGGGCTCTTTTCACTACTCCAGACTGACTCTGCAGACTTAGAGACCACAGGTCTTCCCTTCCCCTGCTTCTCAGCTACCACTGACAAAGAGGAATAGGGCTTGAAAAGGGGCCTTAGTGAGAACTCTCTTCCAAGTTGCAAACAGCCAGTTTTCTTTATAACCTCATGTGGCAGAAAGAGAGAAAAAGCAAGTTCTCTCCTAACTCCTATAAGGGCACTAATCCCATTCATGAAGGCTCAATCCATGCTCTGTGATGACCTGGATGGGTGGGATGGGGGACAGTGGGAGGGAGATTCAAGAGGAAGGGTTTTTAAAGTTGAGGTATAGTTAATTTACAATGATGTGTTCATTTCAAGTATGTGTATTAAGTTGCCTCAGTTGTGTCCGACTCTGCGACCCCATGGACTGTAGCCCACCAGGATCCTCTGCCCATGGGATTCCCCAGGCAAAAATACTGGAGTGGGTTGCCATTCCCTTCTCCAGGGGATCTTGAGTCTTCTGTATTGGCAGGAGGATTCTTGACCACTAGCGCCACCTGAGAAGCCTTTTATGGATAACTTTCCATTGTGTGTATATGCCACATCTTCTTGATCCATTCATCTGATGGGCATTTAGGTTGCTTCCGCATCTTGGGTGTTGTAAACAGTGCTGCTATGAACACTGAGGTACATATATCTTTCTGAGTTAGAGTTTTTGTCTTTTCCAGATATATGTTCAGGAGTGAGATTGCAGAGTCATATGGTAGCTCTAATTTTTAGTTTTTTAGGAGCCTCCATACTGTTCTCTGTAGTGGCTGCACCAACTTAAGGCAAGTGTTTTGAGAGCAGTTGCAGTGGAAGAACAGATTCATTTCTCCCTTGAATGCTGCAAGATGCAGTGGTAGCCTCCCCTTATGGTGCCATGAAAATGAGAATCCTCTGCATTAGGCCAAGATCTCAGGAAGCCACCGCTCAGAAAGCCTGGCTCTCACGATGAGGGTCAATGTTTTATAAAGTAATCCACCCCACACAACAGGGACTTGTAATTTTTGCCCAACTTACGTGCCAGTGTTTTCCTACTCCTTGCCCACCCATTCAGCTCTCTGCCTAGAGCTGAGCTATCCATATAGCAGCCACTGACTAACATGGCTATTTACATTTAAATTCAATAACATGAAATAAAATTTAAGTCAGTTCCTTGTTCTAATCACTTTACACATAGACACACTAGCTGAGTGTGTGTGCGCATGTGCTCAGTCATGGCCAACTCTTTGGGACCCATGGACTATAGCCAGCCAGGCTCCTCTGTCCATAGACTTTTCCAGGCAAGAATACTGGAATGAGTTGCCTTTCCTTCTCCAGGGAATCTTCCCGACCCAGGGATTGAACCCATGTCTCTGGGGTCTCCTGCATTGGCAGGCAGATTCCTTTTCCAGGGATTCTTCCTGACCCAGGGATTGAACCCATGCCTCTGGGGTCTCCTGCATTGGCAGGCAGATTCCTTTTCCAGGAATTCTTCCTGACCCAGGGATTGAACCCACGCCTCTGGGGTCTCCTGCATTGGCAGGCAGATTCTTTACCACAGCGCCACCTGGGAAGCCATGCAGCTAGTGGCTGGCCTGTTGGACAGCCCACTATAGAACATTTCCACCACTGCAGAAAATATCACTGGACATCGATAGCCAAAACCACTTCTGGGGCTTTGTTACTCTTGTGTATGTTATCTTGCTATTTCTAATAAATATTACTGTAAGCCCAGCCATTGGTGGTTTGCAGATTCCTGGACTCTGTTCACATTTCTGATTCACACCCCTAGCTTCCCCCTGCCCGACTGCTGAGGGCCCTGAAGAACGAGAAGAAGATGTGTCCTCACAGAGCACAGCAGATACTGTGACTCCCTCTGGTAGCAGGTGAGTCAAGAGGGGTCCCCTCCACACTGCCTGCAGGGCTGACTGCCTAGTCTCTTTCTTTCTCTCCCTCATCTCTGACTTTCTCTGTTACTGCCCAGGTTAAATAACTTAAACGGTTGCTCAGACTCCAGAGTCCTGCTGGACTGAGCTGAGCACGGTGCATTAATCACCAGATTTCGAACTGGCTCATTCCTCCTCCCATTTGTAGCTCCCTCCCTCACCATGACCTCAATTTCCAATCCAACCTACGTACTAATAACAGGACAGCAGCCATGGCGACCTGCAAACTGGAACTCAAAGAGAAAAGGTTAGACTCCTGTTTCCAAGCAATTATTGACTTCTGGAAAGAAGGAGAAGGAGCGATAGGAAAGGGGAGGGAGCAGCTCCTTGCTTCCCCAGCTAGTGGTATTTATTTTGCCAATTGAGTGAAAGGAAAGAAGACTAGTGAGAGATCAACTTTACCATCTGTCTTCGCTCCTGCAGTTTCTTGGTCCCAACTAAAACTCCTCCTATTAGCTCATATGTTTCATTCATTCATTCACTTGTTCGTTTTTCTTAACCAAACCTGCACATCAGTACCACCTGAAAAGTTTTTTTCAAAGCACACAACTCAAACTGTAGGCAAGCAAACTGAATCTGTGTTAGTAGGGGATGGAGATGTGCATGGAGGAGACTGGGGGGTTGGAAGGGGCTTGTATGTTTTGCAAAACATTCCCAGGCTATTCTGCTGCTCAGTTGGAAGAAAACATTTGCAAATGATGTGACCAACAAAGGCTTGATTTCTAAAATATATAAATAGTCCATACAAAAAACAACCACCCAATGGAAACATGAACAGAAGACCTAAACTTTTCCCCAAAGAAGATATATAGATGGCCAATAGGCATATGCAAAGATGCTCAACATCACTAATTATTAGAGAAATGAAAACTGAAACAACGATGAGATGCCGCCTCACACTGGTCAGGATGGTATTCATTTAAAAGTTTACAAATAACAAATGCTGGAGAGGGTATGGAGAAAATAGCATGCTCCTCTGCTGTTGGTAGGAATATAAGTTGGTGCAGCTGCTGTGGAAAACAGAATGGAGGTTCCTCAGAAAACTGAAAATAGAATTACCAGCCTGGGCATATATCCAGACAGAACTGTAATTCAAAAAGATATATGCATGCCAATATTTGCAGCGGCACTATTTACAATGGCCAAGACATGGAAACAAACTAAGTGTCCATCAACAGATGAATGATACAGAATATGTGGCGCATATATATATATATATATATGTGTGTGTGTGTGTGTGTGTGTGTGTGTAATGGAATAGTGGCCATAAAAAGTGAAATAATGCCATTTGCAGCAACATGGATGTAACTAGAGATGAGCATACTAGTGAAGTGAGTCAGAACAAGAAAGACAAATACCTTATGAAATCACTTACATACGGAGTCTAAAATATGACACAAATGAGCATATCTATGAAACAGAATCACGGACATAGTTAATAGACTGGTGGTTGCCAGGGGGAAGTGGGTGGTGGGAGGGGTGGAGTGGGAGGTTAGGGTTAGCAGCTGTAAGCTTTTTATGTCTAAAATGGATAAACAACAAGGTCTTACATAGCACAGAGAACTATGTTCAATATCCTATGGTAAACCGTAATGGAAAGAAAATTTTTAAAAGATTGTGCATATATCTGCCTATATATATGTAGATATCTGAATCAGTCTACTATACAGCAGAAATGAACACAACACTGTAAATCAACCATATTTCAATTAAAAGGATTACAACTGAGAAAGAATTTAATCTCTTTGCATCTCTGTTTGTTCATCTGTAAAATGGGGATAAATTTACTTCTCTGGCAGCATTGCAGTGAAGCTAAGTGAGATGGGTGATAATGTGCTGGGACAGTACCTGAATATACTGTTTCCATGTAAAAACTGAAAACTTGCCATCTACTAAATGCCTGGCCACTCACTCAAAAATGGCAACCATTACTACAGCAATAGGCTGCTTGATCGCAATCTGGTCATCCTTCTTCGTCCTAAGCCCCAGGCCCCTACAGAGTCCATGTCACATCAACAGTGGAGACGAACTCCTGGGGTCACACGGACCCAGAGTAAGTCTGAGCTCTGTCCTCGCCCATCTGTGGGGCTGCAGTAAATCATGCTCTACGATCCCCAGCTCTCCCTCTGGTGAAAGTGGGGTGGGGAGGTCAGTCTTTCTCAAAAACTCATTTTACAGAATCTATGATTACAGACGCAAAGTGCCTGGCACAGTGCATGCGTGTGTGTGTGTGTGTGTGCTGAGTCGCTTCAGTCGTATCTGGCTCTTTGTCATCCCATGGACTGTAGCCCACCAGGCTCCTCTGTCCATGGGATTCTCCAGGCAAGAATACTGGAGTGGGTTGCCATACCCTCCTCCAGGGGATCTTCCTAACCCAGGGATTGAACCCGCATCTCTTATGTCCCCTACATTGGCAGACAGGTTCTTTACCACTAGAGCTACCTGGGAAGCCCCACCTGGCACAGAGTAGGCTCTTAATAAACAGATCCAAGCCACTAGGGATATTGGATGTGGACACTGAAGGGAATCAGGGAGGACAGGGGAGTTGGGGAGCTGGAGGCAGGGCTGAGCCCAGCCTTTTCCCCATTCTCACCCTGAGACATCACCTTGAGACCACCTTGAGACCAGACGTCTCTGGTCTTCAGGAGCCGGAGGGAAGGACCTTCTCCCACTGGAAACTGTACTGGGGATTGTGGGAGAGACGGCGAGAAACACAATTAACCGTCACCACCAGCAACCAGATGCCGGATGCGGCTAAGGCCCAGCGCCTTAATTGGGGATTAGTGGCTGAACTTTACCGACGCGCTGCCTTGGTGGCTTCATTAAATGCTGGAAAATTCTCCATGCAGATGCAGTGACCTTTTGTGAAGTGGCCTAGAAACTGGCTCGACCCCAAGGAGCATTGTGCACCTAGCTGGACCCTGCAGCCATCTCCCCACCTGCCCCACTTCCTGCCCAGGGCAACACGAGTTCACATCCCATCCCCACTGTCCCCCAGTTCCTATCCCTACCCCGGGGGTGATGGCGACAGGAGACAGGTGACCAAAGATTTGCGCTCACTTGTATGGTGTCCCCTGTTTGGGCCTGAGCAAGTGTCCCTGTATTACTTTTCTCCCCAGAAAGGAGGAAAGGTCTGAACTTGGTCTGAACTTCCATCAGTGTGCTTAGTAAAGCCACTTTAAAACACAAAACCTACGTGTTTCTCTTTAAAACGCAGGTAATCACAACCTGTCAACTCTGTTTCACATGATCCAGGTGGTAAAGCCCATAAACACAGAGACCATGTGATTCTCCCAGTGACCCTAAGTGGGGAAGGACAGGAGATGCTCTTCACAGTTCCTGAGGCAGAACTGGGGTGGAGGGTGGGCCAGTTCCAGAGGCAGACCCCCATCCAGGCCTTCTGATGCTCAGTCCTTCCCACCAACCTAGCATGGATGCGTTTCCCACCAGGTGGGCCCTGGAGTGGCTGACAGCATGAGACACCTGTTGAGTTGGGAAGGAGGAGACTTTGCCTGGTGGGGGGCAAGTGAGAACAGAGGCCGTGAGGGCATGACTCTGTTCTTGCAGTCGAGGGATGTTGAGAAGAGAAGATCTGGGAGAGGGATGTAAGACCAAGAGAAGAATTTTCAGAGAATAAGGAACAAGTCAGAACTCAGGACCTACTGGGAGAAGCAGACATTTCTACTCTGAAGCCTTTCTAGGAAGGGCAACTGCTTCTTGCCCGCCAGGCCTGGTGGAGGGCAGAACTGGACAAAACAACCTCTCTAAGGCCCTGTGGACTGGGCTTCAACGGCATTTACCTCCACCAGGGTAGCATGTCCTCTGGTCTTCTGGTTCTGGAAGGACAGTAAGCAGCCAGCAGAGTCATGGATGGAGACCCACTTTGAACCACGGAAACCACAAAGAAGCGTGAGTCCTGTTCTGATTCATGGAGCTTACAGTCTAAAGAGGAAGCTAAGAAAGACAGACATAAAAAGATGAGTCGTGATAACAAGATCATCTTCAACTTTCTTGCAACTTTAATTCAAAGCATTTTAGTACTTGATATCATCAAGATTGCCGTGAGAAATATCAATAACCTCAGATATGCAGATGATACCACCCTTATGGCAGAAAGTGAAGAGGAACTAAAAAGCCTCTTGATGAAAGTGAAAGAGGAGAGTGAAAAAGTTGGCTTAAAGCTCAACATTCAGAAAACTAAGATCATGGCATCTGGTCCCATCACTTCATGGGAAATAAATGGCAAAACAGTGGAAACAGTGTCAAACTGTATTTTGGGGGGGCTCCAAAATCACTGCAGATGGTGATTGCAGCCATGAAATTAAAAGACGCTTACTCCTTGGAACGAAAGTTATGACCAAACTAGATAGCATATTCAAAAGTAGAGACATTACTTTGCCAACAAAGGTCCATCTAGTCAAGGCTATGGTTTTTCCAGTAGTCATGTATGGATGTGAGAGTTGGACTGTGAAGAAAGCTGAGCACTGAAGAATTGATGCTTAGAGCTGTGGTGTTGGAGAAGACTCTTGAGAGTCCTTTGGACTGCAAGGAGATCCAACCAGTCCATTCTAAAGAGATCTGTCCTGGGTGTTCTTTGGAAGGAATGATGCTAAAGCTGAAACTCCAGTACTTTGGCCACCTCATGTGAAGAGTTGACTCAATGGAAAAGACTCTGATGCTGGGAGGGATTGGAGGCAGAAGGAGAAGGGGATGACAGAGGATGAGATGGCTGGATGGCATCACCGACTCGATGGACATGAGTTTGAGTGAACTCCAGGAGCTGGTGATGAACAAGGAGGCCTGGCGTGCTGCAATTCATGGGGTTGCAAAGAGTCGGACATGACTGAGAGACTGAACTGAACTGAACTGAACTGATTATGGTCTTTATATTTGTCTTTATATAAAGCATTTAGTCCAATGTGTCCTGGAAAGCATACATGTGGTTATTGTTGTTGTCATTATTACCTTATTTTACACTGAATTACAAGCTATTTGAGGGTGAAGCTATATTTTATTCACATTTTTATCCTCTGCACCCAGTCCTGCATGTTTTGAACTAAATACAGAATAAATGTTTGTAAATGGTCAATGAATGAAGGTCATTTAAACTTCACAAAAAGTCTCTGGAGGGATTTTCTTTTCTCTAAAGACAAGGAATCTGAGATACAGGAAAGGAAAGTGACACATAGTTAGTGACAGAGCTAAGGCTAGAAGACATTGTGTGCCAAGTGCATGAGGAGGACCTGGGAATTCTGCGCTGAGCTGATCAAGGAGGGCTTCATGGAAGAGGTGTCACTTTCATAGGCTTTTTTGCAATGAATGAACTTCAGAGAGACACATGAGGAAGAGGTATCAATAACAGGGAACCTCATGAGTAGCTCCTGGAGGAGGAAAAAGTGCTCTGCAGGGAAGCGTTTAGAGAACAGAAGGTCCAACCTGGCAGATGGAGACTAAGGCTGTGCGGGACCTTAAGTGTCAGGCTGAAGCGGTGGCTTTATCCTGAAGCCCGTTAGGGCTGGGTGCCACCCAGACCACCTTCCACCCAAAGACCCCAACTCTGGGCCTGTGTCCCTTCAGCGTCAGGGCTGTGTTGGCCGCTAGCTTCAGATCCTGAGAGGATGGGAGCGCTTTCACCCCAGGGCGGCACAGGGCCATCTTCTGGGCAGCATGATTCATTCATTAACACCAGGAAGAGAAGAGAAGCAATCTGCCTCAGCCTCTAATGAGAAAGATTGGGGGCCGCAAGGCGCATGTTTATTACTGAGGGTGCTGCATTTATTATGGACTCTGGAAGGAAGAAGGAAGCTGTGCTCGGGGACCATCTGGAAGAGGTGGCAGGAGGAAGGAGCCCGTGACTTTGAGCCCAGCCTCCAGGGCTCACACTCAGCCCCCCAAGGAATGTTTGCTGAACTCTGGGTTCACTCATTCACTCAGCAACTATTTCTTAAATACTGTCTGTGTGTGCCAGGCCTCTGCATTAACGCCTGGAGGTCTGTGCCTGGGAGGACCTTGAAATCTGGTGACTGTTGGGGACAGGTGCTCAATCAGATACTTAAGAATAAATTCTGCTGGAATATGTTTACCAGAAGCATGGGCTCCTAACCTAGTCTGGGGGGGGCCTGGATTGGAGGAATTATCTGGGGACCTTTGTGAGCCATGTAAGGGCTGGTTCTCTAACTTCCCTGCAAGAGGGGCCACTGGAAGGATCAAGACAGGGTGTCACGTGGTCACATCTGCTCCGTCTCACCGCAGGGCGCCCAGCACCCCTGGCTGCCTTCTGCCTTCTCTCTTGTCTCCTTCCACTGTTCCTGTTCTGGACTCCAGCTCCGCGGGGACAGTGATGCCAGGATGCTACCCACCCTAGGCTTCTGGAATTGGTGTATCCAGCAGCTGGACAAATGTTTGAAGGCAGGACGACCAATGGGAATCATTCCGCGTGGACTAATGACACCGCTTGATTCCCCCAACCTGATCCCAAAGGGCTGCTAAGGCCCTGCTGGCCTGGGGTAGAGGGCAGCCAGCCCAGACCAAGAACCATCAGAAGACCTAGAATCAGTGTTGGGACTGGGGTGTCCTAGAGCCCACGTGACAAGGGAGGGTGGAACGGCTCTGGGCAGGATTCTGAGACCCAAGCTCCGAGGACGCAGGAGCCCTGCAGTCCTGACTCCCCGCTGCACGCCCACGTCAGCACAGGGCATGGAGAAATTGTGAGTGAATAAACGAGTGAGTGAGTGAGTGTTCAGATCCCAGCTCAGGCACTTTCTAGCTCTAGGACTTTGCAAGGGTCACTTCACCACCTGAGTCTCACCTTCCACGTCTTTGAACACTGATTACAAAGCGTCCAGCATAGAATTGCTGAGATGAGGACGTGTGGTGGCTATGAGGCTAGTACAATGCCTGACGCTCAGGAAATGTCAGAAAATTCTTGAGAGAATATGACTCTGAACCTGTAAGTTTTCTAGGATTGTGCCCTATGCAGGAAATTAGACGACCTTGAGGGGGAACATTCCTTTCCCAGGTGTGGCCTCCCAGGATGGTCATTTCAGAGATACTGATCTCTGCTGAAACTGAGACTTAAAGGAAGCCTAGGGCTTGGTGAATGGAGAAGGCAATGGCACCCCACTCCAGTACTCTTGCCTGGAAAATCCCATGGACGGAGGAGCCTGGTAGGCTGCAGTCCATGGGGTCACTAAGAGTCAGACATGACTGAGCAACTTCACTTTCACCTGTCACTTCCATGCATTGGAGAAGGAAATGGCAACCCACTCCAGTGTTCTTGCCTGGAGAATCCCAGGGACGGGGGAGCCTGGTGGGCTGCCGTCTATGGGGTCGCACAGAGTTGGACACGACTGAAGTGACTTAGCGGCAGTAGCAGGGCTTGGCGAAAGTCACACCAGCGACCTCAAATCTAGGTTTTTTTCACTCCATCATCAGAGACATTCAGCAAAAATTCACTGGGCCCCCACCAGTGCTGGGCACACTGCCATTCTCTCCACAACACCCAAGCTGGGACAGGACAGAGCGCCCTCACCAACCCCAAAGCCCAGCCTGGGAGACCATCTTATCCACCCTCCTCCTCTCACAGACGAGGGAAGGGGCACTGCCCGGTGACAGGTACAAGGTCACTGAACAGAACGTAGTGATCTGAGCTAGGGGACCTGCTTCCTGACTCCTGGTCTGGCTCCTCCCTGACATTGAGACCTGAGGTCTATTCCTGAGCTTTAGTGAATAGCAGTGATTGCATCACCCAGGAGTATGGGGAGTGGAAATGAAGTGGGGGTCGGGGGAGAACGAGGGAGGGAGACAGCAGAGAAGAGAATCGGCTAGAGAAATGGCAGGAGAGGTAATTCTGCAGTGCCCTCCAGGAACTTTCCAGAAGGTCTGGGTAAGGCTGAAGAAATTACGGAAACAGAGTGGGGGCCGAGCTCCTCTAGATGGGTCTCCCAGGGTCAGCCCCAGGGTCCCCTGTCTGCTCCTGAGATGGTGGGTCTAGAGATCCTACGTCCATCCTTATCTATCCTTGGGCTCTGCAGGGGCTGTATGGATGGGTGTGAGGCAGAGAAACAGGCAAGAAATGGGCAGAGAGAGAGACAGTCGTGTTGCCAAACCGCCTTCTAAACTACAGCCTCAGAGGCAAATTCAACTCATGTGTGTATGTGTGTGTGTGTATGTGCACACATGCATGCACACGCATGTGCATGCACATGTGCTAGTCAGAGTTTTGTAGAGAAAAGGAGCCAATGGGATGTGACTGTGATATTATATATAGAATATATATACACATATATGGGCTTCCCAGGTGGCACTAGTGGTAAAGAACCCGCCTGCCAGTGCAGGAGACATAGGAGACGAGGGCTGATCTCTGGGTTGGGAAGATCCTCCGGAGGAGGACGTGGCAATCCACTCCAGTGTTCTTGCCTAGAGAATCCTATGGACAGAAGAGCCTGGCAGGCTACGGTCCATAGGGTCGCAAAGAGTCAGACACAACTGAAGCGACTTAGCACACATGCATATCCTATACATATATATATATGTGTGTGTGTGTGTGTGTGTGCATATATATATATATAATAAAGAGACTTATTATAAGGCTTTGGGTCATAAGCTCATGCAATTATGGAGCTGGCAAATCCAGAATCTGTAGTTTGCCAGAATCCAGCAGGTTGGAGACCTCAGAGAGCTGACGCTATAGTTTGAGTCCAAAGGCCATCCACTAGAGAACAAGAAAAACTAGTGTTGCAGATGAAATCCAAAAGCTATTTGCAGAAGAAATCTCTCTCGCTCAAGGGATGCTGGCTTTTTTTCCCCTCTCTTCAAGCCTTCAACTGATTGGATGAGACCCTCCCACATTAGGGAGGGGAACCTGCTTAATTCAGAGTCCACAGATTTAAATATTGATCTCATCCAAACCCACCCTCACAGAAACACCCAGAATAAAACTTGACTAAATATCCTGGGCACCCCACAGCCCAGCTGAGCTGACACATGAAACTAACCGTGTCACAGAGCGTGTGTTTGCACGGTATTTGGGGGAGGAGTGGAAGGCATAGTGCCTCCCACACCCACGCCAGCTCCCTGCACCAGGAAGTGTCCTTCTCATGGAATTCAGTGATGAGAAGCCAAAGCTCACGCAGATGGCCTCTCAGTCTGGGAGAGTCACGCTTGGGCCTGTGAGGACGGGGGTGTTCCCAGGCCAGTGTGGCGCTGTGTGTCTCTTGGGGGGGTCCCCATCTGCAGGAGCGGTGTACCAGTGTTGCTCTGTGTCCAGGTTCTGGAGGTGAGTATCGGGAAGTAACCAGAAAGTGACAGGAGGCCTGTGGTGCTCAGTGAGGGCCAGGGAAATGAGCACCTGTTCTTCACAGCCGTGCTGTCTGCCACTTCCCCAGCGATAATGACACATCAGAGAGTGTCCAGAGAGTTTCCCATTACCCTGCTGTGCAGGCCTTTCTTTACAAGATCACAGCAGGGCTAAGTGGGGAGTGTCATGTCAAAGAGCTCAGGGCTCGGCTGATACAGCAATCAGCTGTCCCAAGAAGCCTGTGGTGTGTGTTTATCAAACCAGGAAATGGCACGCAGAACACAGAGAGATGGACAAACCCTGTGTCCTCAAAATAGGCGCTCCCAGTTATCCGGTAAGATATGTCGCTGTGTGCTTTACCCATCTGGCCTGGGACCTGACCCTCTTGCTTTTGTCTAAACCACACCCCTCCCAGAGTTCAAACCCATTTCCTTTATTCTGGTCTCTGTAGAAATGGACAATAGCCAGTCACCCTCTCCCAAATTCCCCCCACTCTCCTGAATGCTGCCACCACCTACATCACACCCACACGCTTAGCTTTGGCTGCCATCTTTAAAGTGAAAGTGTTAAGTAGCTTCAGTCGTGTCCAACTCTTTGCAACCCCATGGACTGTAGCCCACCAGATCTGTCTGTCCATGGAATTCTCCAGGTAAGGATACTAGAGTACGTAGCCATTCCCTTCTCCAGGGAATCTTCCTGACCCAGGGACTGAACCCAGGTCTCCCACTTTGCAGGCAGATTCTTTACAATCTGAACCACCTGGGAAGCCCATCCTCCTCACAGTCAACTTGTTCATTTCTGCCCAGTGCCATGCTGGTTTTATTTCTACAGCTTTAAATTCATCCTGATAGATGGCCAAGGGAGGTCCCCTTCTTTGTTCTTCTTTCTCAAAATTGTTTTAGTTATTTGTGCCCTTGATTCTACAGTGTGAATTTTGGGATCATTTCATCGAATTTCTGAAGTATCCTCCTGGGAGTCTGAGTCAAATTCATCAGATGTAAAGATTAACTAGGGAGAAAGGGTCACCTTATAGTGCTAAGTCTTCATGTTAATGAATACATTACATCTCTCTGTTTGTTTTCATACAATTTTCTCCAAAAAGGCCTTGTACTTTTGTGGTTAGGTTGGTTTGGGATCCTCCAGAAGCAGTCTCTGAGCTAAAGATTCAATTGTGAAGAGTTTATTGAAACCAAATGCACAGTTTTGTTCAACCATGCATTTCAAACAAGAAATGCAGGGGGCTGGGGAGTAAAAGTGTTAGTTGCTCAGTTGGGTCCAACTCTTTGCAACACCATGCACTCTAGCCAGCCAGGCTCTTCCGTCCATGGATTTCTCCAGGCAAGAATACTGGAGTAAGTAGCCATTCCCTTCTCCAGGAGATCTTCCCGACCCAGAGATCAAATCCAGGTCTCCCGTATTATGGGCAGATTCTTTACCATTTGAGCCACCAGGTAAGGTAGCCAATAAAGCCTGCATAAATTAGCCAGCTTCCAAATAGATGACTGGAGCCGAATCCTGCAGGAAAACTCTGGAAAAACAGATCAATAAACATGCCTCAGAGTTAGCTCAGCCAAGGGACCAGGGACCCCCTCCTTGCATCACTTATCAGCGAAGGGCTGCCACTGAGAAGATATTAATTCCGAGATATTTCTGTCTCGGTCATGCAGGCAAGTAGCTTCTAGTAGCCCTGCCATCAGGATCTGGTGTCACAAAGAAATGATGATGGCAACCAAGGTGGTATTAGCACAGCATCTGCTTTAGGCAGCTTGCAGGAGAGATTCTTTCTCTCTAAGAGGGAAAACTAGGGCGATGGGTGGAAACCACAGACAGTTCAATAGCAATAAAAGCTTTCTGTCTAATCAAGCTGCCGTGTGAGGTTGTAAAGGCCATGCTGGCAGTTTTCAAACAAAGGCCGGATAATATGTCAAGGATGTACAGAAGGGATTCCATCATTGATAAGAAGTTTGGACCAGCTCAGCAATTTTCAGTCCTTTTCTATAGAGATTTCTAAGGCACTCATGTGAGTATAACCCCCCAGCTCTTTCTCTTCCCCCAGAAAGGGTATCAACTATAACTGATCAAGCTATAACTGAAGATCCATTATAATGTATGCTTTTTTTGATGCAATAAATCATTTGCAGTGTTTATTACTTGGTTATTTGTCCCCAGCTGTGTGCAGCACACACTCCAAGTCCCAGCAAATACATCAGCTGTTCCCAGCTCCCTGGTTGGAAACTTCAGAGCCAGTCGCCCTCTGACGGCCTGTCCTACGCCACCAGCTCCAGTGGGTGGACAGGCCAAGGTGTCGTGTATGGGACCTGGCTCCCCCAACCTGAGGGTGTCTCTTCCTCTTTTGGCAAATTGCTTGCTCAGCATGCTGAGCAATTTCATGTTCTTCCATGTGAACTAAACATCACAATTAATTATTCAAGCTTGAACAATCTGGTTTTGAGCACCGCAGGCTCCTACAGAGGACCGCGGCTGGGTAGCACCAGATGGATCCTCTGAAGAAACACTCTCAGAATGTGGCTGCAGAGCAGTGATTTCTTCGGGGGGAAGCTAAGGGTGAGTGAGTCGATGTTGCTGTGATGGTGATCACTGACACATTGGACATGAATTTTGAGCACACTCTGGGAAATAGTGAAGGACAGGGGAGCCTGGCCTGCTGCGGTCCAAGGGGTCGCAAAGAGTCGGACACGACTTAGTGACTACACAACAAGAGCAAGGGTGAGTGAAAGAACCAGGAGGAGAAGCGAACAATTTCCTGTAAGGGGTGGATAAAGCAAGGCACTCCCAACCCCAGTGAGTCCCTTCCATCCGAATTCTCCTTTCTGTCAGTGAATTCCCAGAGTTCTGGCGAGGACTGGACGCCCCTGTTTCCCAGCTCCCTCAGTGAGTACCTGTGTGTTACCAGGTTCCTCTGTCCATGGAATTCTCCAGGCAAGAATACTGGAGTGGGTTGCCATTTTCCTCCTCCAGGGGATCTTCCCAACCCAGGGATTGAACCTGGGTCTCCTGTGTCTCCTGCATCGCGGGCAGATTCTTTATCCCCTGAGCCATTGGGGAAGCCCCCTAAAATGTTTGTGTAATGTCTATTATGTACCATCCCTTTTTTAGTTTCTGAGAACATCGTGCCACATATAACAAATAAAATCCTTGTTTTCATGAAGCTTATGCTCTAATGAGGAAGAGAGACAAGTAACAAACAAAACATCTGTACAATAATTTTTGTATGAATGAAGCAAGTTGGTTAGAAGGTAATCAGAGGTGCTATTTTATGCAAGGAAGATAGGGACAGCCTCTCTGAGCAGATAACTTTTGAGCAAACACCTAAAGAAGATGAAGGAATAAACAATGGAAAATGGAAAGAAAGAGAGCTCTAAGCATAGGAAAGAGTGAAGGCAAAGGAACAAGCATGGGATCTTTCCAAACAATGGGTCAAGTGAGAGATACAAAGGGAATTCAAGGCCAAGTTACCTAATTAGACCAAAGCGAGAGAAATGCAGAGTCGAGGAGGGCTGACCTCTGAGAGATGCGTAAGAGGACTGTGCCTATCAGGGCTTGGAAATGGAGTTGGAGGAAGAAGTCACATCCAGGGGCCAGATAAGCCAGGCCCCGAGGTTGAGAGTGCAGAGAGCCTTCTGGACACTGACACTCTCCCTTAAAGAGCAAGGCTTGCAGGATGATTTGTGAGGCAGGAAGTTCAAAATGAGAGCTAGCTCCTGGCTGGAAACTGGAAGGCTCATTTGTGGAGATGTTTTTTACCCTCTAGCCCCTGGTTGCACCATCTGTACATGCAAGATGAATGCTTTTGCTCCTCTGTCCATTGAACATGGTGAAGGTCACGGTACCCCTGCCATGTGGAGGGAATCTGGGTCCTCAGGAGGCAGAGCTGAATTTACTTCCTCAGCTCCTGCCCCTATGGTTGGTCATCAGAAGCTGGGGCCCCACTTGTCAGTAAGATCATTTTCATCCACCCCTGGTCCCCTCCAAGCCTGGAAATGCAGACCTTCTCGACATCTGGCAGGGCCACCCCTTACTGTGACCCGCTCCCCAGCAACAGAGTTGTCATGATAATGTTAGCTAGGACAGTCAGCTCCCAGCATGACTAGTGTGACATAAAGCTGGCATCCCTTTCTTCTCTGAGAAATCACCTCCAAGCCACAAGGTAAATGACAGGCTGCAGCACAAACACCATCTTTGCAAAGTAGGAGAGACCTGAGTCTTAGAACCATAGAAAGAGGAAAGTGTCATCCACCGTGAAGATCCAGGTGGAAGAAGTTGGGAGAGGAAGTCCTCGCAGCAGAGCTCAGAAAGAACTTTCAAAGTACATTTCTGAAAGGTGAGAAGCCAGCCCTCCTCAAGATGTAAAACTTAAACCCTGTAGTTTCAAAAACAGGAATGGAGTATATGGGGTGGGGTCAGTAGAGTCCATGGTCCCAGTTCCATGAAGCAGAGACGGTGGGGTGAGACCAGGTGTCACACAAACAAGCCATAATTGTGAGAAACAGTCCATCTTTCTGACAGTGGGGAGGAGAGAGTCTTTCCCCTGTAATTCACATGATGACTGCCTGTCCTCTCTGGCTAGAGAGAAGTAAAGCCCCAGCCACTCATATACAACACTGTGAGTACTAACAAGAGATTCTGGTTACCTAGATCACAGACTCACCCACCCACCCCACCACACAAACCAACTGGAAAGAGCTGCTTCATGGAAAAACTCTCCTCCATCAAAAGTATTTGAAAAGGAACCAAAACAAGGTCTATGCACAAAAAGCAAAAATAAAAGAGGAAAGAAACAGTGAAAACAAACAGCAGATGAAAAAGAGTCAACATGAAACAGTTTTCACAGAGCTGAACAAATTGTGACTAAATATTTCACTATGATTTTGTAAAAAGAAAGTAATGAGGCAATTATCTCAGTGAAGCAAAAGCACTGAACAAAGATATGAACGAAATTACTACCTATTATCTAAGGAAATCAAGAATTGAATGCATTATATAATTAACAGACTGTCTAAAGAAATAGAGGATTAAGCATGTTATATAAAGTTATAGTTATGAAGGTAACTGCCAGAAAAACACAAATCTTCCAAATTACACACACAAGAAAAAGGAGGAAAATGGTTCACAAAGATGAACTTTCTTAAATAAAAAACCAGAAAACACGATAAAACAGTGACAGAATGTAGACCAAACATGTTTGTCATCGTTGTTCGGTCTCCAAGTCGTGTCTGACTCTTTGTGACCCCACAGACTGTAGCATGCCAGGCCTTGCTCTCCCTCATCATCTCCAGGAGTTTGCCCAAGTTCATGGCCACTGAATCAGTGATGTCATTCTCTGTCACCCTCTTCTCCTTCTGCCTTCAATCTTTCCCAGCATCAGGGTCTTTTCCAATGAGTCAGCTCTTCGCATCAGGTGGCCAAAGTACTGGAGCTTCAGCATCAGTCCTTCCAATGAATCTTCAGGGTTGATTTCCTTTAGGGTTGACTGGTTTGATCGCCTTGCTGTTCATGGAACTCTCAAGAGTCTTCTCCAGCACCACAGTTGGAAAGTATCAATTCTTCAGCGCTCAGCCTTCTTTATGATCCAACTCACATTCGTACATGACTTCTGGAAAGACCATAGCCTTGACTATACAATGACAGAAGAAAGATCAAACATATACATCATATAGTGAAGTGAAGTCGCTCAGTCATGTCCAACTCTTTGTGACCCCATGGACAGTAGCCTGCACCAGGCTCCTCCATCCATGGGATTTTCTAGGCAAGAGTACTGGAGTGGGTTGCCATTTCCTTCTCCAGGAAATCTTCCCGACCCAGGGATCGAACCCAGGTCTTCCGCATTGTAGACAGACACTTTGCCGTCTGAGCCACCAGGGAAGTCATATATAAATTTATACATCATATAAATCCATGTAATGAACTAAACTCACTTATTAAAAGAAAAAGATATCAGGTTGTATCACAAAGCAAAACCAACTCTGCTGCATAGAAAAGCCACCTAAAACAAAGGGGTTTAACAGGTTGAAAACAAACGGGTAGACAATGGTATATAGGAAAACAGAACGGACCATCATCTAATACCAGATAGGTTGAATTTGTATGAAAGTACTCAGTAAGACAAGGAATAACACTTTATAATGCTAGCTGGTAAACTCACAGTGAAGTTAAAGTTATGACTACCTATGGATAAATATTAATCTCATATCATCAATATTTACAAAACAAAAATAAAAGGAAACACGAGGATAAACAGATGAAAATTTATCAGTAGTAAATGGTTTTAATTCGGCTATGATCACAGGCCAAGTGGACAAAGATTAAGCTTATAGAATACCAAAATAACATAGCTCAATAAGTACATTTAGCTTATATATTTCCAACTCTGTATCCTCAAAATGTCTTCATCTGAAATGTACTCAAAGTACTTTTTAGTATAAAATTTATTCTCTGGTCATACTGCCCTAAAACTATAAATATATAATAAAACCAAAAACAAAAAAAATTCATACACTTGGGAAAACATTTAAAGACTTTCTAAAACAACTCTTAAGTCAAAAAAATGTATACAAATAAATGTGGTAGAAGAGCTAAACATGATAACTGAGACAATATATAAAAATTCTACAAAATGCAGCTAAAGTAATATCAAGAGGGAAATTTATTTCAGTAAATTGTAATAATAATCAAGAGTCTATAAAATAAATGGGTTAAAATTCAGTTCTAGAAGCCATAAAAGTAATAAAACAACCCTTTGGAAAGCGTAAGGAAAGATTTAATAGTTGGAGGCAGAAATAAATATATTAATTCGAAAAGGAAAATGTTTGGATAAATCTAGGAGCTGACTTTTAGGAAAATAAATAAGTAATCTAATTAATGAAAGAGAGAGAAAGCAAAACTACTAAATAAGGCATATGGAGGGGGAGAACCACAGATATAGAGGAAATTAAAACACTTAACTCTACATAAATACATCTGAAAATTCAAGAACATGAATAATTGCATACACTGTATAATTTTCTAAACTGACTATAAAAGATAGAAAACCTAAATAGAAAAATTACAAAAGAATAAATAGAAAATGTTGGCAAATTTTCTCCCCATGAAACTACCAAGCAAGAAATTTTTATAAGATAATTTTCTATACCTACTTTTAAAAGAAGAAAAAGAAAATAGTGGTTTCTAATAGCCCTGAAATTTTTTTAGAGTATAGAAGAAAATAATTCTTTCAAATTCTTTTGAATAAAGGAAGCATAAAATTAATTCCAAAACCTAACTATAAACTGCTGCTGCTGCTAAGTTGCTTCAGTTGTGTCCGACTCTGTGCAACCCCATAGACGGCCTCCTAACACTCTTATAAACATCATTAGCAAAAATTCTAAATAAAGGGACGCACTAACACTGGGTGAGGTTTTTTTTTCCAGTAATGCAAGGAAGAGTCAATATTAAGAAATTCATTAACACATTGACTGTATTAACAGATAGAAAAAGAAAAATGATATGATTATCCACGCAGATGCTAAAAAGCATATGATAGAATTCAATAATCACTCTTTTTGTTTTAATTTATATGTACTAGTGCTCAGATGCTCAGTTGCATCCTACTCACTCTTTGCAGCCCCATGCCCAATAGCCAGCCAGACTCCTCTGCCCGTGAAATTTCCAATCAAGAATACTGGATGATGATTTTGTGTGTGTGTGTGTGTGTGTGTGTGCGTGCACACACACGCGCATGTGCAAACCATTACTGAGTTATATACTTAGCGAATTGTGCTCTTTGCTGTATATGTGGGGGCTTCCCAGGTGGCGCTAGTGGTAAAGAACTGCCTGTCAATGCAGGAGACATAAGAGACACAGGTTCAAACCCTAGGTCAGGAAGTAGGAGTAGGAAATGGCACCCCACTCCAGTATTCTTGCCTGGAGAACTCCATGGACAGAAGAACCTGGCGGGCTACAGTCCATAATGGCATAAAGAGTCAAACATGACTGAGCAACTAACACTTTCATTTTCAGTCATCGTCCTAATCCTAATACGGGGTATTTCCAGCCCTCCAGAGATCTCCTTCAATCCGCCTCTGCAGTCAGTAATTTCTCCACAGGGGAAACATTGTCCACACTTTTTTGTCTCTTTAGGAATTTTCACATAAATTGAATCATACCATAGTCACATTCATTCATTAGAATCTCTTAACTAAGAGGTTTTAATGACATTTATGATAATTTATGATAAGATATATCTCTCTGAACTCCAGAGTTTAAAGAAGAAACATCAGAAGCATTTGCATTAATGGTAGGAATTCAGAAAAAAATGTTCACTATCACTGGTATTAAGCTGTGCTAGAGTACTAGCCAATGCAGTTAGACACAGAAAGAAATTGGAGTTATAAATATTGGAAAGTAGGAGGAAAATTCAGTATTTTCATTTGGGGAAACCCTGAAAATACAAGGAGGAAAAAACACTAAATAAACTATTACAAGCAGTGAGAAATTTCACTGCACTGGCTAGATGCAGAATTAGTATATAGAACTTAAGAGCTTCACATAAGCAAACAACAAATGACAATTTGAAGGCATAATAGAAGACAAATTCCATTTGCAACAGCAAAAAATACACATACAAATAAAGATGAAATACTAAGCAATGAAAATGAATGGTAAATGTGCAAGATTGATGTGAAGAAAACTAAAAATACAAAAGAAGACTTGAACAAATGAAAAGGCATAGAATGGTCTTGACAACACTTAAGAGCACGGAGATACAAATTCTCCTCTATCTATGAATATAATTAATGTAAATATACATTTAAGTATATGCAAGTATAAAAATATATTCAAATATAATGCTACAAAAGTTAAAGCATTGTGATATGGCATATGAATAGACTGACAGATCATTGGCACAGAAGAAAAAAAAACAGAAATAAATCCAAATAACCTGTGAAATTAGTACATTATAAAGAAACCATCTGAAATCAGAAGGGACAAATGGATTCTTGTTAAAAAATTAATTCTGGGAAAATAGGAAGACATCGCCCCCCCCAAAGAAATTAATTTTTATTCATACAACACCTCCACAGGAAGAAATTCCAAATGTTGAATAACAGTTTCAAATGCAAAACTGACACCATAGTAATATCATAAGAAACCATGGGAGAACACTTTTTTATTACCTTAGAGTATAAATGACCTAAATATGATCCAAACCTCAAAGACCACAAAAGAAATACCAAAAAGATTGTCAACATAAATGTTTTTAAAGACCTGCATAGCAAAAGCAACCATATGTAGATGAAAAGACAAACTAAAAACTGAGAAAATATTTGCAAGTCGTATCACTATTTCTTTAACATATAAAGAGTTCACAAATCAATAAGAAAAAGAATCTAACAGAATAATAGAAAAAGGCACAAAACATTTGGAACAGTTTATTGGATAGAAAATGCAAATGGGTTTTAAGCACAGGGAAAAAATAACTCCACAGATGATGAGATCTACAAAATAAAATTATGCTGAGATATCATTTGTCACCTATTAAATTGGCAATTATCAAAATGTTAGATATTGCTAAATTATTCTCCATAGAGGTGATACCAATTTACACTTCTTCTAACAATGCATGATAACATATATCCCAATACACTGTTCATGCTCATACATTGTTGATGGAGGTGTAAATTGGTATAACATCTACATAATTTAGCAATATCTAGTGAAATTAAAAATGCATGAACACTCTTGATCCAGAAATTCTACTTTCAAAAATTTATACTTGGCTAGACTCCAGCATGAGTGAAATAGACTCATTTGTTCTTTCCATCACCACTGTGACTGCAAAAAGTTAGACAGTAGTTAGCTAGTTAAAGAAAGTACATATGAAAAATTGTGGCCAAAAGTGTGAAGGGTTGCAATAGAATGTTATAAAGTATACCACCACTTATGTTGTAAAAAAAAAAAGAGGAAATATATATATATATATATATATATATGTATTTTGGATATGTATAAAAAATAAAGTTTGACACTCTTTCCACTGTTTCCCCATCTATTCCCATGAAGTGACGAGACCAGAGGCCATGATCTTAGTTTTCTGAATGTTGAGCTTTAAGCCAACTTTTTCACTCTCCTCTTTCACTTTCATCAAGAGGCTTTTGAGTTCCTCTTCACTTTCTGCCATAAGGGTGGTGTCATCTGCATATCTGAGGTTACTGAGATTTCTCCCGGCAATCTTGATTCCAGCTTGTGCTTCTTCCAGCCCAGCGTTTCTCATGATGTACTCTGCATATAAGTTAAATAAGCAGGGTGATGATATATAGCCTTCACGTACTCCTTTTCCTATTTGGAACCAGTCTGTTGTTCCATGTCCTGTTCTAACTGTTGCTTCCTGACCTGCATATAGGTTTCTCAAGAGGCAGGTCAGGTGGTATGGTATTCCCATCTCTTTCAGAAAACTAAGATCATGGCATCTGGTCCCATCACTTCATGGGAAATAAATGGCAAAACAGTGGAAACAGTGTCAGACTTTATTTTGGGGGGCTCCAGAATCACTGCAGATGGTGACTGCAGCCATGAAATTAAAAGATGCTTACTCCTTGGAAGAAAAGTTATGACCAACCTAGATAGCATATTGAAAAGCAGAGACATTACTTTGCCAACAAAGGTCCGTCTAGTCAAGGCTATGGTTTTTCCTGTGGTCATATATGGATGTGAGAGTTGGACTGTGAAGAAAGCTGAGCACTGAAGAATTGATGCTTTTGAACTGTGGTGTTGGAGAAGACTCTTGAGAGTACCTTGGACTGCAAGGAGATCCAACCAATCCATTCTAAAGAAGATCGATCCTGGGTGTTCTTTGGAAGTAATGATGCTAAAGCTGAAACTCCAGTACTTTGGCCATCTCATGCGAAGAGTTGACTCATTGGAAAAGACTCTGATGCTGGGAGGGATTGGGGGCAGGAGGAGAAGGGGACAACAGAGGATGAGATGGCTGGATGGCATCACTGACTCAATGGACATGAGTTTGAGTGAACTCCGGGAGTTGGTGATGGACAGGGAGGCCTGGCGTGCTGCAATTCATGGGGTCGCAAAGAGTCAGACATGACTGAGTGACTGAACTGAACTGAACCTTTAAGCTCTATCTTAAAAGAATGCCTAAGAAGCTAGTAACATTTGTCACTGTCAGGGAGAAGACCTAAATGTCTAGGGGACAGTAGTAAAAGAAAGACTTTTCTCACACATATAATCTTTTAGTTTTTGAATTCTGAATTATTTGGAAGATGTCCCATAAATGTAGGGCTTCCCTGGTGGTTCAGTGGTAAAGAATCCACCTGCCAATTCAGGAGACATGGATTCAATCCCTGGGTCAGGAAGATCCTCTGGAGAAGGAAATGGCAACCACTCCAGAATTATTGCCTGGGAAATGCCATGGACAGAGGAGCTTGGCATGCCGAAGTCTATGGGATCACAAAGAGTCAGACACGACTGAGCGACTGAATAACAACACCACCTCCATACTTGACTACTGGAAAAACCATAGCTTTAACTATATGGATCTTTGTCAGCAAAGTGATGTCTCTGCTTTTTAATACTCTGTCTAGGTTTGTCATAGTTATTCTTCCAAGGAGCAAGCATCTGCAGTCACCATCCACATTGATTTTGGAACTCAAGAAAATGAAATCTGACACTGTTTTCATATTTTTCCCATCCATTTGCCATGAGGGCTTCCCTCCTAGCTCAGTTGATAAAGAATCCACCTGCAATGCAGGAGACCTGGGTTCAATCCCTGGGTTGGGAAGTATCCCCTGAAGAAGGGAAAGGCTATCGACTCCAGTATTCTGGCCTGGAGAATTCCATGAACTGTATAGTCCATGTGGTCACAAAGAGTCGGACACGACTGAGCGACGTTCACTTTCACTGTCATTTGCCACGAAGTGACAGGATTGAATGCCATGATTTTCGTTTTTTGAATGTTGAGTTTTAAGCCAGCTTTTTCACTCTCCTCTTTCACTTTCATTAAGAGGCTCTTTAGTTCCTCTTCGCTTTCTGCCATTCACCACATCTTCTTTATCCATTTATCTATTGATGAACACTTGGATTGCTTTCATAGCTTGGCTATTGTAAATAATGCTGCAATGAATGCTTGAGTATTTCTTTTCAAATTAGCATTTCCACTGTCTTCAGATTTTTACCCAGGAGTGGAATAGTTGGGTCAGATGCTAGTTCTAGTTTCCGTTTTTTGAGAAAGCTTCATACTGTTTTTTTTCACAGAGGCTGCAAAAATTTACATTCCCACCAAAAATGTGCTAGAGTTCTCTTTTCTCCACAACTTCCACCAACATTTGTTATTTGCCGGTCTTTTAATAATAGCCATTCTGACAGGCATAGGGCATCTCATTCTAACTGATTTACGTGATGATTAGCAACAATTGATGATTAGTTGAGCATCCCTTCATTTGCCTGTTGGCCATCTGTATACCTTCTTTAGAAAAATGTCTATAAGGATCTTCAGCCCATTTTTAATTGGATTGTTTGGTTTTTGAATATCCAGTTGTATGAGCTTTTTATATGTTTTGGATATTAACCCCTTCATGTTCACAGCATTTGCAAATCCTTCTTCCTATTCAGTAGTTTGTATTTTGGTTTTGTCAATAGTTTCCTTTGCTAGTCAAAAGCCTTTAAGTTTAGTTAGGTCCCCTTGTTTATTTTTGCTTTTGTTTCCTTTGCCTTAGGAGATAGATCCCCCAAAATTATTGCTACACTGTATGTCAAGGAGCTTCTCCCTATGTTCTCTTCTAGTTTTATGGTTTCCAGTCTTATGTTTAGGTCTTTAATCCACTGTGAGTTTATTTTTGTGTATGGTATGACCAAATGTTCTAATTTCTTTATTTTACACCCAGCTGTCCAGTTTTCCCACCACCACGTACTGAAGAGACTATCTTTCCTCTATTGTGAATTTTGCTCACTTTGTCATAGATTCACTGACCATAAGCATGTAGGTTTATTTCTGAACTATCTTTTCTGTTCCAGTAATCTATGTGTCTTTATTTGTGCCAGTTCCATCCTGTTTCGATGGCTGTAGCTTTGTAGTATTATCTGAAGTCCAGGATCATGATCAGCCCAGCTCTGTTCTTTCTCAAAACTATGTTGGCTACTTGGAGTCTTTTGTGTTTTCATACAAATTTTAGAATTATTTGTTCTAGTTCTGTGAAAAATGCCATTATTTTAATAGAGTGTGTCACATATGATCTTTATTATATTGAAGTATGCTCCCTCTATACTGATTTTGTTGAGAGTTTTTACCATAAATGAAAATCAAAAGCTTTATCTATGTCTATTGTAATGATCCAGAGAAGGCAATGGCACCCCACTCCAGTACTCTTGCCTGGAAAACCCCATGGATGGAGGAGCCTGGTAGTCTGCAGTCCATGGGGTCGCTAAGAGTCGGACACAACTGAGCAACTTCACTTTCACTTTTCACTTTCATGCGTTGGAGAAGGAAATGGCAACCCACTCCAGTGTTCTTGCCTGGAGAATCCCAGGGACGGGGGAGCCTGGTGGGCTGCAGTCTATGGGGTCACACAGAGTCGGACATGACTGAAGTGACTTAGCATAGCATTGTAATGATTATACAATTTTTATTCTTCAGTTCATTAATGCGGTATATCATATTGATTTGTGGATACTGAGCCATCTTTGCATCCCTGAGATAAATCCCACTTGGTCATAATATATGATCCTATTAATATATTGTTTAATTTGGCTTGCCAATATTTTGTTGAGGATTTTTGCATCTATGTTCATTGGTGATATTGGCCTGAACTTTACTTTTCTTGTGATAACTTTTTCTGGTTTTGGTATCAGGATGAGATTGGCCTCATAGAATGAGTTCAGAGGCATTCCTTCCTCTTAAATTTTGTGAAATAGTTTGTGAAGGATAGGTAACTCTTCTCTAAATGTTTGGTAGAATTCACCTGTAAAGTCATCTCATCCTAGACCTTTATTTGGGGGGATCTTTTTTTAAATTACTGATTAAATTTCATTACTAGCATTTGGGCTATTCAAATTTTCTGTTTCTTTCTGGTTCAGTCATGGGGTATTGCACATATCTAGGAATTTCTTTCTTCTAGGTTGTCCATTTTATTGGTGTATAGTTGTTTATAGTAATCTTTTATGACCCTTTGTATTTCTGTGGTGCCTGTTGTAACTTCTCTGTTTTCATTTCTGATCTTATTGATTGGGGCCCTCTCTCTTTTTACCTTAATGAGCCTGAAGGTTGCTGAAATTTTATCACTTGTTTATCTTTTCAAAGGACCTGTTAGTTTCCTTGATCTTTTCAACTGTATTATGATCTCTATGTCATTTATTTCTGCTCTGATCTTTATGACTTCTTTCCTTCTATTAACTTTGGATTTTGTTTGTTCTCTCTCAGGTTCCTTCAGGTGTAAGGTTATGCTGTTCATTTGATATTTTTTTCTTATTTCCTGAGGGAGGTTTGTATCATTGTAAACTCCCCTCTTAGAACTGCTTTGGCTGTCATGCAGGTTGTGGATCACTGTGCTTTGGTTTGCATTTGTCTCCAGGTTTTTTGTGGTTTTTTTTTTTCAGCTGTAGGTTTTCCCTTTCATCACTTTAAATGTATGACACCATTCCCATTTGTCTGGCAAAGTTTTCACTGAAAAGTCAGCTGATAGCCTTATGGGAGTTCCCTTGTATGTAATGTGGCTTTTCCTTTGCTATTTTTAATATTCTGTCTTTATCTTTCATTTTTACTGTTTTAATTACAATGTGTCTTGGTGTGGTCCTCTTTGGATTGATCCTGTTTGGAGCTGTCTCTGATTCCTATACTTGGATATCTGTCTCTTTTTTCAGTTGGAATGTTTTCAGTTCTTACGTCTTCAAATACGTTTCCTGCCCCCTTTTCTCCCTTCTGCTCCTGAGACTCCTATAATGTGAATGTTGGTATACTTGATGTCTCAGAGGTCTGTCCTTAGTTCTTATTCTTTTTTTTTTTTTTTTTTTCTGTTTAGCTTCAGTGATTTCCACTACTCTGTCTTCAGCTAGCTGCTTTATTCCTCTGTGTCATTTAATCTGCTGTTGATTCCTTCTAGTGTATTTTTTCATTTCAGTTATTGTATTCTTCATTACGTTTGGGTCTATATATTTTCTAACTCCTTGTTAAAAACTTCTCATTTCTCACTCTGTTCATCAATTCTTTCTTGAGTTCTTTGATCATCTTTATGATCATTACCTTGAACTCTTTATCTGGTAGATTGCCTGTCTCCACTTTCACTCAATTCTTTTTTGGAGTGTTCATCTTATTCCTTCAGTTGGAACATGTTCCTCTATCACCTAATTTGCAGTTTTTACTTCTGTGCATTTGGTAGGTTGGTTCAATTTCCTGATCTTAGAGAGGAGGCCTATTGGAGGAGACATCCTATGCCTCCCAGCAGCACCCTTCCCTCTTGTCACTGGAGCTATCTGCTCTACAGGGGCTCCCTATGTGGGTTGTGTGGTTGTCTGCTTTAGTGGTCTGACTACTGTGGGCAGTCTGGTTGGATGTGAGGCCCTGCCCTGGGCAGAGGCTGCAACCACTGGCTGAAAGGCTCAGTTCATGAGGCAGCTGGCTGTGGAGCCCAAGTGGTCCCAGTACTAGTTCTGGCTCACAGATGGGCAGAGCCAGGTTCTGGGGTGGGCGGCTGTGGTCCAAAGTTTCCAGAGCTAGTGTCAGCCTGCTGGTGGGTTGGACCAGTTCCTGACACAGTTTGCTGCAGCTTCTGAGGTGTCCCGAAGCTAGTACTGGTCTAAAGGTGGGTGGGGCTGGATCCCGGGGTGGCTGGCTGAGGGGTTCAACACACTTTAGGGCTGGTGCCAACCTGCTGGTGGTAGGTTTAGGACCCAGAAGTCCTGGGGCTTGTGCCAGCCTCCTAGTGTATTGGCTGGGTCCTGACAAGTCAGGCTGTGGTGCTGTGGTGGTCCCGGGGTTGGTGTCCATCTGCTGGTGGGTGAAGCCAGGTCCTAGGGCTAGTGCTGGCCACGGGTGGATAGAGCCAGGCCCTGGGTTCTCTGGCTACAGGAACCAGGTGTCTCAGAGTCAGTATCAGACCACTGGTGAGCAGAGTCAAAGCCAAGGGGCTCCTAGAGCTGATACTGCCTCACTGGTGGGCAGAGCTGGGCAGCAGGATCTCTGGCTGCAGTGTCCAGAGTGTGCTGAAGCAGAAAACACTGTTTTAATAATTATTTTAGCTTCCATTTATCAATTGCTTTCTACTTCCCAGCATGCTTCTAAGATTTTACAAGCATGAGTCCATGTAATGCTTGCAATAACCCTATATAGTAGCCTACTTTCCATAGGTGGGGAAACTAAGGCACAGGTAACTTATCTAAAAATCACAGAACTAGAAAATACCCAGCACTCAAGCCAGGACTGAACCCAGGTAGTTCTAGTAAGGGTACTCAGAAGCCCCAGTATCCCTCCGATACACACACTGCATGTCTACTTGTGGGTTGCCCGCAAGGTGGACAGTGTATTAATATAGATCAGCTCTGTCCCTTCTGAGAGGTTCCTGCTTTCAGAGTCATGTTCTTGCAGACACCCAGCCTGCAGAGCAATTCCTTGGATCAGTGCTAGACTTTCTGCTCCCTCTGAAGGTAGATGTATGAATGGGGGGTGGGGTGCTTTTAGGAGATGGCATTATTTATAGCTCCTTGTCTTCAGTCCTCACTGCAGCAAATCTCACATTTATGACTCCTTAAGTGGCTCTCTGTGTCCCCCTTCTTCCTCCTTCCATCAGGCTCTGACTCAGTTCAGACTTCCATCAAATCATAACTACATTTTGGCGTCAACCTCCTCATTCAGTGGGTGGTGGCCAGAATAATGATTTACCATTTATATTATATTCTACACAAGTAAATGTGTTTATTATAGTAAACCATTTAAATGATATTATGCACAAAGAAGATGTCTTTCTAATGCTCTCCCTTGGTTTCAAAGGCTTGGGGGATGAAAAATACAAGAACTTTTACATGCTTTCTGGGCTCATCTCACACACCATTTCTTCCTTCTAGATATGGGGAACAAGGAGCTACATTCAACTTTCTGGTGGTTTCAAGGCATCTCTCATCCCTGGACCTTCATATACACTATCTCCTGTGTTCAGAATGCCCAACTGTAAATGCACAGGGGCAGCTCCCAATGTTGTCCTGAAATGCAGCTCAGTTATTCCTTCCTAGGAAAGCCATCTCTCTGAGTCTCATGTAAATTCCTCTCCTCTTTGACTCTATGGGATCCAAGGCAAAACTCGGCCTCAGTACAGATCATACATACAAGACCCTCATCTGTCTGTAAACAGTGATGTGTGAGCTCCCTGAAAGTAGGGACAGTGCCTCGGTCATCTCAGTGTGCCCAGTAGGCGGCATGGTGCCTGGTGCTTGTTTGAGCGGTTTACTGCTTATTGAACACTGATTGAATGAAATATGTTGAAGCCATGTGCACCTCCAAGGACTGCTTTTCCACTTTCAAGACTTATCAATCAAACCCTGCATTACTTTCCTAAGCATTTATTGGCACAGCTGCAGTTCCACAGGCTGCATGGTAGACTGCTGAATTAGTGGTCCTCGTTACACCACATGTCTGAATAGCTACACCCTTCTCTTGGGGCTTCCTTGGGGTTCAGACAGTAAAGAATCTGCCTGCAGTACAGGAGACCCAGGTTCTCCATGGGTCTTGAAGATCTCCTGCCGAAGGAAACGGCAACCCACTCCAGTATTCTTGCCTGGAGAATTCCACAGACAGGGGAGTTTGGTGGGTCACAGTCCACGGGGTCACAAAGAAGGGGACATGACTGAGTGACTAACACTTTCACCCTCACACCCTTGTCCCAGTCTCCAGCACTCTTCTAAGTTACAGCATTCTTCTTCCCACAGTAACTCTGGACTTTGCCATGTGACTTGCTTTGACTAGTGGGGCATCAGCAAGCATGATGTAAACAGAAGGTAGGTTAGTCCTTGCACACTGGGGCTTGTCTTCTTGGAAGGCTCCCTCTTGGAAGCCACCTGCCATGTTGTAGAGAAGTTTGGAAGTGAATTACTGAACAAGGAGAGGCCACAAGGGTGAAGGATGGTAGGTCATCTAGGGCATTTCAGCCCCTATCCAGGTTCCAGCTGAATGCAGCCTCATGAGTGATCTCAGCTACGCCTTGTGGAGCAGAGAAGAACCTCCCAGCTGAACCCAGTCTTCCTACAGAACTGCAAGAAATAATGTCATTGTTCCTTTCAGCCACTATTGGTTACGATAGCTTTGGGGTGATTTGTCCTGTAGCAACAGACAACTGAAACAGGCCCACACGGAAATTCCCATGTTCCTGACTCCTAGTGTAGCAATACAGTCTCCCTGGCAACCCTGGTTGGTCTTGCAGCTGCTCTATGTGCCAAGGTCATTTGCTGGGACCAGAGCAGCAAACCCAAGTGAGAAAATGAGAGACACCCCCAAATCAAAGCACAACCATAAAACAGAAATACCTGGGGAAGAGCCACAGCTGTGTCTGAGTGTGAGCGGCCTTTGCTGGGGAGAAGAAAGGAAGGTCAGGCCAAGCTTTGATGCTGCCTTTGTCTGGAGCTTCTCCACAAGCACACTTGGCAGCAAAAAAACACAAGGAACTCCAGCCTTCCAGGACTTTTGCTGTTTGAAAAAACAGTTATGTTCAACAGCACCTCCTACATGCACCACCCAAGGGGAATTCTGCACTCTGTTCCTCTTCTCCAGCAGGGTCAGTGCCAGCTCCTGCTCCCTTTGTCCAGAATCCCTTGTGCCAGGCACTGTGTACAAACCCATGATTTTGACTTATGAACAAAAGGAGATAAACTGTCAATCAGACAGAAGATAGCAGACCTCGAGAGTCCCGAAAAATCTGAGAGCCCTAAAGGAAGCAATGTCTTTCAGTTGAAAGATTGTATAAAGTATCTCCTCCTCCAAAACTAAGCTGGTTGAGCATAAAGCTGGAGCTTTATGGCTCTTACTTCAATTAATTCAATGGATTTCAATTAAATCCTTTTTGGTGAATCACTATTTCCCCAGCAGAAAGAGAGCTCTGTAAGAGTAGAGACTATGTCTGTGTTATTTTGCATTGTAACTACCTTGCCCAGCACAGACCATGGCACAGAATGGATACTTGGTAAGTAGCTATGGAATGAACACACAAATAAATGAATGAACATCCAGCCCAGTGCCACGCACATAGGATTTCTTAACAATGATGCCAGTGATGCTTTCTCCCATCTCCATGCCTCTCTATAGGCTGTTTCTCTGCCTGGAATTCCCTCTCCCCAAGTCTAAGCCTTCTTACTAACTCTGGAACGGTGAGCTAGTTTCAAACCTCCTCAATCCTCAGTTTGCTCCTCCATATATGGGGAACATGATGTCTTGGAGAGAAGATGTAAGGATAAGATTCTTCTTCCCTTTGCTCAATCGTGTCCAACTCTTTGTGACCCCATGGACAGTAGCCTACCAGGCTCTGCCGTCCATGGGATTTTCGGGCAAGAATACTGGAGTGGGCTGCCATTTCCTTGTCCAGGGGATCTTCCCAACCCAGGGATCGAACCCAGGTCTCCTGCATTGCAGACAGACACTTTACCATCTGAGCCACCAGGGAAGCTAGATCATACCTATAACAGGCCTGGCACACAGGGCTTAATGATGCTAACTGGATCACTCTGCCTTTTGGCCAAGATGTCTATGTATGACCATTTCTCAGAACTGTGTCCTCTGCCCCTGGTGCTGAGTAGCTACAAGTAATACTTAGATTGGGCAGAGATGGGAGTCCATATATGAATTAAATGCATGATTCTCAGACTTTAATGCATGTTCATGTCACCTGGGGATCTTGTTAAAATGCAGCCTTTAATTCAGTAGATCTGGGGAGGGAAGAGGGCTAAGATTTTACATTTCTAACAAGTATTCAGATGACCAGGCAGCAGCAGTAGTAAAGAATCCACCTGCCAATGCAGGAGATGCAGGTTCGATCTCTGGATCAGGAAGATCTCCTGGAGAAGGAAATGGCAACCCACTCCATGCCTGGAAAATCCCATGGACAGAGGAGCCTGGTGGACTACCATCCATAGGGTTGCAAGGAGTTGGACACGACTGAGAGACTGAGCACATACAGTCTTCATAACAACCTGCATGGTAGATGGGCTTCCCTGGTAGCTCAGCTGGTAAAGAATGCACATGCAGTGCAGGAGACCCTGATTTGATTCCTGGGTCAGGAAGATCCCCTGGAGAAGGGAACGTCTACTCACTCCAGTATTCTTGAACTGCCCTTGTGGTTCAGCTGGTAAAGAATCCAGTTGCAATGTGGGGGACCTGGGTTCAATCCTTGGGTTGGTACGATCCCCTGGAGAAGGGAATGGCTACCCACTCTAGTATTCTTGCCTGGAGAATTCCCTAGACAGAGGAGCCTGGCGGGCTACAGTTTATGGGGTCGCAAAGAGTTGGACACGACTGAGCAACTTTCATACACAAGGTAGATATACCTACCTCCGTTATACAGATAAGAAAGCTGAGGCTCTAGGAAGTCAAATAAGTTGCGCAAGGTCACGTGTTAAATAAGAAGCATAATCAGCTTTTAACCAGGGTCTTGTGGCAGGAAGGACTTCTCTTAACACTGAATCACTCTGGCGCCCTCTGCAGGTCCCTCCTCCATCCTGCCCCCTTAAAAGGTCGGGCTCCTGCTCACGCTCAGTAGCTCAGCCATGTCCCACTCTTTGTGACCCCACAGACTGTAGCCCACCAGGCTCCTCTGTCCATGGGACTCTCCAGGCAAGAATACTAGAGTGGGTTGCCATTTCCTTCTCTGGGGGTTCTTCCCGACCCAGGGACTGAACCTGCATCTCCTGTATTGGCAGGCAGATTCTTCACCAGTGATCTTTCAAATTAATACCCATTGGTTTCCTTCCCTTTTTTTTTGGTAAAGTCCAGCACCCAGAAGAAACTCTTAAACAAAGGCTAGTTGAGTATTATAAAAAGTACGTCCAGAAACGGAGTCACGTGGAGGACTGTTCAGCCCCCTCCCGCCGCATTAAGAGAAGGGAGGCGGTGGCCGCCCCCACCACCCCCAGGCACCCCGACGCCGGTCCCACAGCTGTCTGTCTGTGTCAAATGTTCTGAGCAGAGGTTGGGGGCTTCAGCTCCCCACACAAAGAGAGCTCAGAGCTGTCAGCGCCTCTCTCACAATACGCTAGGTGCTGAGGAGCAGGTGGTAATTGTAGCCCTGTCACCCTCGTCACCTCTGAGCTGGCTGGGTGTTTTTTTTCTCCTCTAAAAACAAATGTTGTGCTGCCTGGAAATCAAAGTTGGAGTTTCAGCCGGGGAAGTACACACATGCAGTCTGCACTCTTTCTCACAAGCACAGGCAACAGAGCCTAAGTCTGGCCTCTGGTCTGGGGAAAGAGGCTGAGTGAGGATAGCTGGCCGGGCCCCAGTGTGAGCACTGCCCCCGGCGAAGGCGTCCCACCCCACAGCCAGCTTGGCTGTCAGAGTTCCTCGAGCCTCTGGTTAAATCCAATACCGCCTTCAGCTACGGATCTTCCTTCTGCCCTTGGCAGAAAACACTCAAGTCTTAGCTTCCCTCCCTGCTGAGGCTCTTTCAAGTTCTGGCCCCTGCATTTCCGAGACCAATTCTCTTCTCCAACTAAATGCTCCCCAGGTCTTCTGACCCTGGGTTCAGAAGCATTCCAGTTTTATTTTCCTGGGCTCCAGAATCACTGCAGACAGTGACTGCAGCCACGAAATTGAAAGACGCTTGCTCCTAGGAAAAAGCTATGAAATACCTAGACAGCATATTAAAAAGTGGGAGAAGGCAATGGCAACTCATTCCAGTACTCTTGCCTGGAAACTCCCATGGACAGAGGAGCCTGGTAGGTTGAGGTCCATGGGGTCACTAAGAGTCAGACACGACTGAGTGTCTTCACTTTCACTTTTCACTTTCATGCATTGGAGAAGGAAATGGCAACCCACTCCAGTGTTCTTGCCTGGAGAATCCCAGGGACAGAGGAGCCTGGTGGGCTGCCGTCTATGGGGTCACACAGAGTCGGACACTACTGAAGCGACTTAGCAGCAGCAGCATATTAAAAAGCAGAGACATCACTTTGTCAACAATGGTCCATATAGTCAAAGCTATGGTTTTTCCAGTAGTCATGTATGGATGTGAGAGCTGGACCACAAAGAAGGCTGAGTGCCAAAGAATTGGTGCTTTTGAACTGTGGTGCTGGAGAAGACTCTGAGAGTCCCTTGGACAGTGAGGAGATCAAACCAGTCAATCCTAAAGGAAATCAACCCTGACTATTCACTGGAAGCACTGATGCTAAAGCTGAGGCTCCAATACTCTGGCTACCTGATGCAAAGAGCCAACTCATTTGAAAAGACCCTGATGCTGGGAAAGATTGAAGGCAGGAGGAGAAGGGGGCAACCAAGGATGAAATGGTTGGATGGCATGACCGACTCAATGGACATGAGTTTGAGCAATCTTTGGGAGATAGTGAAGGACAGGGAAGCCTGGCGTGCTGTAGTCCGTGGGGTCACAAGAGTTGGACATGACTGAGCAACTGAACAACAGCAACACTTTCATACAGATGGCCAACAGGCACATGAAAAGATCCTCAACATCGGTAAGCCTCAGAGAAATGCAAATCAAAACCACAAGAGATAACCTCACATCTGTCAGAATGGCCGTGACCAAAATGAGCCCAAATAGCAAATGCTGGTGAGGGCGCAGAGGAAGAGGAACCCTCGTACACTGTTGGTGGGAATGTAAATTTTTGCAACCAAAAAATCTCCAAAAATATGGAGATTCCTCAAAAACCTAAAAATAGAACCATCATATGATCCAGCAATTCCACTCCTGGGTATATACCTGAAGAAAACAAAAATGCTAGTTCAAAAAAGATATATGTACCTCAATGTTCATAGACAGTAAAACGTCTGTCTACAATGTGGGAGACCTGGGTTCAATCCCTGGGTCAGGAAGATCCCCTGGAGAAGGAAATGACAATCCACTCCAGATTTTCTGCCTGGAAAATCCCATGGACAGAGGAGCCTGGCAAACTACAGTCCATTGGGTTGCAAAGAGTAGGACACGACTGAACCTCAATTATTTACAATAGCAAATATATGAAAGCAACCTAAGTGCACATCAAGGAATGAGCGGATAAAGAAGAGTAGCATGGATACACACATGTGTGTATATGCACACGATGGAATACCACTTGGCCATGAAAAAGAATGAAATTTTGTCATTTGCAACAAAATGGACAGACCTGGAGGGTATTATGCTTTAGTGAAAAAAGTCAGACAGAGAAAGACAAATTGTGTGCTAACACTTATATGTGGAATCTGACAAATAAAACAAACTAGAGACTATCACAGAACAGAAACAGACTCACAGATATGAAAACGTGGTAGTGGTTACCAGTGAGAGGGAAGTGAGGAGGGGCAAGATAGAGGTCGTGGATTAACAGGTGCAGATTTCCATATGTAAAATGAATGAGCTACAAGAATATATTGCACAGCACAAGGACTATCGTCAACATTTTATAGTAAATGGAGTATAATCTATATATTAAAAAGGAATATAATATATATATTAAAGGGTTTCAGAATCCAGTCTCCTCACTCTTAAGGTCTCCCTGTCTCTAGGGCACACTAGCATGTGTCTGTAAAGGTTAATTAATAACAATGAGAATAAAATATTCCAGAAGCATATACTCAGACTTTCACATTAAGAGTCGCACCCACTGACACAAACCAAAACAGTGGCCCATAAGAACAGGTGTGCTTACGCATAATAATGATATCCTAAGTGAATTGTATAGTTTATCGTGTCAGCATTGTGCTAAGCATTTACATACATTATGTCCTTCAGTCTTCACACACCCTTGAGAGATTGATAGAGACCCTGTTTCCTCATCACTTTACAGGTAAGACAACTAAAGATTAAAAATTTTAGGAATCCACTGAGTCTCAGAGCTAATGAAGTGCTGAGAAAGCACTGAAATCCCTGTCTCCAAAAATTAATGCTCTTAACCACTCCTCTGTATTGTCTACTTCATAGAACGTCACTTAATGTTGTTTTCCCTAAAATAGCACATGCACTCCGATATAGCTCTTCTTAGAGTCACGTGTTCATATTACGTAAGTACAGATAGAAACTCAAGTAAATTGCTATAAGCTGACATACAGACAAATCAAATTTCTATTTTGAAAAACCCCACAGAAATATCATTTCCCAGTCTGAGTTACCTAATCAATTCTATTTACAACTACGTTTCATTGCAGGAACTCTCACCACAGGTAAAAACAGGGAATATTCAACACCTTCTTATTCTGCCATGGCAATTTAATCTCTCACAAAGCAGAGGTTGGGGACAGGGTAAGACATCTATTTTTCACTTAATTCTGCTCCAACCAGGGTGAACAGCTTGGAGAAGAAACAGGGAGAGAAATCCTGAGAAAAAGTATCCAGGTCATCTCAAAGGTCATGCTATTCACAGAGAATAAAGCTGGGCATGGTCTGACATGTACTTTAGTCTTTATGAAGGCAGATTGCAAAACCTTCGGAGGACAAGATGGGCTGATCTCATGACCTTACACTCTTGAGAAAGACAGCTCTGGAGGGATGACTTTCAAAAATGAAATTCTGACAATACAACTGCAGATGACTCTAATAGGGGAGAAATGTGGTTGCACAGGATGAATACAAAGGAGTGATATAGACTTTTAAGTATCATTCCAGCAAGGCAGAAGCCAGAAGGAGCTGAGAAACCCACAACAGAAAAGGCTTCCCTGGATACAGTCAGAGCAACGAGAGCAGGGAAGGGCTACATCCTGCTCTCAAGGACTGGCGGGATGACCTTGGGCGACTTTCCTAACCTCTCAGAACTCAGTTTCCTATCTGTAAGATGGAAATAATAGTTCTGACACTGTGGGTTTGTTGTGAGGATTACATAGAATGATTGATATATTGTAAAAAAAAAAAAAATTTAAACCCTAGCATAGGGGAAAGCTCTCCAAAAGTACTAGTTATCAGTGTCCTCCCATCCTTCTGTGACTAATGGTTTAAAAGTAACCCCAAGCATCACTCTTCAGATTCCATCTTCCTGTTGAGGACAATAGTCCTCAGATCAGCAAGTCTAGAATGGACACTCGAGGGGAACTGATGCATCCAGTAGCCCATGGATTGTTAAAATGAGGTCAAGCCTCTTGCCCCAGAAGAGTTACATGCCGTCGTCTGAGGATAACATGCAGAGCACGGACTTGCTGCTGTGAGTCCTCAGAGAATCCCACAGAATGGAAAAGGAAACAAAAGACATACCTGGGACATAGCAAGTGCTAACTTAGAATCTGCTGGATGCAGTTGAAAAGTGTTGAGAGACTAACAAATGCCTTGATTTTCTCAAAGGGATAGATAGCACCCTTGCAGTGTCTTCTAGGTGCAACTCCAGAACTGCTTATTAAACAGGTGGCTTTTGAATCCTCAGGCAGAGATGCTGTGATCCACAACGTGGGTCCATCAAGAACACATCACACCTGACATACTTCATTTCCTTTTCTGATAGAGTTGATAAATGAATAGCCAAAGTGCAGTGTCTTGAGGATGATGGTCCCAAGTGGAGAAATGTGGCTTGGACAATAATGCAGTCAGGGGCTTAGTGATGGATGGGTTGACCATACCAAAGAGATTAGATTAGCTGGGTCATAACCAATCTGGTGAGGAGGCCCTGGAGTCCTCAGGCAGGGCGCTCATCTTGGTCAACATGTGTCTTATCAGTTGGAGGACAGCATAGATGGATTGCTGATCAGTTTATAAACAAAACAAGAAGAGGCAGCTCATGTGTTGGGGAGCAGAGTCAGGTCCAACTACACCTGTGCCAACTGAATCTGGGGTCAAAAAGGCAACACTGTTTCCATAAATTATTTTTATTCTTCACACTCCAGAGTCATCTGGGCCAAAGGAGTCTCCCTCTCACTCATTCCCCACATCCATCCACTCGTCAAATTCAATGGCTTTGCCTCCCAAATGTTCCTTAGACTTTTCCTCTACGGTCAGTCCCCCTGTCTCTGCCCAAATGTAGGTTCATAGTAGGTCACGTTGGCCGAGAGTTTGGAATCTGATCAGAGAGAGCTGTGTTCACATCCCAGTTTACACAGGTAGCTGTGTGATCTCAGGCAAATTATCGAACCTTTCAAAATTTCAGTCTCCATTTGGGTAATGCTGGGGAGAATCACTGTACCGTCTCAGGGGCTGTTGTAAGATTTCTGAGATAAGCTCTGCAAGCGCTGAGCACCATGCCTGGCGTGGGGAGAGTATTCAGTAAACATTAGCTGACACGCTGAGCGGTTGCGAGGACCTCTCAACTGGTCTGTCCACCACCAGCCCCATCTCTGTCTGCATCATCTGCCTCTCATCAGAGCAGCGATCACATCTACAACCAAGCGACGATTCTGTGCAGTGTAAACACACCACACACACGTGCATGCACACATACACACAGGGTTACACAAACACAGCCCTGCCCCAGGATGAAGTCCCAGTTCCTCAGCCTGGTACACAAGGCTCTTCCTGACTTTTCTAAACTGCCGCTGTAACTGCCTGCTCTTTGCATTACATGGGCAGCTGGTTCCCACCTCTAAGCTTTTGAGCGAACTTTTTCCCTTTGCCTGCAATCCTCTTGCCATCTTGTCCATGTAGGGACCTTCAGCTTGTCCATGAAAATCCAGGCAGGTGTCACATCCTCCTTGAAGCCCTCCAGGTTCTCTGGAGGAGCCCTGCCCCTTCCTCACACTCACATGGGCTCCACCCCCCTAGAAACATCTCAGAGCTATGGTGCCACACCTGCAACGCGATGCTTAAATAGCAACTGCAGCGGGTGTCACTATGAGACTTAAGTGAAACACATAGCACATCCAGGAGGCTGGAAGGCGAGCAGAACACTGACAGGCTCAGAGCCTTTCATATGAAGGGTGACGGTACCCAAGGGGAGACAGCGGGGACTTACAACGTGAGTTCTACAGGCAGAAGCCATGTTCAGTTCATTTTTGCATCACCAAGAGTAGAAGATACTAAATGCTTGCTAACTTGAGGTGAAGCATGGAAATAAATAATAAATCAGTCAGTTTCAGGTCTCTTCGCCTGAAATAACGTGGACGCCCTTCCTCCAGGAGTTTCATCAGTAGTCATGCATCTTCCAAGTGAGGAAGTCACTTTCTCAGCTTCACTGACTGCACTGCATCCTGGCAAGGCAAAGATCATCACACCACAATACTTCTCTCTGGTTCACAGACGGAGGAAGGGAGCGGGGCTGAGAGGTTAGATGCTTTCCCCAAAGTGCCCTAACAGGGCACCCGGCGCACCTGGCGTTAAATGAGGTTAAACCCTCTTGGTTACACTCTGCTTCCTGAGGACCCGGACAGAGACTTGTGCTCATGGCTTGTGACAGCAGAGAAGCACAGGACCGCCTGGACCATTCCCAGCAAAACAGCCCAGCCTCTCTCTCTCTCTCTCTTGTGCCTGAGGGACATTCCTTAGATGTCTCTGTGCCGGGGCTGTGGGGCCCACTGCGGTGATCATTTGCTGCACATGTCTGACTCTTTCCGACCCCATGGACTGCAGCATCCCAGGTTTCTCCATCCATCACTAACTCCTGGAGCTTGCTCAAACTCACATCCATCGAGTCAGTGATGCCATCCAACCATCTCATCCTCTGTTGTCCCCTTCTCCTCCCTCCTTCAATCTTTCCCAGCACCAGGGTCTTTTCTAATGAGTCAGTTCTTCACATCAGGTGGCCAAAGTATTAGAGTTTCAACTTCAGCATCAGTCCTTCCAGTGAATATTCAGGGTTGATTTCCTTTATGATTGACTGGTTTGATCTCCTTGCAGTTCAAGGGACTCTCTCAAGAGTCTTCTCCAACACCACAATTCAAAAGAATTAGTTCTTCTGTGCTCAGCCTTACAGTCCAACTCTCATATCCGTACATGACTATAGAAAAACCATAGGTTTGACTATATGGACCTTTCTCTGCAGTCATGTCTCTGCTTTTTAATATGCTGTCTAGGTTTGTCATCTCTTTCTTTCCAAGGAACAAGCATCTTTTAATTCATGGCTGCAGTGATCTTGGAGCCCAGGAAAATAAAATTTGGCACTGTTTCCACTTTTCCCCCTTCTATTTGCCATGAAGTGATGGGACAGAATGCTATCATCTTCGTTTTTTTAATGTTGAGTTTTATACCAGCTTTCTAACTCTCCTCTTTCACCCTCATCAAGAGGCTCTTTACTTCCTCTTCATTTTCTGCCATTAGAGAGGTATCTGCATATCTGAGGTTATTGATATTTCTCCTGGCAATCTTGATTCCAACTTATGCTTCATCCAGCCCAGCATTTCACATGATGTACTCTGCATTGCAGTTAAATAAACAGGGTGACAATATACAGCCTAGACATACTCCTTTCCCAATTTTGAATCAGTCTGTTGTTCCATGTCTCAAATATAATCAAAGCAAAGAACCCCTTCTGCTTTCTCAGGAGCTTGGAAAACTCCTGTGGATCTTACTCTCAATAGGGATTCAGCTTCAGAGATCACTCAAAATTGGTTTCATGAATCCAAATGATCCCCTTATCTCTAAAAAACCACCTTCAGGTCTGGGCAAGCACTGTCTACAGCCCTCACTCACTCTACAAGGCTCGACATCCCCCTCCTCAGTCCTTGAAAGCAGCTCTCCAGCTTCCTGTAGTTTTCAGAACACACAGGCTGCAAAGCCTGGCACAGCAGATCTGAAGAGGAAATGCTTGATCACATGGGGGATACCTGGTTATAGTCACCCAGAGTCAGGCTCATACCGGGTCCTGACTCCCAATCTAATGTCCTCGCCTTTTAGCACACTGCCTGCCTGGGGGAAACCTGGGAGTGCCCTCCCCCTAAGAATGGGAAGAAATTCACCCATTTTTCAGGGAGTCCTGAAACCCCTACCAGCCAATCAGGAGCTCAGCAGGTAATGGGGCTAAAGACCTGGTGATGGTCACAAGGATCATCATCTCTGCCTTTCCCCCACTTTTTGCAATGTCTGTACATTTATTATCTCTTTGGAACTCACAAAATTTTATGAGCCATGTCTTATCACCTCCACTTTGTAGACTGAGAGCAACAAAACTCAGAAGTTCTATGACAAACATCCCAAGATTCCACATAGGGAGTGGACGTCTTTCATTTCAAGGCCATGAGGCCCCAGGTGCAGCTGGGGCAGGCCCTGGGTTAGATGAGGTAGTGAGACGAAGGAAAATCATCCATAAGTCAATTAGTGATCATGGTACAGAAAGGGAGACTAAAAGGATCAAAGGGAGAGGCTTTCCTGCAGAATATGCAGTGGAGATCCCTGCTGTTCCGTGCAGCACAGCCGGAGCCCATGACACTTTCTGTAAAGTGACTGTGCCAGAGCAAAAGCCCACGTCGACCTCAGAGGCCACGACAGCTGCAGAGGGATACACATGGCAACTCAGGGCCAGGAAGCACATGGAGAACACTCATCCAGAGAGGAGGCTGGGCAGCAGGCCTGACAGTCCCTCTGAATCCGGCAGTGAGGAGGCACAGCTGCCTGATGTCCAATGAAAGCAGGATCAACCAGTATCAGTGGCAGTCAAGACGCCCATGAGATTTTAGGTCACCTTAGGATACACATTTGATTAATAGTCAACTTTTGGAATGAACTGAGTTTTCTATCTTTCCTTCATAATTTTTCTTTCCAAATACATCAGCCTGTATGAGCCAAAGTGAAAATGTTAAGTTACTCAGTCGTGCCTTACTCTTTGGGACCCCATGGATGGCAGCCCACCAGACTCCTCTGTCCATGGAATACTCCAGGCAAGAATACTGGAGTGGGTCGCCTTCCCCACGGGATCTTCCCAACTCAAGGTTCAAACCCGGGTCTCCCACATTGCAAGGCTGGATTAATGCTTATCCCTCTGGCTGAGCAGAGCGCCCCTAGAGGCCAGGTGAGGTAATGAACGCCCAGCCTGCCAATGCGTTCCTCCCCAGTACCTGCCTTTTGCCATGTCCTCTTCCATGTTCCAGGTAGAAAGCACAGGCAGAGCCGAAAGGGCCTCTGCTCTGATGAAACTAACTTTCAGAGGAGGGGAGCACACAGCACAGTGCTAAGCAAATGCTAGAAAGTGAATTTTGAATAATAAGGGCATAGAAATGTGTCTGTGGGCACCCCTCCAAGGTGGTAATGAGGTATCTTACAGCAGTATGAAGAGAAGGAATCCATCCTGCAAAGTCCTAGGTAGACAGCACAGCACACACAAAAGCCCCAAGATAAACCAAAACTTGGTGTGCTGGAGAGACAGCTGGAGGTGAGCATGGTTAGCGCCTGGTGAATGAAGGGAGGGGCTGGGATGCAAGCTGAAGGCAAAGTAGCTGGCAGGCTCAGTCAGCAAGGGGAGCCCCAAGAGAACCTCACTTCTTTTCCATGCCCCAGAGCCTAGCTGAGTTCTCAGAGAACGCGTGCTTAATAAGTATCTGCTGGGTGAACACATACGTGAGACAGGGCCCAGATTCATCAGTGAGAGGTGGCCCCGGGGGGATGAAAGTGGTGGCTGATGGCTTTCCCATTACAGACCTCCTCCAGCCCTCCAGGTTTGAATCCTCACCCCCCGCCATGTGGTTCTCCTGGCAGGAACCCATCACTAAAGCAGAAAGGGATAGATCAAAATGAGGATCTCTCAGCTGGGAGACCCTAAAGCTGACTTCAGTCCCTCTTCTTTGCAGAAAAAGCTTGTCTCTGGGATGCTGAAATCAACCCCTATATGGAAAAAAGGGATGCTTCCATTTGAAGCGTCCAGACCAGACCCTCTTTCCACGAAGGATGCCTTAGACACTCAGGGACTCTGAGGTCCTGTCACTGCCTGGAGCTTCTCCTGGGTTTACCCCCAAAGACCCAGGCTGGAAACAAGGCCTTCAGGACTCCCCATGCTGGTGCCATTCGCTCTGTGGGGCAGAGGAGTTTGTTTTCTAAGGAGAGGTGTTTTAGGCTTGGTTTCCACTTGTCAGTTGGCAGGACTGCCTGCAGCGTCCAACTGAGATTGACAAACCTGTGTGGCCCTGGTCTGCTAAGTGCTGGGCAGTAGACTGGCCTGGGGGGTTTGAGGATGAATGAAGAGTAGCCTAGAGCAAGAGACAGCCTCATAAACAGAACACAAAGGCCCACCTACACTGTTAGGCTGATCAGTAACTGTCCAGGGCTTTGCTCCTGCAAAGCCACAGAAAAAGATCGCAATGTGGGTTTCACTGCTGCTCTCCAACTGCTGCTTATTGCTCTTTTGTTTGTTTTCTAACATGAGTCCAAACACAGGCATTGAGGTTTGGAATTCTGGAAGCTGTGGTTGCCAACAGGAGGATGCATTATTGAAGTGTTATGCTTGCTAATAGTACACTCCAAATCTCTGGCGATTATAAGATTGCAGGCCATGAGGGGGTCAGTCCATTCAAGGCAAATGCTTTTTAGGGACTAATCCAGAATCCATTATGATGCTTTTGAAAGAATTAAAATTTCCCCTAAATACTTAACCCAGGGGCATGGGGGGATGCAAGTGACTCAGACTGTCTTCAAGACACTGTAGGTCCCTAAGGCAGGCCACTTGCAGCCTGAAGCAGACTCCTGCAATCCCCAGACCTACCCAGTTTTAGAGGCCCTTATTCATCTCACAGGGTCCACAGTCATCCAGTCCCGTCGCTATGGTCCCTTACACCTTGTGGTCTCAGAATCACACCATCCAAGCCAAACCTCACAGAACCTGCACCCACTGTATGGAAGCCTCAGATAAGCACTCAGCCTCTTCCTGCTGGGACAGACATGGCAGTTGGCACCCAGAGGTCCTCCTGGAAACTCTCTCCTCTCTCCCTTCTAAGCCCCATAGGTTGTGAACTTACCTACAGCAACTTCGCCCCGTGGTTGAATGGAAGATGTCCTGATTTAAAAGTAACACATGTAGAATTAATTCAATAATTCAACAATCATTCAGTATCTACCAAGGGCATTCTTCTAGGTGTTTAGAATACTGATTTGAACAAATTGGACAAACCTAATTTTGTTTCATGATTGTCTTCATCCATTTAGGCTTATATGACAAAATAAAAGAGTGCCTGAAAAAACATTTATTTCTCACAGTTTGGAGGCTGGAAAGTCCAAGATCAAGGCGCCAGCAGATTTGGTGTTTGGTGAGAGCTCACCTCCTGGTCATCTCACTGTGTCCTTACATGGCAGAAGAAGTAAGGGAGCTCTCTGAAGTCTCTTTTATAAGGACACTAATCTCATTCATGAGAGTGCCACCCTCATGACCTAATCACCTTCCAAAAGCCCCACCTCCTAAATCCATCACACTGAGAGGTTAGGATTTTAACATATGAACTGGGGGGAGGCAGGCAAATGTTCGGTCTATAACAGTGATTTTTAAATGTAATATTATTTCATAACCATCTTCCTCAGATAAGGTTGCCAAGTTTAGCAAACAAAAATGCAGGACACCCAGTTAAAATTGAATTTTGGAGACAGGTAAATAAATTTTGTAGCATAAGTATTTCCCAAGTACTTCATGGGATACACTTATACTAAAAAAAATTATTCACTGTGTCTCTGAAATGAAAATACAAATGGTGTCTTATATTTTATCTGGCAACTTTCTGGTTAAAAACTCAGGCAAGTCTCATTTTAGCCACTGGCTTCCTTCCTTTGTTCTTCTGCAAACATATCAACCTGGCACAGGTCACCTGTGCCTGCTACAGCCTCAGCCCTTATTCCTTCTCCTTCTACCTGGACACTCCTCCCCTGTGATTTGCATGACTCCTTATCCACTTATTAAAAGCCCCTCCTGCCTCCCACCATTCTATCTAGAACAACAGTCCATCTCTCCCCAGGCCTCATTCTAACTGGTTCTTTATGTAATGTTCATCCCCCACCATAACGTTATGTACTTTATTTATTTAATGCTATATATTATTTATTGTCTGGCTCTGTCTATTAGACTAAAAATCCCTAAGAAAAAGAACTTTATCTGTTATGTTTTGGTTTTCTTTTATTGTCATATCCCCAGTGTATAGAATAGCACCCATTTGATAAATATTTGTTAAATGAATGAATACATGTGTGTGCATGTGTGTATTTGGCTCTCAGTTCTATTCTCTTGAATCATTATCATATTGATTTAATTATCATAGCTTCATAAGTTTGCTTTTTATTAATAAAAAAAGATCTGACAGAGTCAACCCTCTCGTTCATCTCCTTTTATACTTCTCCTTGGTTATTTTTTCCCTGGTGGCTCAGACAGTAAAGAATCTGCCTGCAGTGCAGGAGACCTGGGTTCGATACCTGGGTCAGGAAGATCCCCTGGAGAAGGGAATGGCAACCCACTCCAGTATTCTTCCCTAGAGAATTCCATGGACAGAAGAGTGGGGTTGCAAAGAGTCGGACACAACTGAGCAACTGACACTTTCACTTTGGTTATTTTCAACAGATGACTTTTCCATCTAAATTTAGAGGCATAAAAATGACTAACAGTTATAGAGCATGGACTCTGTACCAGATGGATTCTAAGCATTGTATGCATGTGTTCCATGCATTAACTCACACAATCTAACTTTCAACTAAACTACGAGGCAGGTTCTATACTTACCCCTACTTTCTAGATGAAGGAACTTAGGCTAAGTAATTTCGTCAAGCTCACATAGCTAGGAGGTGCCAGAGTGGATATTTGAACCCAGTCTGGCTGTAGGAGGCATCCTCCGAACCATCATTTTTTGCTGCCATAACAAGTCACCACAAACTCAGCTGCTGTAAAGCAACACACATTTATTGTTGTGGATAAGGAGGCTAGGGTACTGCTGACCTGAATCCTCTGCTCAGGTCTCAGGGGCTGAAATCATAGTGTCAATGGAGCTCCAGTTTTTATCTGAGGCTAGGGTCCCTTTCCTGGTTTGGTGGCACGTGTCCTCCACAGTATCTTGCAGTGTAACAGCTTACTGCTTCTTCCTCAAAGCCAGCGGGAGCCTGTCTCCCCATGACTTCCTCTCCTGCCACTTGACAGAGAAAACTCTCTGTCTTTAAAGGTCTCCCCTGATTGCATCAGGCCCCTCAAATAATGTCTGTGTCTTAAGGCCAAGCAACCCAGGACTTTATCTGTGTCTGCAAAGTCCTTTCACAGCAGTAGCTAAGTTAGTGTCTGATTGAATAATCTGGGCAGGGATCTCGAGGGAGCCATCTTTAGAATTCTGCCCACCACAGACTTTTAAGCTATATTTGGTTATTGTTTAGGTACTGTTAAGTCCAAGATCAGGAAACAACTGCTACTCATCTTTTCAGTAGCAACCAGTGGGAATTTGCTGTCTTCCCGACCCAGGGAGAGAATACAGCTCTCCCACATTGCAGGCAGGTTCTTCACCATCTGAGCCACCAGGGAAGCCCTGCTATATGACACAAGGAACCCAAAGTGGTGTTCTGGGACGGCCTAGAGGGGTGGAATGGGGAGGGAGGTAGCAGGGAGATTTGCGAGGAAGGGCACATGTGTATACCCATGACTGACTCATGTTGATGTATGGCAGAGACCATCACGATATTGTAATTATCCTCCAATTAAAACTTTTTTAATAAAAAGATATTTTGTGATATTCAGAGAACCCAAGACAAAGGGAGGCCACATAGGGGGAAGCATTGGCCATCAGTCAGGAAGCAGAGAGAACTGGGGAAACTAAGGGCAAGAGCTTTTATTGTGACCTCTTGGTTGGGGGTGGGGTGTGGGTGTGTGTTTGTGTATGTGTGCACGCGTGTGTGCAGGGATCAGGTAAGGCAGGTAAGCAGGTTTCTGATCGGTTACTTTGAATAATTTCAATAGGCTCTGGGACTTCAGAACTGTTCCAGACAGTTGTCTGGTGCCTGGCCCTGGCCCTGGGGTGATTATAGAAGGGAGATAGAGGCCTGAAAAGTGAGAAGCCAATAATGAAGGTGACAGGTGAAGGGAGAGGTGGTTGGTTGGTTTGCATTTGAAAGACACACTCCTGGGAAAGCTCTAGAAACTGGCTAACCCTGCAAAAGGCCAGCAAGGCCTTGGATATCAAAGCATCAGAACACAGAAAACAAGAGAGCTGGTAGTGCTCACAGCTGCCTCATTTGCTCTCCTTACCACCCTCCAGCCCCACCCTCCAGATAAGAAAACAAGTCTGTTCTTTTAATTGACCTTCCTAACCCAGGAATCAAATCCAGGTCTGCTGCATTGCAGGCCGATTCTTCACCAGCTCAGCTACCAGGGAAGCCCTTTTGATTGACATTGCTTCACATTTGCATGGCAGTTTAAGAAGAGTGACTCCTTTGGGGCAGTCTTTCCACCCAGGAACATAGCATATATACATCTCCATTCATTTCAGTCTTCTTTTTGACCTTCAGTATAGTTTTGTACTTTTCTTTATATAAATGTAATCAGATCAGATCAGATCAGTCGCTCAGTCGTGTCCGACTCTTTGTGACCCCATGAATCGCAGCACGCCAGGCCTCCCTGTCCATCACCAACTCCCAGAGTTCAATAGGGAAGAACAAATCTGACTTGTTATTAGATCTGTTCCTTGTGCTATTGTTGCCTGTGCTTAGTCATGCTGTCTCTGCACCTTTTGTAAAAACAATGTTGCCTATAGCCTGAAATATACAGGAGAGCCCATTCTCAGGGCTCTGACCTTTAGGAGTCCATGCGTACAGAGATAAAAAGTTGCAGAACAGAGAATAATACTTATTTTAGATGGTTAGAGAAATATCATAATCTGACTCATGGGGACAGCTGCAAGAATAAAGGGGTTATGACACCAAGAAGTCTGCAACAACCAACCACACCCCTGCCTCACCTTGCCTTTAAAAATGCTTTGCTGAAACCCTTTGGGGAGTTGGGTTTTTGAGCATGACCCACCTGTCTCCTTGCGTGGCCCTGCAATAAGACTTTCTCTATTCCAAACTCCCAAGTTTAGGTTTGTTTGGCCTCACTGTGCATCTGGCACACAAACTTGTGTTCAGTAAAATTAACTCTCACCTTTTTGCTGTGGTCATTCCAGATACTTTATGGGTTTTATTGCTATCACAAATGGGATTTCCCATGTATTTTCTATCTGTTAATAATTGTTACTGATAAATAGGAACCGCATTTTCTTTTACAGTTTTATTGAGATCCAGTGAACTGCAGATATTTGAGACTTTGATGTATCCAACATGTCTACTTCCATCACAACTAAGGCAGTGAGCGAGTATATCCATCGCCCTCCCAAATTTCCTTGTGCCCTTCTGTAATCTGCCTCCTAACCCTTCTGCCACATTCCGAGGCAACCACTGATCTGCTTTCTGACACTAGAGATTTTTGTATTTTGCATTGTGTTTTCAGCTATGAAATTGTCATGTTACTTTCCATAGTTTTTCAGGTTATTCTTTTGAGTGCTCTAATACACAAGCAGATCATCAATATACATAAAAAGTTTATTTCTTCCTTCCCACATTTATATTACCTAGTTCTAGTTCATGCATAATAAATCAGCAAGAATTTCCAAAATGATGTGAGGTTACATCAGCCAATTCTTGCATCATCTCTGATTTTTGTTGGAAGGACTGTAGTGCTTAGGTCATTATTTGAAGGGGACATCAGCTGTTACCCAGAACCAGAATTTGAAACACGGAGAACAAGTTCTGTGACCAAGTAGCATCCTCTTTCTAAACCTGGATCTGTCGACTCACCAGCCCTGTCTCCTGTCTTCTCATTTCCAGCCCGCTTTAATCGTTCCCTCCTCTGCATCTGCTACATATGTTTATTATGGCATCTCGCACACTAGAGATTCATTTTTATCTGTTTTCCTTCACAACCAGACTGTGAATTAAAGCAGAAATTGTTTCTGTTTAATCTTTAGGGGCAAAACACCTCACACATATTAGATACTTCATAAAGTCTTATTAAATTGAATTAAAATACAGTAATGTTTACCTGAAAGCATAGTTCCCAAACCTGGACAAACATTAGAATCACCTTAGTGAGTTAGAGAGAGGCAGTGTGGAAGCTACGGTTTTTCCAGTACTAATGTACAAATGTGAGAGTTGGACCATAAAGAAGGCTGAGCACCAAAGAATTGACGCTTTTTAACTGTGGTATTGGAGAAGACTCTTGAGAGTCCCTTGGACTGCAAGGAGATCAAACCAGTCAATCCTAAAGGAAATCAAACTTAAATATTTATTGGAAGGACTGATGCTGTGTTGAAGTCCTTTAATGGACCGGAACCTGGTGGTCTGGAGTCGACTGATAAGAAAGTAAAGGAGAGAGAAAGAGGCTGATATTCCTTGGTTTACACAGAAAGCCAATAAAGCCCCTGCATGGGGCTTGCTCTGTTCACAGAGGCCTCAGGTGCCCTCTTGATGGGGTGAAGGTGCAGAGCACCTTCTTGAGAGGGTCTTAGAAGCCCGGGCAGGAAAGTGAACTCAGAGAGCCTATGCACTCCAGGGGATCAGCCTGAAAAAGAGAGAGAGGGAGAGAGAGAGAGAGAGAAAGCAAGACACGGGGACCAAAGCTCTGATGGAGCAGAGGTGTTTTATTCAACATTGTGTAGGTATTTATACTGTCTTACAAGATAGCTATTTTCACAGAGATAAAATCAAAACTTACAAGTTATCAAGGGAACATGAGGTCATCCATATGAAAGAGAAAGTGAAAGTGAAGTCCCTCAGTCGTGTCCAACTCTTTGCAACCCCGTGGACTGTAGCCTACCAGGCTCCTCAGACCATGGGATTCTCCAGGCAAGGATACTGGAGTGGGTTGCCATTTCCTTCTCCAGGGGATCTTCCCAACCCAGCGATCGAACCCAGGGATGGAACCCGGGTCTCCTGCATTGGAGGCAGACGCTTTAACCTCTGAGCCACCAGGGAACCATGAAAGAGAGTGAGTTGTAAATAACTACTTTTACCATATGGTTCATAAAAAGGAAGAGGGTACTTATTACCGTATAGAAAAACTAACGAAGGAAATGCCTGGATTCCTCAGCCCCCGGGAGAGGCTCGCTCCTCCTCTTAATTCCCAAATATTCAGGAATTAATAAGGAACAGAGAATTCCTGACCAGCACACAGGAAGCCTCCTGTTAAATGCTTCCTGACAATGCTGAAGCTAAAGTCACAATACTTTGACCAACTGATGCGAAGAGCTGACTCTTTGGAAAAACACTGATGCTGGGAAAGATTGAGGATAGGAAGAGAAATGGGCACAGAGGATGAGATGGTTGGATGGCATTATTGACTCAATGGACATGAGTTTGAAAAAACTCTGGGAGATAGAGAAGGACAGGGAAGCCTGGCGTGCTGCAGTCCATGGGGTCACAAAGAGTCAGATATGACTGAGCAACTGAACAACAAAAGCGTGGAAGCAAAAATATATTTTTTAACAGATTTTTAAAATTCGTAACTGAGATTTTTAAAGATACATATGTCCTACCCATCCCAGACCCCATAAATTAGAATCTCTGCTCCTGAAAGCCTGGAATTTGTATTTTTAATTCGCTCTTAGGGCTTCCCAGGTGGCTCAGTAGTAAAGAATCCACCTGCCAAGTGGATCGAATCCACTTGAGTTCAATCCCTAGGTCAGGACGATCCTCTGGAGAAGGAAATGGCAACCCATTCCAGTATTCTTGCCTGGGAAATCCCATGGACAGAGGAGCCTGGCGGGCTACAGTCCATGGGGTCGCAAAAGAGTGGGACATGACTTAGCGACTAAAGAGCAGCAGCAGCAGTTGATTATGATCCAGCCAGCTTATCGTGGGGTGATGATCAGTTTGGAGAATCATTGCCTATAAGTACCAAACACAAGCTGTAGCAAAGCCTCCCTATGTTATAAAATGTTGGTGCTAAAGAAATGTCAAAAATCTATTCCACAACTACATTTTTCAGAGTGAAACTTCCTAAAGGTAAACTGCTTTGCCTGAAGCACTTTAGGTCACCCCGGCTAGTCTCAAACAGGAGCTGGAACCCAGAGGATCCATGTCTTCCCGACACTTTGCCCCCGCCCCAGCCCCACAGAGGAGAAGCTTCAGAACACTGAAGAAATTCTCACCATCCCAGCAGCAGGGATAATGGTAGCATGCTGAGAACAGTTACTTTTGGAGGAGCATGATGACTATAAATCAAACCAAATTTTCCAGCCAAATGCTTGAATCTGAGTTCTGAAATAATTCAAACCCTTGAGAAAGTTATAAACACACATGAAGCCAGACAACAGGCAATAATTCTCCAGGCCACTTCTGACAGATGCATTATTTATAAGGTGGGAAATACATTTTTATGCCTTTTTTCTTTATAAATATGCAATAAAAACAAAGCAGCTCCTAACACTCCGTTTCTGACACTGTCAAGCTTACTGACACGCTTATGGACACTCACACACTGATTCACTTCCCTGGGTCCCGCCCTGGGTGGGAGACTTCCCCCTACAGGGGATGCTCCTGAGGACTGTTAGGAAGCAGACATCCTCCGTGGCATGCTGTGTTCAGTCGTGTCCAACTTTTTGCAGCCCCACGGACATTCCAGGCTCCTCTGTCCATGGAATTTTCCAGGCAAGAATACTGGAGTGGGTTGTCATTTCCTATTCCAGCAGAGGTCCTCAGGACAGGAAAAAGTTGTTAGATTATCTGGCATGGCCTCCTTACTTACAGAGTGGGAAAGCAAAGCTTGGAGAGATACAATGACCTGCAGGCCACACCCAGCAAGATGCGATGAGGACATCTTGGGCTCTAAGCAGTTCTCTTGCCACCTCAAAGACTGCACACTGAATCCTGAGCGCTTTATTTCTCGGGAAAAGGTCTTCGGGTTTCATCATATTTGCAGAGGCATCCGTGGCCTCAGAGTGTTATGAGTCACTTGGCAGAGGAGTCTAACTCCCCGTCACCCTGGAGCCCCGCCTCTCACTGCCTCTGTCCAGCCTCCGTCACATGTAACCTGTCTTCTTACAACACTCTTCCACGAGGACGCTGGCTCTGGGTGTAATCTGTTCTCTAGGCCGCTGCCAAAGGACTCTTCCTAAAACGCAAGCCTACCTCCATCACTGCCCTGCCTGTAGGACCACAGTGGTTCACATGGATCATCAGGATAAAAATCTAAATGGAGGGTGTCCCACACGCTCCTCCATGAGCTGTCCCTTTGCTCAGGACCAAAATGGTCAAAACTATTTTGCTGCTTTCCCATCACAGTGAGGACTGGGGCCTCAGCAGGAGTCTTGAACACACATCTCTGGCAGCAAAGCATACCATCTTTGGATGACAAAACCGTACCCAGTAGCAGGGAGAAAGGCCCCTTCATCTGTCTTGACTGCCTTATATACGCATTAGGAGCTTTCTCAAATCCACCTAAGACCCACCCACTCTGGCCATCTGTTTGAGCACCCCTTTAGCCGTGGGAGTCTGGTGGGATTCATTCTAGCACTTAGAATTCAGTTATCACATATTCAGCACCAATTTTGCCCCAGTCAATGTGCCAGGTGCTTAGATATAAGAGAGAATAAAAGCCAGCTCCCAATGATTAACCATCGGGAAAATGCAAACCAAAACACCGTGAAATACTCCTCACACTCACTAGGATGGCTATAATAGAAGGACAGAACAACACGAGAGCTGGTGACGGTGTAGACAAATCTGAACCTTCACACGCTGCTGTGAGGATGTAAAATGGGGCTGCTGCTTTAGAAGACATCCGACAGTTTCTCACATGATTAAACAGAGTTGCCACATGACCCAACAGTCCCACTCTCAGATATCTACCCAAGAAAAATGAAAACAGATGACCACACAAACACGCGTACTTGAAGAATCATCTCAGCCTTATTCCTAATAAACAAGAAGTAGAAACAACCCAAATGTGCAACAACTGATGAATAGATGTGGTGTCTCCATACGATGGAATATTATTCAATGATAAAAAGGAATGAAGTATTGACACATGTTACAACATGAATGGACCTTGAAAACATTCAGTTCAGTTCAGTTCAGTCACTCAGTCGTATCCGACTCTTTGCGACCCCGTGGACTGCAGCACGCCAGGCTTCTTTGTCCATCACCAACTCTCAGAGTTTACCCAAATTCATGTTCATTGAGTCGGTGATGCCATCCAGCCATCTCATCCTCTGTCATCCCCTTCTCCTCCTGCCCTCAATCTTTCCCAGCATCAGGGTCTTTTCAAATGAGTCCGCTTTTAGCATCAGGTAGCCAAAGAATTGGAATTTCAGCTTCAACATCAGTCCTTCCAATGAATATTCAGGGTTGATTTCCTCTAGGATTGACTGGTTGGATCTTCTTTACCAACTGAGCTATGAGGGAAGCCCGTGAAATGCCCAGGATAGACAAATGTATAGAGATGAAGTAGATTAACTTGGTCCAAGGCTGGGGCCACAGGGTGCGAGTAAGATTTAGGGATAGAAATGGGGAATGACTGCTAATGGGCATGGGGTTACTTCTGAGGGTGATGACAATGTTCTAAAATGGATTATGATGGGGGTGGCACACATGTAAATGTACTAAAAATCACTCAAGAGTATATTTCAAATAGGCCAGTTGACGGCATATAATCATATCTCAATAAAACAGTTAGCAAACCAGCAACAAAACACAGCCCCTGCTCTCAATGAACCCATAGTTTAGACAGCCCTCTAGGGTGCCCATCTTGTTCTGGTTAGCCTGGGACTTCCCCATTTTTGGGGGGCTTCCCTGGTGGCTCAGACAGTCAAGCGTCCACCTGCAGTGCAGGAGACCGTGCTTCAATCCCAGGGTCAGGAATATTCCCTGGAGAAGGGAATGGCTATTCTTCCCTGGAGAATTCCATGGAGAGAAGAGCCTGGCAGGCTACAGTCCATGGGGTGGCAAAGAGTCAGACACCACTGAGCAGTTAACACTTTCACTTTTTTTTTTTTTCCACTTTCCCAGTTTTAGACCAGAAAGTCCCACATCCAGGGAAACCCCTCAACCCCAGAAAAACCAGGGTGACAGGTCACCCTACTGGAATCCCCACCTGATCTCACGGGCAGAAAATAGGGCAGCAAACAGGGCAGCTTCCCCATCTGCGGGCCTGGGGCCCCAAAGTCAGATGTAGAAATAACACTTAGAGTAGGGAGGTGGCAGGCTGAGCAGGGAGTCCTCTGGGGTGGGGTGGAGGTGGGGTGACTCCTCAGGGACCGGGGCTGACAAAGCTGACCCCACAGGCGGCCAGTCACTTAGAGTGAGCTTGTGGCCAGCAAGCCAGGCTCGCCTCACCCCAGCCCTGCTCACCTTTGGGGACTGGCATAACGGCAAACTCAGGGCAGCGGGTCCACACTCTGGGTCCCGATTTTTAACCCCACACACTGCTCCGTCACCCCCTCAGTCCCTGCCGTGAGAGCTCTCCTCCCCACCAAGGTGCTACCAACGCCACTCTGTGCGGCCAGGTGGCTCAGCTCAGAGGCCCAGGCAGAAAGCTTTCCAGAGAGCAGGTCTGGGAGGCTTAATGATGTTTGGTCTTTCTAAAGCACTTGTAATCATCTCTCATTTTTCTAAGCCAATCTCAAACATGGCAAATAGTTCAACCAGGCCACGTGGCTCTAATTGCCACTGAAGACTGACCAAGAGGGACGACTGGATAGCCTCATCAGCTGGGAGACAGAGCGCTGGCCAGAGATCCAGGTGTCCTCACCCGGACCGGCTGGGTGTGAACCACTTCTCCAGCAGGAAGCAGCTCTCCTGTCACCCTCCAGCAATCAGACTGTTTGCCAGACTAACCTCATTTCATCTTGCTACAGCTGTAGGTAATTCCCTCTAAATAGGCCCTGGTACCATAGTAGGTGAGCTTCCTTGGTGGTTCAGTCAGCAAATTTTCTGCCTGCAATGAAGAAGTAAGATCGATTCCTGGGTGGGGAAGATGCCCTGGAGGAGGGCATGGCAACCAGCTCCAGTATTCTTGCCTGGAGAATCCCCATGGACAGAGGAGCCTGGCAGGCTACAGTCCATGTGGTCACAAAAAGTCAGACATGACTGGAGTGACTAAGCAGGCACACACATGTTGGGTATTCAGTGTGTATTGTGAACAACAAATAATAACAAGACTTTAAACAATAGTTCACAGTCTGTGCTCCATTACAACAGCCAGAATTATTTTATGACATAAGTCAGAGCATGTCACATCCCTGCTCAAAACCCTCCTTTGACTTCCCACTCCCTGTAGAATAGAACCCTGAGCCTCTTCATGGCCCTGGGGCCCTAAATGACTCATGCCCTACCGGCTCCCTCAACCTCAAATCTGAGCACCACCACCCCACCTCAGCTCCAGCCATCCCGGTCCACATGCTCTGCTTGAACACCAGGCAGACCTTGCTTCCTGGACTTTGCACAAGAGGCTGCTTTGACTCAGTATATTATTCGCCCAAATATCCCTTTGTCTCTCTCCCTCACTTCCTCCAGGGTTTATCCAGTTGTCATCTCCCTAAAGAGGATGTCCCTGACCATTCTATTAAATAAAATGTCACCCTTCCATCACTCTCTATTCCATTACCACGCTTGATGTTTCTTCATTGCATTCATCGCTACATTAAATATTTACTTGTCTATCCCCCCATAGGACATAAGATCCATAAGAAAAGAGATTTTTTTTTTTTTGGTTTCTATTTTTGTTTACTACTGTTTTCCCAAGACCTAGAATAATACCTGGTATATAACAGGTATTCAAATAATATGTATTAAATGGCCACTGTTATTCACTCTATTTTATGAGGCAGTAATCAATAACTCCCCTTCACAAATGAGGAAACTGAGGTGCAGAAAGATTATGTTATCCATCCAAAGTCATGGAACTAGTAAGTGGCAGGTATGGAACGTGAACCAAATTCTCTCGGGAGCCAAACTCTATGTTCTCTCAATTATACCACGTTGCCTCGCTTCTGAAACACAGTCCTTTGTGGAATTGTGTGGGCAGGGAGCTTAAAAAGGGAAGAGACTCCTTGGAGAAATAAGGAACCTGCCACCCTCCTTCTCCACCTCCAGTTCTCAGCTGATGTTTTGTGACATTGAAGCTAGAGCAATACCAGCTGGAAACATTCATCGATTCCAAAGCCAAGCATGCTTGAAGTGCAGTGTTAAGGCAGTCCCCTCCTAGAACTGGTGTCAAGGAAAAGTTGACGAATCTCAAGGTGGTTGACAGCAATTATACCCTTTAGGGCTTAAATCCTTTGGGAGAGAAGGCTGGAAAGTCATGGGGAAATGAATAAACCATTAGTATAAACTCCCTGCTGCTGCTGCTGCTAAGTCGCTTCAGTTGTGTCCGACTCTGTACGACCCCATAGATGGCAGCCCACCAGTCTCCCCCGTCCCTGGGATTCTCCAGGCAAGGACACTGGAATAGGTTGCCATTTCCTTCTCCAATGCATGAAAGTGAAAAGGGAAAGTGAAGTTGCTCAGTCGTGTCCGACTCTTTGCGACCCCATGGACTGCAGCCTACCAGGCTCCTCCATCTATGGGATTTTCCAGGCAAGAGTACTGGAGTAGGGTGCCATTGCTTTCTCCATAAACTCCCTAACCATAGTCAATTCATGGCCTATTATGAAACTTCAAAGAAATCCGAGAAAATCAATTGGCTACTTGTTATTACACAGAGCAGTGAACATTGTGTGGGTGTTTCCCAGAAGATTAAGAACATGAGGAGTATAAAGATCTCAGAGTTCAAAGACACCAGCAATTAGCACACTTTTCTACAAAGGGTCAGATAATAACTATTTTAGACTTGTGAGCTATACCATCTCTGCAGCCACTCAGATCTACTGATGTAGCCCCAACACAGATACAGACAATATGTAAACAAGTGAGCATAGCTGTGTTCCAATAAAACTTTATTTATTGGAACAATAAATCTGGGTGGAGAGCCAGATTGGCCCATGAGCTGTAGTTGGCCAGCTGCTTTGGAAGGAATGATGCTAAAGCTGAATCTCCAGTACTTTGGCCACCTCATGCGAAGAGCTGACTCATTGGAAAAACTCTGATGCCGGAAGGGATTGGGGACAGGAGGAGAAGGGGAAAACAGAGGATGAGATGGCTGGATGGCATCACTGACTCGATGGACATGAGTCTGAGTGAACTCCTGGAGTTGGTGATGGACAGGGAGGCCTGGCGTGCTGCAATTCATGGGATCACAAAGAGTCGGACACGACTGAACGACTGAACTGAACTGAACTGAACCCTAGACCAATGTGCTTCTGTGACAAATGAAGAAAGTAAGATATGGAGAGATAAAGTAATGGTCACAGCCAGTTATGAAAGAGGGAAAAGAGAAGTCTTAACAAATGTCTATTGAGCTTGTATTACACATTGTGGTATGTGCTCAGTCATGTCCAACTCTTTTCGACCCCCATGGACTGTAGCCAGCCAGGTTCCTCTGTCCATAGGATTTTACAGGCAAGAGTACGGGAGTGAGTTGCCATTTCCTCCTCCAGGGGATCTTCTTAACCCAAGGATCAAACTGGTGTCTCCAGCATCTCCTGCATTTGCAGGCAGATTCTTCGCCACTGAGCCCCCTGGGAATCCCGTATTACACATCAGGCTTTTTTTAAATACAGGAGAGGCAAAGATAGAGAAAACAGAAGAAATCCCTGCTCTCCCAGACCTCACAAGCCAATACGGACAGCAGACAGTAAGGCAAATAGATGAAAGAGATCAGGTCAGATAGCAGTAAGCTTTATGGATGCTGTGGAAACAAGATAATGTACGAAGAGGCAGTTTAGGTACAGAAATAGGTAAAAGGAGAGACAATTAAATTGGTTGTCAAGGAAGACGGTTGAGCCACCCATGAAAAGATCACATCTATTAAGCACTCACTTTATATATACACTTATTTAATCTTCTCAGCCCTGTTATTCTAGTTGAGAAAACTGAGGCTAACAGCTGAGTAGCTTGCCCTTGGAGGAGCCCAGAAAGATCTGCAAGCCAGTGATACGTGGCTCCAAAGGCTGGACTCTCCCGCTCACAGCATACACAGTAAGATGACTTAGGAGTCGCCTCAGAAATTTAAAGCATCTCAGTCTCACACACTTGATTTGGGGCCCGAACTTGTATTAAAAGGCAGATTAAATTTTAACAAGGTATTACAACATCAAAATCTGCTTTGATGACCTGATGTTTGAAATTACCACAGTTTGCATCTTTAACATTAAACAAGGTTTTTAAAAAATTCTTTCACATTTTGTTTCTAAACACAAGAAGGTTTCAGGCTGTTACTTTCAAGCATCTCTCTGCAAACAAAACCTTCGTGAATAATATTTATTCCCAACAAATGAAAGCCAAAATGAAATGCTCTTTTTTTTTTTTCTTTTTAATATTGGTTTTTGAAGTACCAGAGAAGGCTCAAAGTGCTGTCTTAGAATTTTGATTCACTAAATGCAGCTAGCTTGCTGATTTGATCAAGACGAACATGGGTCAAATCATTCTCGTTATCTTTCTCAATTCCAACACAAGTGTTCCTTACACTTCCTGTCTCCAACCAGTGGTCCATTAGGCGTGAAAGCGAAATGTAATATGATTCTTGGTGGTAATGGTTTCATCCATGTGACGTGCGCACGCCCACCAGAGGCCCCTAGCATGTGCTCCTCCATGTGCATCCTGAGCTCCAGCTGTTCCTCTTAGAGGGAAAAGAGGTTTAAATACTTGCTCTGTTCCTGGACTATTATGAGCCACCACTGGAGACAGAGACCTTGGAGAAGACTGCCCACCATGACCCAGCAGGGAGGAGAGGGGAGGTTCTGGGGGGCAGTGAGGGGAGATCAGGAGGAGGCGGTCAGGTGCTTATACAATTCCAGTGGAGGAGAGAGGGCTTCTGGAGGCCAGTGAGGGGAGATCAGAAGGAGGCGGTCAGGCACTTGCACAATTCTGGTGGAGGAGAGGGGGCTTCCTTCTGTTTCCCACCCTTCCTGCCCTCTGGCCTTCCCCTGGGCATGGGCTGGGACACACACACACACACACACACACACACAGAGTAACTCAACTTTTCCATGAATCAGTGGTCAGGAAAATACTGCACCTCTTCCTAGACCCTAAAACCTTCCAAAATTAACCTTCATTAACTTACTGGGTCTGGGTCAGGGTTTGTGCCAACAGGCAGTGCCACTTGGCTTATGTTGTGTTGTGCTTGGCACCTCCAACTGTGTCTGTCTGAGTTGGGTCTGAGGATCTGCTTTTTTATAATAACTTGGGTTGGAGCAAAGACTTTGTTTTCAGGAATTTTTTTTTTCTTTCTTCTTTTAGAAAGAAAAGAACTTTGGAGCAAACAAAAAAAACAACAGACATGGAGACCTCAAAAAGTTAGTTAACTTGTCTGTGCCTCAGTTACTTCATCTGTGCCTGCATGCACGTGTGCATGATTGCATGGCTGCTCAGTCGCTCAGTCGTGTTCGACTTTTTGCGACCCCATGGACCAAGCTTTTCTGTCCATGGAATTTTCCAGGCAAGAATACTGGAGTGGGGTGCCACTTCCTTCTCCGGGGGAACTTCCTGACCCAGGGGTAGAACCCACGTCTCCTGCATCTCTTGCATTGGCAGATGGGTTCTTTATATGATTATAACAGTATCCACCTCATAGGTTCAGAGTTCAGTGTGTTAACACAGGGGCCTGACCCACTCTGTTGAATCAGACTATAAAACAAAAAAGGAATCTTACTTAAGAGAACTCTAGAAACTGTAGGAAAGAAACAGTTTTATTTTTTTCATTTAACATTTTTCCCTGTAAGTATTTATATTCGTATGTTTTATTTTTATCACATGACCATTTCATTATGCTGCCATTACTTGGTTGCTTTATTATTAGATTTTTTTTAACATTTTTGTTAATATTATTGAATAAACTGTGCATGCACAGGGCATAACAAAAAAACAAAGAGACATCACTGATTCACCAGCTTTTTAAAAATTTTTTATCTCTTTGGAATTCCTGAGCATCTTCCATTTTTTATTTAATTTTTATTTTCTACTAGAATATAGTTGATTTATAATGTTGTGTTAGTTTCAAGTGTACAGCAAAGTGGTTCAGTTTTTCATATACATATTTCCATTCCTTTGAGATTCTTTTCCTATATATTGCTTATATGGTGACTCCAAAAAATGATACAAACGAACTTATTTACAAAACAGAAACACTCACAGACTTAGACAACCAAGTTTATGGTTACCAGGGAGAAGGAGTGAAAAGAAGGGATAGATTGGGAGTTTGGGATTGACATGTACACAGTACTATATTTAAAATAAATAACAAACAAGGACCTACTGTGTAGCACATGGAACTAATACTCTGTAATAACCCAAATGGGAAAAGAATTTGGAATAGAAAGGATACTTGTACAGGTATAACTGAATCACTTTGCAATACATATGAAACACATAAACGTTAATCAACTATGTGCACGTGCGTGCTCAGTCACTTCAATCGTGTCCAGTTCTGTGCAACCCTATAGACTATGGCCTGCCAGGCTCCTCTGTCCACGGGATTCTCCGGGGAAGAATACTGGAGTGGGTTGCCATGCTCTCCAGGGGATCTTCCTGACCTAGGGATTGAACCCTAGGTGTTACGTGTCCTAGATTGGAAGGCAGGTTCTTTACCACTAATGCTAGCTGGGAATCAACTGTCAGTTCAGTTCAGTTCAGTTGCTTAGTCGTGTCTGACTCTTTCTGACCCCATGGACTGCAGCACGCCAGGCTTCCCTGTCCATCACCAACTCCCAGAGCTTGCTCACATTCACGTCCATCAAGTGAGTGATGCCATCCAACCATCTCATCATCTTTCGTCCCCTTCTCCTCCTGCCTTTAATCTTGCCCAGCATCAGGGTCTTTTCCAATGAGTCAGTTCTCTGCATGGCCAAAGTATTGGAACTTCAGCTTCAGCATCAGTCTTTCCAATGAATATTCAGGACTGATTTCCTTTAGGATGGACTGGTTGGATCTCCTTGCAGTCCAGGGGACTCTCAGGAGTCTTCTCCAAAACCACAGTTCAAAAGCATCAATTCTTCAGTGCTCAACTTCCTTATGGTCCAACTCGCACATCCATACATGACTAATGGAAAAACCATAGCTTTGACTAGACAAATCTTTGTTGGTAAAGTTATGTCTCTGCTTTTAATATGCTGTCTAGGTTTGTCATAGCTTTTCTTCCAAGGAGCGAGCATCCTTTAATTTCAAGGCTGCAGTCACCATCTGCAGTGATTTTGGAGCCCAAGAAAATGCTATACTCCAATATAAAATAAAATTTTTTAAAAAATAAAGAAATAGTTTAAAATCTCTAGGAGTAGTAAAATTTTAGAACTTCTTTCTTATTATCTCAGCATAGAGTCAACCATGTGGAGAAAGTTTATACTCACGGCTAATTAGCTTCTCCTACCACACTTCTTTGCATTGATCGCTGAGGAAAGCTTTCTTATCTCTCCTTGCTATTCTTTGGAACTCTGCATTCAGATGCTTATATCTTTCCTTTTCTCCTTTGCTTTTCACTTCTCTTCTTTTCACAGCTATTTGTAAGGCCTCCCCAGACAGCCATTGTGCTTTTTTGCATTTCTTTTCCATGGGGATGGTCTTGATCCCTGTCTCCTGTACAATGTCATGAACCTTAGTCCATAGTTCATCAGGCACTCTATCTATCAGATCTAGTCCCTTAAATCTATTTCTCACTTCCACTGTATAAGGGATTTGATTTAGGTCATACCTGAATGGTCTAGTGGTTTTCCCTACTTTCTTCAATTTCAGCTCCTGGTCTTGTTTTTGCTGACTGTATAGAGGTTCTCCATCTTTGGTTGCAAAGAATATAATCAATCTGATTTCGGTGTTGACCATCTGGTGATGTCCATGTGTTCTCTTGTGTTGTTGGAAGAGGGTGTTTGCTATGACCAGTGCGTTCTCTTGGCAAAACTCTATTAGCCTTTGCCCTGCTTCATTCCATATTCCAGGGCCAAATTTGCCTGTTACTCCAGGTGTTTCTTGACTTCCTACTTTTGCATTCCAGTCCCTTATAATGAAAAGGACATCTTTTGGGGGTGTTAATTCTAAAAGATCTTGTAGGTCTTCATAGAACCATTCAACTTCAGCTTCTTCAACGTTACTGGTTGGGGCATAGACTTGGATTACTGTGATATTGAATGGTTTGCCTTGGAAACGAACAGAGATCATTCTGTCGTTTTTGAGATTGCATCCAAGTACTGCATTTCAGACTCTTTTGTTGACCATGATGGCCACTCCATTTCTTCTAAGGGATTCCTGCCCGCAGTAGTAGATATAATGGTCATCTGAGTTAAATTCACCCATTCCAGTCCATTTTAGTTCGCTGATTCCTAGAATGTCGACGTTCTCTCTTGCCATCTCCTATATGACCACTTCCAATTTGCCTTGATTCATGGACCTAACATTCCAGGTTCCTATGCAATATTGCTCTTTATAGCATCAGACCTTGCTTCTATCACCAGTCACATCCACAACTGGGTATTGTTTTTGCTTTGGCTCCATCCCTTCATTCTTTCTGGAGTTATTTCTCCACTGATCTCCAGTAGCATATTGGGCATCTACCGACCTGGGGAGTTCCTCTTTCAGTATCCTATCATTTTGCCTTTTCATACTATTCATGGGGTTCTCAAGGCAAGAATACTGAAGTGGCTTGCCATTCCCTTCTCCAGTGGACCACATTCTGTCAGACCTCTCCACCATGACCCTACCGTCTTGGGTGGCCCCACAGGGCATGGCTTAGTTTCACTGAGTTAGACCAGGCTGTGGTCCATGTGATTAGATTGACTAGTTTTCTGTGATTATGGTTTCAATGTGTCTGCCCTCTGATGCCCTCTCATAACACTTACCATCTTACTTGGGTTTCTCTTACCTTGGACGAGAGGTATCTTCTCACCGCTGCCCCTCCTGACTTGAACATGGAGCGGCTTTGATCCTCAGCGATCAATGCAAAGAAATAGAGGAAAATAACAGAATGGGAAAGACTACAGATTTCTTCAAGAAAATTAGAGATACCAAGGGGACATTTCATGCAAAGATGGGCTTGATAAAGGACAGAAATGGTATGGACCTAACAGAAGCAGAAGATATTAAGAAGAGGTGACAAGAATACACAGAAGAACTGTACAAAAAAGATCTTCATGACCAAGATAATCATGATGGTGTGATCACTCACCTAGAGCCAGACATCCTGGAATGAGAAGTTAAGTGGGCCTTAGAAAGCATTACTACGAACAAAGCTAGTGGAGGTGATGGCATTCCAGTTGAGCTATTTCAAATCCTGAAAGATGATGCTGTGAAAGTGCTGCACTCAATATGCCAGCAAATTTGGAAAACTCAGCAGTGGCCACAGGACTGGAAAGGGTCAGTTTTCATTCCAACCCCAAAGAAAGGCAATGCCAAAGAATGCTCAAACTACCGCACAATTGTACTCATCTCACACGCTAGTAAAGTAATGCTCAAAATTCTCCAAGCCAGGCTTCAGGAATACGTGAACCATGAACTTCCTGATGTTCAAGCTGGTTTTAGAAAAGGCAGAGGAACCAGAGATCAAATTGCCAACATCCGCTGGATCATGGAAAAAGCAAGAGAGTTCCAGAAAAACATCTATTTCTGCTTTATTGACTATGCCAAAGCCTTTGACTGTGTGGATCACAATAAACTGTGGAAAATTCTGAAAGAGATGGGAATACCAGACCACCTGACCAGCCTCTTGAGAAACCTATATGCAGGTCAGGAAGCAACAGTTAGAACTGGACATGGAACAACAGACTGGTTCCAAATAGGAAAAGGAGTAAATCAAGGCTGTATATTGTCACCCTGCTTATTTAACTTATATGCAGAGTACATCATGAGAAACGCTGGGCTGGAAGAAGCACAAGCTGGAATCAAGATTGCCGGGAGAAATATCAATCACCTCAGATATGCAGATGACACCACCCTTATGGCAGAAAGTGAAGAGGAACTAAAAGCCTCTTGATGAAAGTGAAAGTGGAGAGTGAAAAAGTTGGCTTAAAGCTCAACATTCAGAAAACGAAGATCATGGCATCCGGTCCAATCACTTCATGGGAAATAGATGGGGAAACAGTGGAAACAGTGTCAGACTTTATTTTGGGGGGCTCCAAAATCACTGCAGATGGTGACTGCAGCCATGAAATTAAAAGACGATTACTCCTTGGAACGAAAGTTATGACCAACCTAGATAGCATATTCAAAAGCAGAGACATTACTTTGCCAACAAAGGTCCATCTAGTCAAGACTATGGTTTTTCCAGTAGTTATGTATGGATGTGAGAGTTGGACTGTGAAGAAAGCTGAGTGCCAAAGAACTGATGCTTTTGAACTGTGGTGTTGGAGAAGACTCTTGAGAGTCCCTTGGACTGCAAGGAGATCTAACCAGTCCATTCTAAAAGTGATCAGCCCTGGGTGTTCTTTGGAAGGAATGATGCTAAAGCTGAAACTCCAGTACTTTGGCCACGTCATGTGAAGAGTTGACTCCTTGGAAAAGACTCTGATCCTGGGAGGGATTGGGGGCAGGAGAAGAAGGGGACGACAGAGGATGAGATGGCTGGATGGCATCACCGACTCGATGGACGTGAGTTTGAGTGAACTCCGGGAGTTGGTGATGGACAGGGAGGCCTGGCATGCTGCAATTCATGGGGTCGCAAAGAGTCAGACACGACTGAGCGACTGAACTGAACTGAACTGAACTGCACATCTTACTTTTCTGCTGGAAGTAAACAAAATCATATTCAAATCTTGATGTCACCATCCTTACTTAGCTGTATGCCCTTAGACCAGTCCCCTAACTTCTCTGGGCACCCGTTTCCTTATCTGGGAAATGAAAATGTGCATCTACTGTAAAGGGCTGTTGTAATGGCTGAGTGAATGTAGCACATGGCACACTGCACCTCTCAAGGAAAGGAATTGTTAAGAAATAGTTTTTACAAAAACTCCCTGGTGGCTCAGATGGTAAAGAATCTGCCTGCAGTGCAGGAGACCGGGGTTTGATCCCTGGGTTGGGAAGGTCCCCTGGAGAAGGGAATGGCTACTCACTCCAGTATTCTTGCCTAGAGAAGTCTATGGACAGAGGAGCCTGGCAAGCTACAGTCCATGGGGTCGCAAAGAGTTGGACATGACTGAGTGACTGCACTTTCACAAAACCAAAACTTCAGTTACTAAAGATACTCTTGTTCTCCTCAAAAATCAACATTCCTATTGCCTGAAACTGTTCCTAATTTTCTAATCCCTTTTTTCAAACTAGTGATTCTTGAGCTCCTTGGGGTTCTTAGCCCTACCGAGAATCCAGTGAAAATTTCAAAGGCTCTTCACCCAGAATTTTATCAGGAAGCTTTTGTGCACAATTTCAAGAGGTTCAAGAACTTTCCCAAACCCATCCACATGCCCCACAGAAAGTCCAAGGACCCCCAGCAGGAAACTTTAGTTTTGAGAATTCCCCCACTTCCTCCCACCAACTCATGGCCAGCACCCCAGAAGCAGCCTTATCTGGAAGGATCTGGTTTCTGACAGGGACCTGCCTGCCCTGAAGTGACCTCAGATACAAAGTTTTGGCAGACCCAGGGATCCGGAGGAGCCTAGGTATTGAGCAGAACTAATCAAGCTGAGGAGAAATTATCTCAGCACAGCCTGAGTCTGGCAGAACAAAAGCCCAATTACCACCCTCAGACTTTCAAAATGTCAGACCCACTTTATTGGAAATCTTTCTCAATTCAGAGGCACTAACTGGACCAAAGGGAGAAAGCTGAATCAGAGGCAAGAAGCACCAGGGCTGGTGGAGAAGGCGTCCAGGGGCTCACAGTAACAGGTCCCTTGACGAAGCTGCAAAGACCCCAGAGGGCAGGTCTAGGGACCCTCCCCTTGTGCTGATGCCTTCCCTTAATGGCAAGATCCACATCACTTCTGTGCAGCAAGAGGCTGTTGAGAGCAGGCCCTTACCATCTCTAGCCGTGACCGTGAGTCTCATTCGTTTGGGGCCCTAGTTAGCCATCCTGAGTTCAGATAAGGGTCCCACTGAAAGGTTCCCTGGAACGACCCAGGAGAGGTGTCAGATAGGTGCCTGGGGTAGCATCCAGCTCCATGAGGCTTCATGTACAGACCTCAGAAGGTCACGTCACCCTTTTGAGGCCAAGTTAAAGGGGATAATTCTTATCTCTTGAGTTGAGCATTATGAGTTGAGTATTAAATGAGGAAATCTATGTACAGAACTAGGAATCTAGTAAGCCCTCAGTGAATGGCAGCTGGTATTATTGCAGTCATTAGTATTACCCCGGGAAAGGAATTGCACCAATATCCCCATTTTCATTAAATGTGTTAAAAAGCCTACTGTGTGTAGTTGAGATAGACAATAATATGCATGCAAGATCAAAAAGAGAAGAAACCAATTAGAATCTCCATTTACAACCACCTGCTGTGATGGTATTTATTCTTGCAGACCTACCTATAAGGAGCACCCTCTTGCAGGGAATATTTTGTGTGGTTACTCTGTGGCTGAGAGACTACAACTACTTTTGAGAGGGGAATTATACAGTTGGAGTTTTTGTTCATTCAGACTGGTCTTTGTCCTGGTTGATCCTTATCACTGAGATTCATCCGTAGGATAAGAAAACCAAATTGACTGGTCTGCTTGGGAGCTTGAAACTTTCCCAGCTATTTTATTTAAGCTTCACAACCCTGCCAGGTAGACATTATTATCCTCATTTTTTTTTTTTTTATCCTCATTTTTAAGATGAGACACTTCAGCCAAAGAGAAGTCAAGGGAACAACCTTTTTGTTTGAGATCACGAGTCGACCTCCAGCATTTCAACACAATTTACTCAGGATGGTCCATGCACCAAATTGCCTTAGTCTGTTTTCCCCAGAAGGCAACTTTAACCTCCAAAGCACTAGTAATACCTGAAGTGAGTTCAGGTCAATCAGAGTGTCTGTCGGGGAGCTGAAGAGCACACTCAGGACCTCAGTGGTCCTGCTAAAGGGAAATTGTACTGGACAAATCTCAAACATTGCAAGGAAGACTTCTTTCAAGGCTACTGCAATAGAGGAGAGGGATGGAACTCAACCCTGAATACAACAGGGGCTACTGGAGATTGATCGGCAACCAACAGGGTGAGGGAGAAGATGGAAAATTACTGAGAGGAACTTGGTTAGTTATCAAGGGTTGGGGAATGAAGAACTTGACTGAATATCAAGGGTTAAAAACTCAGGTAGGAGGATTCTTGCTAAAACTGGGCTCAGAAGGCCAAGAACCGAGCCAAGGACAGGGAAGAGTTGAAAAGAGGGCTCCAAAGAGACTGCCTAAAGTTTGGTTCAGGAGCGTAGTCCCTGGTGGTCTAGTGGTTAAGACGCTATGCTTTCATCCCTGGAGCCCAGGTTCACAGCAAAAGAAAAAAGAAAAAAGAAAAGTTTGGTTCAGGAGCAAGTCTTGTTCAATATGGCAGACTGCAGAAATTGCCATGTTTCTCCACCCTTCCCTGAGGCTTACTGTAGTATGACTCTGTAGCTACTCCCATCCAGAACTGGAATCTGAGCTGCCCAACAGAAAATGATAGAAGCAGCATGGTATTAGTTCTAATCCTTGACCTCTTCCCCTCCCCCCTCACTGCCGCGTGAACCAGCCTAGGCTAACCTTACGAATTGCAAAAGAAACAGAGCCTAGTCCCCCACTTCCCGCTTGACCTAGCAACAACACCTGCGAACACAGACACTCTTCTGGTCTGCAGCCGAGTGAATACCCAGGAGTCCAGCAGCAGCCAGAGTAACCACCTAGCAGAGGAGAATCTGAAGCTCATGATTAGAACTATCTGCCTGGGAAAGATCCCAGGCAGAGGAGAGGGAAGAGAGGAGGAAAACAGAAAAGGACACTTAAGTATCAGGAAACATTCTAGAGTATTTGGCAAGCGAGAGCTTCTACACTAGGCTGCAGATAAATTCCAGATAGAAAGGAAACTTTGAGAGATTTTATTATGAGGCTTGAATTCAATCATTTTTAATGCTCTTTGAGAGATGCCAGTAAAGATTAGACTTCCTGTTTAATTACTTTGAGCCGCTAGACTTTGCTTCCTAAAGCATGACTCAATGCAGGAACTGGTGAACATGAGCCCTGGGTCTTATGTAGGAAAGATACATCTATAACCATATCCATATCTGTATCTATCTGATCTCCTTTTGCACAGTTTCTTCAGTTTAGTAGCTAATTAATAAATGGTAGCCTATAATTATTATCTTTGTGACCCCATGGACATTCTGCAGGCCAGAATACTGGAGTGGGTAGACTTTCCCTTCTCCAGGGGATCTTCCCAACCCAGGGATCGAACCCAGGTCTCCTGCATTGCAGGTGATTCTTTACCAGCTGAGCCAACAAGGAAGCCCAAGAATACTGGAGTGGATAGCCTATCCCTTCACCAGCGGACCGTCCCAACCCAGGAATCGAGGCAGGGTCTCCTGAATTTCAGGCAAATTCTCTACCAACTGAGCTATTAGGGAAGCCCTTATAATTATTATTAGTCCCTTGCCTCCTCATGGTTTGGACCTCAGACCCACATCCTTCTGAGAAACAACTTGAGCTTTTAGACCTCTCCTTTCCCTGCATCTCTCCAGTCCCTGGTCCACTCAAGCCTCGCCTTGCTTCAGGATTACTGGAAGAAAGACAGCCTTGAAGGTCACCACCTGCCTCAGCCTCTGAAAAAAACACACAACAGGCTCCATTCCAAGAGCTGCAGACTCCAAGACAAAAGATCACTTCCCTAGTAACTCTAAACCATGCCCTTCTGGGGACAGTCGAGTCACTGAGGAGTGCACAAATCCAAAAGCACACCAAGCATTGCTTAGGGCTTGAAAAAATGTTACCACGTATATAGGCTGTTTTTGAGAGGTATGTGCTAGATTTTCAGTACTGTTATTTTTATCTTCAGTTATTACATACTTTCACATAATTTCAACTGTGTGAAGAAAAGACCTAGTTTTTTCCTGAGGTAAAAGCTTCTTTATTTTTAATATTTGTTTATTTGGCTGTGTCGAGTCTTAGCTGCAGCGCAGGCTTTGTTACCCTGTGGCGTGTGGAACTGTAGTTTCTCAACCAGGGATTGAACCTGTGTCTCCTGCATTGCAAGGTGGATTCTTAAGCACTGGACTGAGGGAAGTCCTTGAAAGGCTTCTTATAAACAAACAAACAAAGGTTAGCAATTTCCATTATAGGATCCCTTAGGTTAGGAGCTATGCCTTTTCTAGGTTCTGGAACTCTCCAGCCCTCACCTGGCAAAAATCAACTGAGCTGGGCTTCCCTGGTGGCTCAGATGGTAAAGAATCTGCCTGCAGTGCAGAAGACGGGTTCGATCCCTGGGATCAGGAAGATCCCCTGGAAAACGGAATGGCAACACTCCAGTGTTCTTGCCTGGATAATTCTATGGACAGAGGAGCCTGGCGGGCCACAGTCCATGGGATCACAAAGGCACAGCTTAGCAACTAACACTTTTACTTTTTCACTCTTTAATCTGTGAGTCAAGATCAAGCATCTCTCAAGAAAGAGGCTCACAGTACGGAATCTATAGTGACATAGTGATCTCTGTTAGGTGGTGACTAGGGGAAGGAAACGTCCCTGAGGGACCACCTCGCGGGTCTCTGGGCACTTTCCCAGGGCTAGCATAACTCTAGCTCCTGCTCTACCGCTAACCCCTATCTGTGTCACTGGAGAGGGTCTCGGCCTCCCCAACAGAAAATGAGGAGCTGTTATGAGGTGGGCTCAGAAAGCCTTCTGGTGTGGAGCATCCAATCAACTAAGTATGAACAGAGGTGAGGAGCATACAGTGCTTTCCTAGCCTCAAGCTTATAAGGAAAGCACTCTCAGAGCCCAGTGTGAGCAAATGCAAAACGGGGACCAAGCCCTGCCTGCCCTGGGGCATCTGTGCGGAGGGGAGGGAGGAAGGGAGCTGAGTGGATGTAGTACCATAACCAGGAGGGCTTCCTGGGGAAATGCCCTGGGTGTGAGAGTGATTGTTTGCTGAGGAGCTTAACAAAGTGAGTGTTCTGTCAGACTCCCACGTAATATTAGCTTACACGTGAACCACATGAGCTTAAGTTTTCACTGCAAAAGTCACATTATAGAGACTTCCTTTTCTTTTGCCATTAAGTAAATCATCTTGGTATCAATTGATTGCATTTGCATGTAAAGAGGGATGCTGTGTTTCTAGCTAATGTATTTGCATGTGCATTTTAATTAATTCACTGGCAGGAGGATGGTGATTAGAAGGGCAGGTATGGAAATATTGCTGTCTCCTGCTAATAGAATTTGACACCTCTGGAAGCCAAACACAGTCTGACGGGTGGGATTCTTGCAGGCAAGTGGGGGCTGAGCAGCAGCAGCCCCTCCCGATCTGTCTGTCAAGGATTCACGTGGCTCCCACCTGAGGCCACTGTCTGGTCCAGCCAGAGGACTGTGGATCACTGCAAAGATACTGATGGTCTGCCCCAGACCACATGGAGAAGAACTCCTTTCTCTTTAAACCGTTATGTTTTTACTTCCATGTGGCTTGGCAGAAGCCATCAAAAAGCTATTGCGTTATGTCTGTGTGCTGGTAATAGGCTTGCCTACTCAGAAAAACAGTCTCGTGATTGTTGAACCATCTCCTCTGCTCTTTGCTCTTTGAAGCTGGAATTAATAGTAAGCTCAATTTGCATCCAACATTTAAATTTACTCATTAAATGCTAAGCCACAACACCTCCTGACAGCCCAGTACCTGGTAAAGACTGCAGTCCTTTCTGAAGAACATGTTCCCTTTCAGGGACTGTAACTTCCTTAATCACCCTTTTACCCAAAGCCCAGGTTTTTGCATACAGAAGAATCAGGTGACGTCTCTCCAGGGTGTCCCCAGGGAGACCGGGGGTGAGGGCAGAGTGGCAGGAGGAACCCAGAGACTGGGGCAGGCTCCCATAGTCACTAACTGTTGTGGAAATCAGATTTCACACTCAGAATTTGTTGTTGATTGATTTTCATTTATTTTTTGTTGTTGTTTTTCGTTTATTTTTGCTTTTTATAATTTACTGAAGATCTGCATGCAGAATGAAACAAGATTTTAACTTCACTTTAAGTCAGAGTTGCGACCTCCAGCCTATGGCCCTCAGTTGCATGAGATCTCTCTCATCTGTGAAAACTGCCTACAATTCCCCTCAGGTGCGTTTTTCCAGGGATTGTTTGGGGCTGGACAGGGGAGACCAGTCTTATAGTCTAGGCAGACAAACTTCAAAAGATTGTTAATATACATTTTTTTCATCTGGAGTGATAGTAAACAAGGCAAATACATGTATTTGAAACGAGATTTAAGTCTATGTTTTAAAGCAAATCGGAATGTTAAGATACAAAGTAAAGAATACCTCTGAAAGAAGATTCAGAGATAATAGATGGATAAATAGATAGATGATAGACAGACAGACAGATAGATAAGTAGACAGGTAGATAGACAGATGATCTGAAAAGAGAGAAGGTCATGGTATTCATCCAGAAGAACGAAGAGGAAATTTGATATTCAGAGAATGAAACATTGTGATATTTGTTACTTGAGCGTTTAACACTTATTTACTCATTTTTTGGTAGTTTTTTTCTTTGTTATTGAAGTATAGTTGAATTACAATGTTGTTATTATTTCACCAGGCTCCTCTGTCCATGGAATTCTCCAGGCAAGAATACTGGAGTGGGTTGCCATTCCCTTCTCCAGGGGATCTTCCCATTCCATGGATCGAACCCGCGTCTCTTATGTCTCCTGCATTGGCAGGAAGGTTCTTTACCACTAGCACAACTTGAGAAGCCCTCTAGCCCATCACATGATCTCATTTATCCCATAACACACTTACAAGGGAGTCTTACTGCCTCCAGGGAATAGAAAGATCAGATCACGTGCCTGAGAGTCGACATCTCACATATGGCAGAGCTGGATTTGAACTCAGGCGTCTCCAAACCCAAGCCCATGTTCTTCCCAGAATTTCACATTGCACATATACCCCCTCCCTTCTGGCCATTCAGGAATAAAGCAGCAAATGTGGAACCTTGATGTGCACTAGGGCCTCCAGGCACTTACTCAGCTCAGCAAAGGAAGAGCAATCCTGTCCCTCACTCAAGAGGTGGGGGAGGCAGGTCAAGACGGAGTGATGATCTTCAGGCAAAATTAATTAGCTAGCCTTCTTAGACCTCCCTGCAGAAGGCCTGCCACTGGGCCTCAGCTGGATTCCCCCAGCCTCCCACCCAGGCCAGTCTTGGGCACATCCTTACGACCACTGCGCAGGGCCAGGGTCCCAGGTGAGCACACACACAGGTGGAGTCAGGGTGCTGGTGTTAAACAGCTTCCTGGGAAGAAGCTTGAAGCTTGGGCAGGGTGCTTACCGGCCTTCGTAGAAATGCAAGGGGGCTCCTGCAGGCAAGAGCACAGACGGGGGCAGGAGAGCACAGGGGGTGTTTGCAGGAGAGTGAGGGGCCCACGCAACTGAACTGAGGCCACAAGCAGGCAAGTGATGGGAAACAAAGGAGCAGTAGGGACCAGAGTGGCAAGGCCTTACATAGTTCAGTGGGAGACACCAGCTGCTTCTGGACAAGTGAGTACTATCATCAAAGCTGGGCTTCCCAGGTGGCACAGCAGTAAAGAACCCACCTGCCAATGCCAGAGATGCTGGATCAATCCCTGGGTCCAGAAGATCCCCTGGAGTAGGAAATAGCAACACATTCCAGTGTTCTCGGGAGAAAACCCTATGGACAGAGGAGCCTATTGCAAAGAGTCACGACTGAGCACAAGTGCACCCTGATCAAAGCTATGTTTTCCCCAAATTAATGTGGTGGCAACCAGCACGGGGGGTGAAAGGGGTTGGGGGAAGGAGCCAAGAAGTTCAGTAAGAAGCAAATGCTTGTGCGTTAAAACACAAAATTAAATAAAATAATATAAACACACAAAAAAAGCATCCGCCAATGCTATGACCAGACCTGAGGCAGGACCATGGCAAGAGAGAAAGGAATGGATGTGAGAAATGCTCAGCTCCATCTGTCAGAAGCGCCCAGTCCCTCCTGCCTCAGCGTTACAGCACAGGCCAGTTTCCCTACCTCATCATTCATCACGGTCTCTGCCTAGACCTGACTCTCTGACCTCCCAGACTAGTCCAGGCCCTGGTTTTACACCCCACCCCCTTCACGTCCCTTATTGTCATTGCATATGTGCAGGGCTGGGGCCTCCCTCCAGCTGCGCCCACACCCTCCACTTTACCACTGCTCTCCTGGCATCCCACCCCCCTACCCCTCCCCCCCTGCACAGCCCAGGTAGGCAGGGCTGCACTAGGCTCTGTCCTTCAGCGGTCAAAGCCAAAAGCCAAATGGTTTGGGAATTCATTAGCTGCTCCTGCTGACACAGAGAGGCAACGTGTTCAGGGTGGTGGGGCCGGAGGTGGACAGACTAAAACCTGGGAGCTTGTGTGGGGACATCTCCTCACCCCCTCCCGGGAAGCTCCTGATTCCCGGAACCACGATCCGCGGCAGGCGAGCAGGGGGATTTATCATGCTTCCAACGTGATTGACTTCTGATGAGAGGTTCGGGAGCTCGGGAAAATGCTCCTGGCTTACCGTGTACTGTGAGTAAAAAAGAAATGAAATAACAGGTACTCTTCAAGTGTGGGAGCTGAAAAAGATGCTAATTAAATGTCAGGGCTGGAGTTTAACCCACTTGAATGGGGTGTTTCTATTCTGGAGTCGTTGAATTTCTCCTTTTCCCAAACCCAGCCTCTCAACAGCTCAACCCGGTTTCCAAGCTGACAACAGGTGCCGGATGACGGCGGGGGGAGGTCTGGGGCTCAGGGGCTGGACTGGCCGACCTCTCTAGCCCTCCTCACCCAGAATTCAAAACTTCGGGGGTGCTAAGAGGAGGGGTGGGATCTAAGAAGTGGAGGAGTCACAAGACATCCACATCTTCCTCGTGTCCAGAGCAGAAAAAAGAAGGTGCCAGAAAGGAAGGACCCCTTGCTTGGGGTAGGGGTGGGAGGGGCCAGGTCTCAAATTCCATCTGAGCAAGGGCATTAGGTGGCAGATGGCTCAGAAGCCCAGTCCAGCATGGCTGAGGCCGCGGCCATTGACAGCTCTGTCCCTGGGGTCACTCATGACCGGGAGGTGGCCTCACCTGGCCTGAGAGCCCAGACCCAGCTCCTTGCACAGCCTATTTGCATTCCTGGCCCAGAGACGTAGCCCCATTAACCTCAACAAGGGCCCCGCAGAGAGCTGGCCCCACGTGGAGGTTTTACTAATGTTCTCTGCCTGGAGAGGCCCGCAGACAGACAGCCCAGGGCTCCGCACCCACGTGGAGCGTCATCACTGAACAGCTGTTCCTGCAGGACATGGGGCCCGGTGTCCTGCTCACCTCCAGTCTGTCCCCAGGGCCCCACATTAGCCCAGCACCATGTGGAAAGGAGGAGGGGGCTCCCCTCCCAGTGCCCACCCCCTTCATCTCCAGAGGAGCAGGGCTGGCATAATAATGATCATGAGCACACCCAACACCGATTCCCTGCTTAGCGGTTCTCAGAGTGCTTTCCCAGCGCTTCTCTCTCCTCATCCTCATTACTGCCTCTGAGAACAGACAGCAGCAAAGAAAATCCACGTCCAGAGGTGATGGGACCCATCTAAGCTCAACCAGCACAACAGAGCAGAGCAGGGGGGCGTCTCCAGAGCCATGCCTGTACTCAGACCGGGGCCCTGGCACGCTGGATTCTCCCAGTCTTACACCAAGAACCTCTCACCAGGCCCACAAACCCCTCTTCCTCCCGGGGAAGCCCAAGCACCAGATTCAGGGTCATAGAGACACCCAGGCAAGGAGCTCCCCGTATAAGCCAGATCCTGATTTTAATCATCCATTTTAACGCACATTCAGCTTTCTGTTTCTTCCTCCTGCCATCCACAGGCGCAGGAGCAGGGGAGGAGGGATAAGGCAGAGGAGGAATGAATGAAAGGCGAACAAATCCCCCAACTCGAGGCAGCAGCATCAGCCACTTATTATTAACAGAGGCCCCGAGAGAGGCTTGTGTTTAATATGGTTTGGATTAAGCGGCGAGGAGGAACATGGGCTCCCCCGCACACACTGGTGTGATTAAACCAGCCATACAGTCGGCTAGCCCCGCTCCCCTGGCCCACCTCTCAGCCCCCAGAGGGGCGTCAGTGGGGCGGGCGGTGAGTCCAGCCTCTACACAGGGGCTCGGAGTCCAGGCCCCCTCCGGGCCCCAGGGAGGCCAACCCACGGATGCTCAACCAGGGACAGACAATGTCAACTCCAGAGAAGCCACCAACCATCTGTCCGCTCATCACCCAGGGGTTTACCCTCAAAACTGATTTTCTGTCTTCTGAAGGCAGTAATGAGCACTTGCTCAGGAACTCATCCCCAGCTCTGCCCCTCCACTAAGCCCATGATGGTGGGGTTCTGGGCACAGACTGGAGGAGGGCAGGATACCAGGCCCAGTGTCCTGCAGGAGTGACTGTTCAGAAGTGGCAGAGGGGCTGTCTGAAGGGTTGACCTGCAAGGCCCGTAAGGGCTTCATCAACTGCAACATTTGCTCAGGCAGAAGGCAGGCTTCTGGAAAACCCAACCAGGGGCTGTGCTGTATTATATCACCATCCCCCCCCCACCCGCAACCCTTCCCTCCAGCATTTCAATTGCCCAGCATTGTAAGGTATCTAAAGAATGTTTATGAAATTAATAAAGGAACTTTCCTTTTTAATCTGAGACCTAGGCAGACAGAAGTTCTTCCCCGTGTTTAACTGAAATCTACTGCTTTTATTTCGTGCTTTTTCTCCTTTGGAGTTCTCAGTGGACAAAACAGATCCTGTTTATAGATGCATCCAGTCCTGGAGAAGAGGGTGAGGGTCCAGGTCAGAAAAAGGCTTAAATATGTCACTTACATGTACACGCATATTTCATGACCGCATGAGCACCAACCAACAAAACCAGATGCCCGCTCTAACATCCCCTCCCTCCTCGCCAGTGAGGTTTGGGTGCCCGCAAGGACAAGATGCATTTAGACATGGTGGGGGCTTAACCTGTGGGCTGCTGTGAAAGATCTTCTCAAAGGGCATCCCTGTCCGGCTGGAAGCCCCTAGGAGATGGGTTCCAAAGTTGTCATTGCCCATGGAGGTCACTTCGTCTATCACTATGCAAGGTTGTACTCTTGTTCAGCAAATGTTCATTCTCTAGAGGCCCCACTCCCATGGAAGGAGACACCTCCCACACCTTGGATGTTGGTCAACTTGCTTTGACCAGTGGAGCGTGAGTGGATGTGGCACACGGGTCCAAAGTTTCTAGAAGGTCTGTACGTTTATGGCAGACCTCTTGAGCGTCTCTCTACCATGAGAACAAAATTCCACAGAGCATGGAGGCTTCTTGTGCATAATCCTAGAAGGAGAAGCAGGAGCTGACCTAAACTTGACCATCCACCCAGAGCCAAGCACAGCCAGGCCTAAAAGAAACATAGGCATGCTGCAGATCCATAAGGGTCACCCCTACTTGCCAGCTGTGAGGTTTAGGGGCTGTTAGAGCAGTACAGGCTGACTCACCCACTCGCTGCCCTGATTCCTGCAACGTGAGCCAATGTTATCATCCAGGGCACACAAAGTGAAGAAACCGATCGGCTTTGGAGGCAGATAGACACGCGCGCTAATCTCAGCTCTATCGCTTAGCTGTGTGATGTTAGGCAAGTTCATTTCACTCTCTGAACCCCAACTTCTCCCCCTGTAAGACGATACTGACAGTACCCACCTCGGAGGACTGTGGTTAGCATCACACATGAAAACGCAAGCGCCTGTGCTCGAGCCGTAACAAGCAGATGCTGAGTCAGGCCACCTCTAAGGCCCAGGTACCTTCTCCTTCATTCATCCATCCATCCAACAGCTGTACTTTGAGCAGCCTTTCTGTGCAAATACTGTGCTTGGCCATGGGGATACAATATTGAAAAAGACACGGGAAATTCCTGGCCTCACAGAACCCAGCTCTACCTGCTCCCCCATTCTTCTCCCTCCCCACCCCCCACCCCACCCCACCTCGCAGCTAAACTCACTACTAAAGCTATAAGCTTACAGCTTAGTGAAGAGCACAGAAATCCAGCAAGTCCTTGGGCATTTAAACTTAGGCACAGAGGGCTTCTAAGGGGTATAACAGGGAGGCTGACCTAGCGAGAAGCAAGAGAGGCTTCTGTGAAGAAGGGAGATTTGAGATGAGCACTGAAGGACCACGGACACTAACCAGGGAAGGGCGGTTGAGGGACAAGCATGCAGGCAGAGGGAACAGCACATTAGCGAAGTGAGGTCCTGGGGAGGTGAGGCTGGAGGCAGAGCAGGCAGGCCTTCGAGCCGTGTCAAAGACTTTGGGCCATCCTAGAAAACCTTGATTTTAAATTAAAGGGAGGTAAGAGCAGGTTTAGGGCTTCCCAGGTGGCGCTAGTGGTAAAGAACCCTCTGCCAATGCAGGAGACGTAAGAGATGCAGGTTTGATCCCTGGAATGGGAAGATCCCCTGGAGGAAGGCATGGTAACCCACTCCAGGATTCTTGCCTGGAGAATCCCACGGACAGAAAAGCCCTATGGGTGGGCTATAGTCCATAGGGTTGCAAAGACTTGGACGTCACTTGACTGAAGTGACTTAACACATACACACACAAGAGCAGATTTATAATTTGGAATGATTACTCTAAGACACACCTAAAACAAAAGGATTCAGAAAGAGTGGAAATTAGAGGACAGACTGGTTCCAGCTAAACATGGAGTTACAAACCTATTGGGTTGGCCCATGAGAGCTTGTGGAAAAACCAAAAGCACTTTTGGGTTCAATCCAACATTTATCTCTGTTTCTTTCTTGTTGTGGCTAAAAATGTGACAGCCACAGGATGAAAATCACATGAAAGAGAACAGAGCATAAAACCACAACAAAGATAACAAGAGCGGATATCAGAGCTGATGTAAACAGAAGTTTAGAATTCTTGGGTGGGGGTGGTGGGTGGGGAAGCAGAGGCATGAAGAAACTTACCAGACTAAAAAGAGCCGGGTCCAAGCCGCCAGCATGGAGGGCAGTGAAGTGGAGACCCAGAAGCAACTGCTTCAGTGCACAGAGTCCAGGAAGGCCCAGCGGGGAGAGGTGCCGAGGACCTTCACGGCAGCGTGTGGCTGCGGCTGAAAATAGCGGGACTGTCCCCGAGTCTGTGTAAGCAGCAGTAGCTTCCCCCACCATGACAGGCAGATAGGGAGGAGGTCTAGGTTCGGAACAGGCATCCTGAAAGTGGGGATGCCACACTGTGCATGGCCCAGCTGAAGATCTACAAGTGATGAGACCCCACCCCCTGCTCCCCCACCCCTCTTCCCTGACCCTTCTTCCCCACTTAGCTCCCAGGAGACAGGCAGGTTCCCCGCTGTAGAAACTGGTCAAGAGAAAAGAGGATGTCACAGCAGGAGGAGGAGAGTCCTCAATGTCTCAAATTGGTCCCTGCCCGGTAAGCCCCCAGTGAAACCCACCTCTAGGCAATCGGGCCCACGTACCAGATCTTCCTAGCCATGTTGTAATGCTTCACTCTTAAACATTAAGAGTTAGCCAAAGATCAACACATATCAGACAGTCTCCAAACATGAAATGCAGACATGAAACAAATAGAAAAACAACTTTAAACAAAAAATGAATTAAGGTAGGGAGCAAATATTATAGTTAATATCTTCAAAGAGATTTAAAAAAAAAAAGAAGAAGAAAATATTGCATCCATGGAAATTAGAACAGGATGCCCTCCCCCACAAAAATGTATATTGGGGTGCGGGAAGGATTGAGGAAACAAGAAAACAGAAAATAGCATGAACTAAAAAATCAATAGAAGCCTTAGAAGAAAGAAGAAAAAAATAGTTAAAGAGATTAAAAACAGGAAAGAAAAGATTTAAGGATATTTTTTCCCCCTGGAGGTCAAATGTCCAATAATCATGAAACAAGTTTTGGAAAGGGAAAAGAGACAACAAAAGGCAGGGATTTTTAAAATGTAACATTGTGCAAGTTAATTTCCTAGATTTGAAGGTGGTGTTTCCGTATCGAAGAGCCCTATCAAGAGCCCAGCATAAAGCAAAATGGGTTTCCAAGCACACGATCAGGAAACCTGAGAACACCACCGTAAAGAGGTGATCGAGAGGCATCCAGAGAGGTGATGTGCTGGTGGGAAGGGAAGCAGGCAAGTTGGGGTCACCTCCAAAGGATCCAGCATCAAAACAGTTCTCATCAATACTGAAGCTAGGAGACAAAGGCCCTGCAGATTCTAAGGGAAAATTACATCAACCCCAGGATTCTGCATCTAGTGAAACTATCATTCAGCCATGGATAGATATAAGGTAGAGTAATAACATTCGCAGAGATGAAAATCCTCCAACATTTGACCCCCCACGCATCTTTTCTCTGCAAATTATTAAAAGATGGTTCCACCAAAAGGAGAAAACCAGAAGGTAGGGGACCCAACACAGGAGAGCACAGAGGGAGTCCCCAGGGGGCGGTGAAGGGGGCCAAGAGAGGGACCAATCGGGATGAGAAACAAGAGACCAGGGGCCTCCAGGAGGGGCTCTTACTGAAGCTGTGAATACTAAGAAGAGAATTATACTTCTGTTCAGAGAGCTGAGAGTGAATGAATGATCCATACAGAGGAATGACCACAAAGAAAAAGCTGAATAGGAACTGCAAAAGAAATAGAATGTTGTGCAAAAAGGAAACTTAACATGAGTCACCACAGGCCTCAACTCTAAATAATAGTCATATAACCACAATACTATGTACATTATATTTATTTAGTTAAAAAATTGTGCTAGAGCTGTATTAAAAGAATTGAGGGGGAAATGGGGATGATGAGAGTGAAAGGGTCAGAACCACCTCTTGTGTCATAGGAAATCAATAGAATCTAAAACTTTACAGCATTAAAAAAAGAGTAATAAGTGTGTTACTTAGAAATATAAAGAAAATGCCAAACAAGTCAAAAGAATTTAAAGCAGTTGCCTTGTCTGAGTGCAGAAGCTGTGGATGCAAAGGACTAAGAAATTTTTCTCTCAATATTTTAAAATATAAGCTTCATAGAACATTTGACATCTGTATCTGTGCATTTGCATCTATTTCAACGTGATTTTATAAAAAACACAAATGAAAGGGGAAAAGAAAACAGTAAATAGCTCCACTGCAGAATTCATAAATAGACACCCACCGGCCAAAAAGATAAAACAAATGACTATTAAAGAACAAATAGCTTGGAATAACTTTGTCAGGGACATTGGCAAACATAGATACAAAAATTGTGGTATGTCAACTTTCAGAAGGAGGAGAAAATGATGTGCTCTGGAAAATTGGGATAAATGACTGAGAACATTATCTCTAATGATGGAGAGGAGAAGCATAATCTTAAAAATGCATGTGAAAATGAACAAAATGATTTCATGAAATAATGAGGGTGGAGGAAACGGTGCTTCTAAATGAAGATTATACATAATATATAACATTTTAATATGCATATGCAAGTGAACCAATTGATAAATTAAGTTTAAAAAATCTTAAAAATACACAGGAATGTACAGGCGAGCAAGAGCAGAGGCACAGCAGACACAAGCAGGTTTGAAGTTGGGATGAAGGACAAATGCTAAAACAAAAAAGGGCACAACTCACCATAAAGTTCCACCAGGCCTGAATGCCGGTGCATGCACGCTCGGTCACGTCCAGCTCTCTGCGATATCCTGGACCGTAGCCCACAAGGCTCCTCTGCCCATGGAGTGTCCCAGGCAAGGATACTGGAGTGGGTTGCCATTTCCTCCTCCAGCAGATCCCGATCCAGAGATCGAACCCGCGTCTGCTGCATGGCAGGCAGATTCTTTGCCACTGAATCACCATCTACACACTAATAATATAATATCTAAATTGATAAAAATACAAACTAAAGACATGAAAGCGAAATGGAAGCACATCTGTGTCATAATACTTTCTATCGGCAAAGGTGTAGGGCCAACCCCTGCAGGCTGTCAGAGTGGACATCCTATGAAGGGCAATTTGCAAAATCTAACAAATCACCAGGCCACATCCATACGTTTGGTCCAGAAATTCTATTTCTATCCATTTATCCTACAGATAGAATTGCACATTATGAAAGGCACCTAGGAGAATATTTATCACAGGACTTCTCTGGTGGTCCAGTGTTTAAGAACCCACCTGCCAATGCAAGGGGGCATGGGTTTGATCCCTGGTCCGGAAGGATCCCACACGCCATGGGGCAGCCAAGCCTGTGTGCTTCTGGAGCCAGCGTGCCCTAGAGCCTGTTCTCCACAAGGGAAGCCACTGCAATGAGAAGGCCACCACCCTCCGTGAAGAGCAGCCCCCGCTTGCCACAACCAGAGAAAGCCCGCGCACAGCGATGAAGACCCAGTGCAGCCAAAACTAAATAACTAAATAAATAATTAAAAAAATATATGTATTGCCTATTGTTTATAATGACAAAATATTGAATACTGTCTGAATCCTCTCTATGCAAAGGGTGGTCAATGGAACAGAAGCATCAGCACCACCCAGGAGCTTGTCAAATATGTAGACTCTAGGGTCCCATCTTAGACCTATGGACTCAGAATCTGCATTTCCACATGATCACCAGATGACTGGTTCACATGCACTTTAAAGCGTGAGAAATGGTTGGCTAAATATCCATCAAAAGGAAGCTAATTGAATCAATGATAATATATCTATAAAATAAAATGTTATATATGCTCATTAAAAAATGAGGGGGCCTCTGCATGTGCCAACATAGAACAATCCACAAGACTTAATGTAAAATGAAAAAAAAAAACGTGGGGCAGAACAGCACTGTGATATGCCCCTATTTGTCCTTTATTTTGAAAATGAGCTACGCAGCCATAACCTAACTAGTGACCTAACTGGTCTCCCAGCTTCTACTCTGGCACCAGTGACGTCAGTTATCCTCCTCCTTCACATTCCCTGGTGCTTGTGGTTGGCACTGACCATTCATTTTCATCTTACTCAGCTCCTGGAGGAGATGGGTAAAGAAAGGAACTGGGAAGGATGCCTCTCCATCATCCCTAGGACCCAGGAAAAGAGGCAAAGGGAAAAAGCCAGCATCCCAAAGCAGCCCTGACCTTGTCCATATTTCACAGCCTCATCTGATGCCCACACAAGATTTAGAGGTGGGGTGGCCTAGTAGCAGCTCAGAGCCCAATCTCTCTCTCTTTCACACACACACACACACACACACACACACAGAGGCACCTTTTGGCATCCCCCCATCCACTTCTGGACTGCTGTATACCAGCCACCTCCCCCAACCCGCCCCATAGCCAGACACATCACCTCCACACCCACACAGGAGGCTCAGTAGCCCTTCCAGGGCCCGAGAGAGAGCTACGTGTCAAAGTGGGCATTTGTCTCTGGCAATTATCTTCTCCTGTGGTCAATACAGTCATTTTGTAAATGACATACTAATAGCCCTTAAAAGCTGGCTCCAAGGCAGATATTGATTCAGCCCCAGAGACCAACGTCCTCCCCAGCTGAGCTCCCAGGCCTGTGAGCAGCTCCCTTCAGACAGGAGTGGGGAAGGAGGGTAACAGGTGATTAATGTCACCATCTACTTCCCTGTTTAGCCAAGTGAGTGGCAGGAAGGAAGGATAAAGTGTCCCAGCCATCACATACAAGCCTGGCGATCGATGCACCAACCAACTGTGCCTACTTGCCAGCAGCCTACGCCTTGTTCGCCTGCAAGGAAATAGAAACTTAATATTGGGAGAGTCTGAGAAAGTGAGTTCTCATAACCTTTTGATCTGGCACAATGTCCTGGTTATCTGTTGCTGTGTAACAAACCACTCCAAACTAGATGGAATAAGACAAAATTATTTTTTATGCTCATAGATTCTAGAGACAGGAATTTGGGTGGAGATTCCAGCGTAAATGGCTTATCTCTGCTCTGTGATGTCTGGGGCCTTATCTGAGAAATTCAAACAGCAAGGGTTGAATCATCTGGATGATGCTTCTCTAATGTCTGATACCTGGGCTGGGATGATGTAAAGCTGGGCTCCTCTGGGCCCACCAACCAGGTGCCTGCCTGGGTCCATCTGGCTTGGACTTCCTGAAGCATGTTAGCTGGGTTCCCAGAGAGAGCATGAGAACCAGGTGCAAGCCCTTTTATGACCTAGTCTCAGAATCCTCATAGCATCACTTCCTTTGTATTCTATGAGCCAAAGCCATCAAAAATCCCACCCAGAGTCAAGGTGGGGGAGATTACTTCTCAATGGAAAGAGAACTAGCCTCTAAGAATTTGAGGCTATTTTTAAAAAGGCAAACCTTATTTTTCAGAGAAGTTTTAGGCTCACAGCAAAACTGAGGGGAAGGTAGAGATATTTTTCTAATATAACCCTTGCCCCCACTCATGCATAGCCTGCCTGTTATCAACACCAGTCATCAGAATGGTACCTTAGTTAACAAGGTACCATAATCACCAAAAGCCCACAGTTCTCATTAGGGCTCACTCTGGTGTTGCATATTCTATGGATTTGGACAGACAGCACTAATGGTAAAGGACCCGCGTGCCAATGCAGGAGACATAAGAGACATGGGTTCGATCCCTGGGTCAGGAAAATTCCTTGGAGGAGCACAAGGCAACCCACTCCAGTATTTTTGCCTGGAGAATCCCATGGACAGAGGAGCCTGGCGGGCTGCGGTTTATAGGGTTGCAACGAGTCAGAGACGACTGAAGCAACTTAGCATAGCATAGCACAAAATGACATGCATCCACCATTAGAGTATCTTATAGAGCAGTTTTCCAAAAAATCCTCTGTGCTCCACTTATTCTTCCCTCCCAGTCCTCAACTCCTGGGAACCACTGAACTGTCTACTGTCTCCATACGTTTGCCTTTTCTTGAATGTCATGTAGTTGGAGTCATACAGTATGCAGCCTTTTCAGATGTCACTCTTCATCATCCCCTGAGTGCACTGCTCTAAGGACTGCTGGGATGAAGGGCCTCTGGAAGCAGCAGGGAAAGGAGAAGAGAGACGTGCAGGCAGCCAAGGCTTAGTTCCAGTTCCGGGAAAGTGGCAACAGGGAGGAACAGGCAGCAGACAGGTTATGCACACGGGTGTGCATCACACCACCCTCTCCGGGTGCTCAGAGTCCATCCATCTTCCTCATCACCCCCTCCACCCTCTCCATAGACAGTTGCAGAACCTTGGAGCTCAGAGGGAAGCTCTGGGTCACAACTGAGTTGAAAATTTCTGAAAGAGCAGGGATTGTCCCCTCTAACCACCACTCCTCAATCCTGGAAGATATTGAAGCAGGTAAAGAATTCAGTCTAAGGCCAGGTCACCAGCTGGACTTCAGCAAGCGTGGTGGGCTTGCACAGCCTGACTTAATAGTATTGGACCAAATAAGGAAGCAGATACAAGCGAGCTCCAGGCAGCATCTGATCTGGCTTGTGGGATGGGGCCTGGGCCAATCAGACCTAACCACTGCCACCAGCCATTCCTAAGCCCTGCTGAGAACCATGTGAAGCCGAATTAGAGGGGATCTGCCATTGGTCAGCCACTATCCCTCCAGATTTCTATTTCTGTTTTGGTTAGCACTACTTGTTAGAAAATTGTATTGAACCAAAATGCCTCCTTGAACTGTCTCTGACCACCCTACCTTTCCCCTGGTCCAAGGCAGGTGTTTCTCTGCCCCACAGTGAACACCAGTACTGGGCATGTCTGACACAGTATTAAGACACAACAAGACCAAATTCTCCTCAACAGCAGGGTCGGGTCCACCATTGTGCACACAAATTAGTGTTTGTAAGTGTCTGTGGGATTTAGTGCACTAAACAAATACGCTTCTCATTGATCCAAGCTCTCTCCTCTGGGAATATTCAGTATAAGCTTGAGTCTCCTCTCACCTAACAGCCCATCAGAAAATACTCTTCTTCCCCAGGCTAACCAGCCCTGTTTCTGCAGCTTTGGCTTCCAGCCTTCCTGCCTCCTGACCTGCCCCAGCTCAAGCCCTCATCCATCCCATGCAGATGTGTCCACATGGCGTACTTGAGATACTGTTTGTGCCTGGTTCTACTCAGAGCTCCCTCTGAGCTTTCCTGTTTCAAACCACCTAGTGACCTTAGCCTGCAACCAAAGCTGGACCAGGAAACATCTTCCTGGAGTAAGAAGGCTGAAAGGGACACTGACATCTCTGCCCTTGGGTGAGTCACCTTCGTTCCCAGGACTCAGTTTCTTCATCAGCTATGATTCCTTCTAGTGAAGCCAATAAATGTAAAACCTCTCCTCCAGTTGGCAAACATTTAGGTAGGTGATCTACAACATACCAGGCTCTGGGCTGGGCCCCCAGATCTGGTGGCAAACCAGAGACAACGCACATAGGAAGAAACATCCTTTACCTCTCCGCACGCTCCTGCCGGCCTGTAAAAGAGAAACTCGTCCCTTGAGCTTCACTGTTAAACTAATCAAACAAGGAGGCCATTAGGTTGAGGTGATTTTATGCCTTGATGGCCTGTGCAAACAAACCAAAACCCAAGCAATAATGCTTCAAGGGTTAGAAACTGAGACCTAAGGATGTGCGTGCTAAGTCACTTCAGCCGTGTCCAACTCTTTGTGAAACCATGGACCATAGCCTGCCAGGCTACTCTGTCCATGGGATTCTCCAGGCAAGAATATTGGAGTGGGTTGCCATGTCCTCCTTCAGGGGATCTTCCCAGCCCAGGGGTAGAAACTGCATCTCTCACATCTCTTGCATTGGCAGACAGGTTCTTAACCACAAGCACCACCTGGGAATCCTAAGGATAACCAACCAATCACAAACAGCCACCTGGGCTTTCCTAAACAACGCAATACTTAAGCTATGAGCCAATCAAATCATTTCCTTTCTTTGCTCCTGCCTCTTCTAAGTAGAAGTCCTGCCCCAGTTTATGCCAATGGAGCTCCTAACCACTTCCAGTTGGGCATTGCCCAATTCTAATCAGTGTTTGCCTACATAAACTCTTACAATTTTTAATATGCCCCACTTTACCTTTTAACATTGGCCAGAAATCACTGTTGGCTCCCTTAACTTATATCACCTTCAGAAGAAGCAGTGACAGGGTTGTTGAGACTGGAAAAGGGTCAAATAGGTACGTGACCATCCATTTCTGCCGCTCCCTTGGAGATGCTCCTGCTGGGCAGGAACACACTTCCTTCCATCCTCCTTTTAGTAAGATCTCCCCGGCCAGCTGCTCTGCATCGAGGTCCATGGTTGTCCTGCTGTGCCACTCTGACAGGAGGGTGGTCTCTACCCAGGAAGGAAGGGGTAGAAAGCTCATTTGTCTCTGGGCCATATCACTCTCTTCAAAAAGAGAAATTTTTAAATTTCTCTAGAATAGTTTTATTAGCAATAATAAAAAGCCTAGTAATTAATTAGAGCCTAATTGACGCTTATTTCTCAACTCAAAACTCCCAGCTAGAGGGCCTGAATCATTGTCATTGCCACCAACCCCACCTCCCTTTCCAAAACCCTTCCTTCGCCTGCATTCCAGGCGGGTAGGAAAGCCAGATAGCCCCAGGCAGTAGTCATCCAGCAGAACCAATGGGATGGTGGGGATCAGCCCACACCACTGTGTAAACACAGCCCAGTCCTGCAGGGCAGAGAAGGCTTCCTAGAAGAAAGGATGCGGGAGGGGGAGCAGGGGATGGCTGCACGGTGCCCTCTCAGGACGGGTACCCAGGAAGGAACAGCCTGTGTTGCATCTGGATGTAGGACGGAGAAAGGATTTGACGAGGCCAAGCGTGGAGGAAGCAAGGCCAGATAGGAGGCCATCACCATTACCTGGGTGGGAGCCAATGGTGGTGTTGATGCCGAAAATGTGGCCTCTGTGCAACAGTGCCAAATCAACTGTTAGAGACAGAGTTTTGGGTAAAGTAGAAATGAATAGCTTTATTGCTTTACCAGGCAAAGGGGGCCACAGCAGGCTTGTGCGCACAAAAATTGAGTGTACCAATGACGGGCGGGGTGGGGGGAGTGATTTGGTGAGAAGCTTTATAGCCATGGTTCAAGAGTGGGGTTGGTCATAAGGAAGGCTTCCCTGGTGGCTCGGAGGTTCATAAGGATCAGGGTGTGTTCAGGGCCTTCACTCCTTAATGTAGCCTCAGGTGAACTTTTGTGGTTCTCAAGGTTATCAGACTATGCCCTTCTCTCTGGAATGAAGGGTGCTTCATCAAGCAGTCCATCTTCCATTTGGGTTGGGGGTGGTGGTTAGTTCTACAGAAGAACTCAAAGGTATTGTTTTGTCTATCCCTTGAGGTGGAGACAGGACCCTGCCCCAAGTCTGCAGTCTCATTTCTTGATGGTCTCCTGATGACTTCTTATCTCTGCATTCCCTCCCTTCCCTACTTAGCAACTGTTTGAACCTGCCCTCTGGAACTCAAGGAAGGTCATGGAGGCTGGAACCTATGCCCTACAAGCAAGAAACAAGGGACACAGAAAGGCTTCCCTGCCCAGGAGCCCCACATCGGGGGCTCAGTGTCAGCATGGACTGCGGCAGCGGCCCAAGGTGGCGGCGGAGAGGGTCTCTGGAAGGATTTGAGGCATATTCGGGAGGTATACCTACGTGACATGGTGACTGATTTGATAAGGGGGTGAGGGAGAGAGTGGAGGTGGGACAACTGGCAGGTTTCCAACCCTGGGACACTCTTCCAGATCTGCCTTGAGCTCAGGAGGGGAAGATGCAAGGGGAGAGGTAAGGGGGTGAGGAGAGCCTCTGGCAGCCCCTGATGCTGAAGAGGCGTGTTTATTTCACCTTGTTAATGTTCTCCTAATTAATACTGGGAGAATGTGCCTACCACTTCACCATTACACGCTGCTGATTTGCCCCTAGAGACAAAAGGAAATTGGAATTAAGAAGAGACAACGGAATTGCTGGCAGGATTATTAGCTTCAATGAAGTTAATGAAAGGAGTGGGAGGTGGGAGGAGTTGAGAGCCTCAGGGGGGCTGTGACTAAGGCTGGGAGCTGCCAGCTGGGAGGAGGCTGGGAGGGTGCAGGGAGGAGCTGCCGTGGCTGGAAGGACTCTTGGCCCTTCAGGGCTCCCATCCCGGAGTTGCCCCAAAGTCAGGGTCTCCACTGAGGCAGGATCCCACGGGAAGGGGACAGGAATCCCAAGTAGGAGTGGGACGTCCCCAAGCAAAAGGAGTGCAGTAGGGTGATAGAGGAGGATGCAAGGCTGGGTATGGAGTAGATACCTTACCCCTGAGGCCCTGGAGAGGGGTCCAGGTACTAGGCAGGCCCAGATGCCTTCTAAGCAGGGTCAGAGTCCAGCTGCCTGCCCCACTGAGGGTAAAGCAGTTACATTTCTCCAAATGGAGCCCAACTGAAACTCCAACTACACAGCAAAGTTGTCATCTACGCCCAGGTACCAAGACACAGAGAGCTGGATCTCAGGTCCCTAAAGCTGGACAGAGAGACATGAATGGAGAAAGCAAAAATTATTAGAGCCCAAACCCCTCAAAAACAGCAGCATTCAGGCCAGGCACATCTGCACACACACATACTTGCTCTCACACACTCACTACAAGCCCACAGGGTCAACCAGCCCACGTGTGCACATAGATCCACACATGCACACATGTGCCCTCACACTTGCACACACACCAGAACTTGGGAGGTTCTAACACTAGTTCGTCAATGACTATCTCCTTTGCAAATCCATGCACATGCCAGCTCCTTTCCCAATGGCCCGGGGCTAGGTGCACCACTCCTCTGATTTCTGTCTCACTGGACTACCTAGATGGGAGGCAGGGGTATAAGGTTGCTCCAGCAGGGTTACCAGGACAACCAGGCTCTGCTCCCTACAGCTAAGCCCCAGCTTGCCCTCTGCAGTGAAATAAGGAGATGAAGCACTCAGGAAACATGATGCAGTTTCATTTCCAGGTGGGTTTTTTTTCTTATAAGTAGCTCATGAGTCACTAGATTAGCACCTTTCCAATTACTGGGAGGCAAAAACCCTATTATCATAGAAACCTTCCTGCAGAATGACGGCTCTATTCTTTTTGACGGCAGCAGCCAGTCCCACAGAGAGCTGCAGAGCTCAGCAAGCTGGGAGCCGACGTTCCTAGGAACTTCATGTCCTTGTTTCCAAAGTGAACTTTAAAGAACTCACATCACAGCCTCAGCAGCACCTCACGTGCTCAGCAAGACATACCAGGACAGCCCAAATGGGGAGAATGGGGAAGGGCGAGAGAGCACATTTCAGGATGCTGCACCCAGACCCAGGGCTGCCTTGCAAGAGCCTGTAGGCTCCTCCTTGTAGGAGCCTGCAGCATGGAAGGCTCTGCTTCAGAGAGGTTCTGGAATATGCTGGGAAGAGGTGCTGGGGATCCTGGGGGGCTCTGGGACTAAGGCAGTCAGCAGATTGGGTCAGATGAACAACTAAAGCTGTTCAGACCTCTGGTTCAAGGGTTGTCCTATACTTTGATGAGCCACTCCATGGGCAAAACTGAGTGGGAACCTGGCTCTGAAATCACCATTCCCTTGCTATCTGGCATGGACCCACGAAGCCCTGAGCCTTTGTTTTCTCATCTGTAAACTAAGTGGATGCTGACATACTCCCTTCCAGCTATTATTCCAGCTCGTCTCTCAGGGAAAGTGACACCTGGATCCATTAAGATTGCCAGCCACTTCTGGCTGGCAGCTTCAGGCAGGGATGGATCTCTTGGCTCTACAGGGAGCCTGCTCCTCCTCCATTATCCTGATGCCCATGTCCCACCAACATTCTCCCCACGATGTACCGAGTTTCAGGAATGAGCTAACAAACATACCTTGACAGTTGATTATGTACCAGGTACTACACAGGATGCTGGGTGGATTCGTTGAGTAATAGTAGCAATTGATACCCTATGCTAAGCACTCACTGTCAGCCAGACACTGCATAGAGATGACCCCACTGTCTCCTCCCACAATCCTGGAAGGAGAAGAACCAATTGTTGCAGGGAAGAACCAATTCTGACTCTGTGTTGGAACTGTTTGTTGTTGTTTTTTTACTTGCTTTTTTGTTGCTTTTGTGATTATAATTGTACATAATGACCTGCCTCAGAAAACACAGCCTGTCTCCCTGACCCTTTAGTGCTTTTGTTCAGGACCCTATCACCTGTGGATGGCAGGAAGGGAGAAATTAACACATCCCCTCCCTGAGGCTTGCCATTCTAAGAGAAATTTACAAGATTAATGGCTTTTTTACTTTGTTTCCACACCTCCCCCTTCATCTCTGTTCTATAAAAGAAGATGGCATCCAGACCCCCACCAAGATGGTTATTTTAAGACATTAGTCTGTCTTCTTCTTGGTCTGTGGGCTCTCCGGTTATTTTCCTTGCCTCAGCACCTTGTCTCTGATTTTGTTGGCCTGTTTTGGACTCAGGGACACTGTGTTCATTCTACAAATGAAGCAACTGAGCCTGAGTGAAGTAATATGATCATCAGGATTCAAACTCAGAGTTTCAATCAAAACCTGTGCTCTTACCAAAAGATAGGTCACCTTCTAGGATATTGCAGGCCACAGCCTTCAAAAATCTCAGACTGGCAGGGCCTCTGATGACTGGGCCTCTCTCAGAGTTTCCTCTGCCCCTCTTGAGATGCAGGTCACCAGGGTTGACTGATGGCCACTCCAGACCACAACCCTCAGGGAATAAGGGACTTCCTGGGAACTGGGATTCTGGAGCCCAGAAATACTCAGCCTCGCCCATGATGCCTCCTTTGTGCAGGAAGGAAGGTCTGTGTGATAAGATAGGGAGAATCTGACTCCTTGTCCCATTCCCTCCCTTTTCTTTCCCAAAGCTAGAAAAATTCACAAGGTCAGCACAAAAAGTTTAGAAAATAACAAAGTATAGCCAGAAGCTGACCTAGTGATATAGGAGATAGATGAGCTCCAGGTTAGACATTTACAACTGGCCTTCTGTTATTTCATGAGGCACGAAGAAGTGGGCTTCAGGCTGGTTACTTACAAATGTTAGCATTTCTTGAGACAAGAGATAGGTGGATTCCAGTTAAGGCATTTACAGTCAGCCTCCTGTTTGCCCCCCAAAATGGAAATAACACAGAAACAGGGTAAATAGCCAGTGTTTGTCTCTTGTAAACACCTCAAGGTAATAGTCACGGCAATACTCAAGGTAATAGTCATGGTAAGTAAAGGAGTACTGTTTGAGTGAAGGACTAAAGGATCTCTGCTCCCTCCTCTTTGGGACAAGGGAGACACTACACATGCACAGAGAGGCTCCTTGTGGGTCAAAAGTCAGGAGATAATTCCAGGCCGCACGAGGCTTGCTTGTGCCAAAGGCCTTGACTTCGAGATCCATCTTGACTGAGGGGTGTGTGCATACCCAGAGGAGGGTCCCAGGGTAGGTCAGGTATAGAAAAAGAAGCCAGATAATTGGCCTGAAGGAAGGCAAAAACCATGAAGAACTGACCAGTATAATGTCCTAACAGCCTCTGTACTGCCTCCCCCTCACTAGGAGGGATGCCTACACCCTTTCTCTCCATGTGTACATCTCTGCCTTGCTTCTGTCTTAACTAAACAAACTGCTTCTCTATGTCCTCTCCCACTTGTTGTTGTGCTATGTCTCTAATAATAAAGTTGATACCTGCCTTCACAGTTTCTACCTCCATAATAAATGCATTTTTCACTGGGGGCAAAGATCCAGGGAAAAACAGTTTCTAGCCTCTAGATTGTACTAGTCTGGTGGCTAGGATTCCTGGTTCTCATCCAGGCCACTCAGGTTCAATTCCCAGGCAAGGAATTAAGATCTTGCTTCATGCCAACATTCACTGCTTCCCTGTTGAGATCACTAGGACAGCCTAGGAGCCAGGAGGACTACAAAGGGTGACAGGTGGGTGGGATACTTGAGGCCTAGACCTTCAGCAGCCTCCGTTTCCCTCGGTTTATGATTCCAGTCTTGGTGTAGTGTTGTCCTTTTGTTTGGAGACTTGATACCTGCTTTACAGCAAAATATTTTTTTGCGCTTTAGGCAGTAGAGTGCAGCTGGTTGCGTCTTCTTTTGTCTTTCAATCTGCAGCCACATTCTATGCTGAGACCAGGAACCCCTGCCTGGTTCTGCTGTCACCGGCGTCCTTCATGTTCTGAGTTTCTTAGGCGCTCCAGGTCAGTGGGCCTGCTATCCTTAGGGGTTACTTCCCCAGCAACACAACCACTCTGCAAGCCAACATCAGAGACATACCAGGGGTACTAAGCTATTCAACACAGAAAGAGATCAAGTGTTAATCTCTTCCTGAAATTCTCTTTTACAGAGGCACAAATAAAACTTCTAGGATGTACAATGGCAACGGCTTTCAACGATTTTCAGAGCTAGTTTTCACTCAGGTCATTTATTATTCTTGATATTCTCTTTCTTTTTACAAAGAGTCCAGCTCTATTAAGGAAATCAGAAACGGCATCAGCATTGTTGGTGGTTGGTTTTTAACTCAGCTACATCTTCTGTAGCCCAATGGATGTCAATTGCATAATTAGAATTAGTTGTATCATTTAATTAGTTAGAACATTTACTATTCCCCCAACTGTTTAAGTCATTTGAACTTAAATGGAACTCTACTGAAGAATAAAAGATCTCCATAAATATTACAATAAAAAATATAATTACACTTCAATTGCTCCATGGATTTACTTGGATTAGTTGGAAAGTTCTCCTATTTTAGAATGCCTGTCTCTGCCTCTCAGCTCTTTTGTAGACCATCAATTAGCCAAATAACCATCTTGCTACTTGACAGGCTTTGGATTCTAGTTTGATAGAAACCTACAATGTCCGGGGAGACTGGCCAAGCTGGAGAGGGAGCATCTCACAGCCTGTCCTGGCTGAGCTGGACAGTCTTCTCTTCTCACCATACCTGCTGTGAAGTAAGAAGAAGAAGAAGACAGAGGAGGAGGAGGAGAAATAACCAGATATAAGGATTTATAACTTACCAGAAAATGTTCTGAGTGCCTTATATATATTATCTGGTTTCTTTCTTGCATCAACTCTGGGAGGCATGTAAATTTTCCCAGTTTTACTGGTGAGCAATTTGAAAACAGAAATATTATGTAACTTACCCAAAGATACACGATGAGGAAATTTCAGAGCTTGGATTCAAACACAGATTTGTCTTGTTGCAAAGTTTATTTTTTCCACTGGTAACCTTCCATTTTGCTTTCCAATCTGTACCACTAAATAGGCCTATAAAGGACTATACTGGATCAGATCCTGGTCTTTCCCAAATGATTTCAAGATCATTTGGGAGAAATGATCTGGAGATCACCCTATTGGTTATTGTCTCGAGAAGCTACTCTGATGAAAGAATTCTCTAAACTGTGTCTGACATCACCCACATCATTTATCAGCCACCCTGGCCCCTCTGATTCTCTCTCTCTACCACAGACTCTTAGAGTTGAAAGCCCCTTAAACATTATGCAGTTAATATCCTCAGGCTGCATAGAAAGAAACTAGGGTCTAAGTCACTTAATTGAGCTCACACAGCAAGTTAAGGTCAGAGCAGGTTCTGGTACCCAGATCTGATCATTTTTGTTGAATAAGCGGGGTCCTTCTCCCACCAGCCGACTCAGAACAATATCCCTTCAGCTACTTCACTTCACATGTGCAATTCATCTGACCTCTAATTATGTCCAGAAGGCCCACTCAGGTTTAAGATTCTGGGACTTTGACTATATCTTCACCTTGCACAAAAATTACAGTGACAAGATCCACTTGTTCTGAGTCATTGCATAAAATAGGATTTCCTCTGCTGTCCCTTCATTGAGAGGCAAAGGGTGCCCTCCAGACCCAAGATCAAATCCCTACCATCTCAGACTCTGTTCTGACACTAGGCCCTCCTCATTGCTGAGTCACCTTTCTCCACCTCTTTTCTATCTTTGGGATGTCTTATTAGGGTTGTTGTTGTTGTTTAGTCACCCAGTCATGTCCAACTGTTTGCAACCCCATGGATTGCAGCACACCAGGTGTCCCTGTCCCTCACCATCTCCTGGAGTTTGGCCAAGTTCATGTTCATTGTATCAGTGATGCCATCCAGCCATCTCATCCTCTGATGCCCTCTTCTCCTTCTGCCCTCAGTCTTTCTCAGCATCAGAGACTTTTCCAATGAGTCATCTGTTCATATCAGATGACCAAAGTACTGGAGCTTCAGCTTCAGCTTCAGCATTAGTCCTTCCAGTGAATATTCAGGGTTGATCTCCCTAAGATTGACTGGTTTGGTCTCCTTGCTGTCCAAGGGACTTTCAGGAGTCTTCTCCAGCACCACAGTTTGAAGGCGTCAGTTCTTTGGCATTCTGCTTCTTTACGGTCCAGCTCTTAAAAGCGTAGGTGACCACTGTGCAGGCCATAGCCGCTCCTTTGTCGGCAGAGTGATGTCTCTGCTTTTCAACACACTGTCTAGGTTTGTCATCACTTTCCTGCCAAGAAACAATCGTCTTGTGATTTCACGGCTAGAGTCATCAGCAGTGATTTTGGAGCACAAGAAAAGGAAATCTGTCACTACTTCCACCTTTTCCCCTTCTATTTGCCATGCAGTAATGGGACCAGATGCCATGATCTTAGTTTTTTTTAATATTTAGTCTTAAGCCAGCTTTTCTACTCTCCTCCTTCACCCTCATCAAGAGGTTCTTTCGTTCCTCTTCACTTTCTGCCATTAGAGTGGTATCATCTGCATATCTGAGGTTGTTGATGTTTCTCCTGCCTGTCTTGATTCCAGCTTGTAATTCACCCAGCCTGGCATTTCTCATGATGTGCTTAGTGTATAGGTTAAATAAACAGGGTGACAGCAGACAGCCCTGTCGTACTCCTTTCTTGATCTTGAACCAATCAGTTGTTCCATACAGGGTTCTAACTGTTGCTTCTTGACTGCATAAAGGTTTCTCAGGAGACAGGTAAAATATTCTGGCATTCCCATCCCTGTAAGAGCGTTCCACAGTTTGCCACAATGCACACAGTCAAAGGCTTCAGTGTAGTCAATGAAGCAGAGAAAGATGTTTTTCCGAAATTCCCTTGCTTTCTCTATAATTCAGTGAATGATGGCATTTTGATCTCTAGACCCTCATTCTTTTCTAAACCCACCTTGGCCATCTGTAAGTTCTTGGTTCGCATAATGCTGAAGCCTATCATGCAAGATTTTAAGCATGGCCAGTAAGGGTTCAGTTCAGTTAAGTTCAGTCACTCAGTCATGTACTACAGCACACCAGGCTTCCCTGTCTATCACCCCTGGAGCTTGCTGAAACTCATGTCCATTAAGTCGGTGATGACATCCAGCTAGCATGGGAGATGAGTGAAATTGTCCAATGGTTAGCACATTCTTTGGTACTACCCTTCTTGGGAATTGGGATGAGGATTGACCTTTTCCAGTCTTGTGGCCACTGCTGGGTCTTCCAGATTTGCTGACATAATGAATGCAAAACCTTGTTGGCATCATCCTTTAGGGATTTGAATAGTTCTGCTGGAATTTTATCACATCCACTAGCTTTATTAACAGCAATGCTTCTTAAGGCCCACTTGACTTCGCACTCCAGGTGACTAACCACATCATTGTAGTAATCTGGTTCATTAAGATCTGTTTTATACAGTTCTTCCATATATTCTTTCCATCTCATCTTAATATCTTCAGTGTCTACCTGATCTCTATCATTTTTATCCTTTATTGTGCCCATCTTTGGATGGAATGCTCCCTTGATGTTTCCATTTTTCCTGAAGAGATCTCTAATTTTTCCCCTTTTGTTGTTTTCTTCTATTATTCAGTTCAGTTCAGTCGCTCAGTCATGTCCAATTCTTTGTGATCCCATGAGCTGCAGCATGCCAGGCCTCCCTGTCCAACACCAACTCCCAGAGCCCACCCAAACTCATGTCCATTGAGTCAGTGATGCCATCCAACCATTTCATCCTCTGTCGTCCCCTTCTCCTCCTGCCCTCAATCTTTCCCAGAATCAGGGTCTTTTCAAATGAGTCAGCTCTTCGCATCAAGTGGCCAAAGTATTGGAATTTCAGCTTCAACATCAGACCTTCCAATGAACACCCAGGACCGATCTCCTTTAGGATGGACTGGTTGGATCTCCTTGCAGTCCAAGGGACTCTCAACAGTCTTCTCCAACACCACAGATCAAAAGCATCAATTCTTCGGCACTCAGCTTTCTTTATAGTCCAACTCTCACATCCATATATGACTACTGGAAAAACCATAGCCCTGACTAGATGGACCTTTGTTGGCAAAGTAATGTCTCTGATTTTGAATATGCTGTCTAGGTTGGTCATAACCTTCCTTCCAAGGAGTAAGCATCTTTTAATTTCATGGCTGCAATCACCATCTGCAGTGATTTTGGAGCCCCCCAAAATAAAGTCTCTCACTGTTTCCACAGTTTGCCCATCTATTTGCCATGAAGTGATGGGACCAGATGCCATGATCTTCGTTTTCTGAATGTTGAGCTTTAAGCCAACTTTTTCACTCTCCTCTTTCACTTTCATCAAGAGGCTTTTTAGTTCCTCTTCACTTTCTGCCACAAGCGTGGCATCATCTGCATATCTGAGGTTATTGATATTTCTCCTGGCAATCTTGATTCCAGCTTGTGCTTTCTCCAGCTCAGCATTTCTCATTATTAAGCACTGTTCATTGAAGAAGGCTTTCTTGTCTCTTCTAGCTATTCTTTGAAACTCTGCTTTAATTGGAAGTACCTTTCCCTCTCTCCCTTGCTTTTCTCTTCTTTTCATTCTTCCACTATTTGTAAAGCCTCCTCGGATAACCACTTTGCCTTCTTGCTTGTCTTTTTATTTGGGATGGTTTTGTTCACTGCTTCCTGTACAAAGGAACCTCTGTCCATAGTTCTTCAGGCACACTGTTAACTAACCGGATTTAGAAAAGGCAGAGGAACCAGAGATCAAATTGCCAACATCTGTTGGATCATAGAAAAAGCAAGAGAATTCCAGAGAAACATCTACTTCTGCTTTATTGACTATGCCAAAGCCTTTGACTTTGTAGATCACAACAAACTGTGGAAAATTCTTCAAGAGATGGGAATACCAGATCACCTTACCTTCCTCCTGAGAAATCTATATGCAAGTCAAGAGGCAACAGTTAGAACCAGACATGGAACAACAGACTGGTTACAAACTGGGAAAGGAGTATGTCAAGGCTGTATATTATCACCCTGCTTATTTAACTTACATGCAGAGTACATCATGCAAAATGCTGGGCTGGATGAAGCACAAACTGGAATCAAGATTGCCAGGAGAAATATCAATAACCTCAGATATGCAGATGACCCTATGACACCACCCTTATGGCAGAAAGTAAAGAAGAACTATAGAGCTTCTTGATGAAAGATGAAAGAGGAGAGTGGAAAAAGTTGGCCTAAAACTCAACATTCAAAAAACTAAGATCATGGCATCCAGTCCTATCATTCCATGCAAATAGATGGGGAAACAGTGGAAACAGTGACAGACTTTATTTTCTTGGGCTCCAAAATCACTGCAGATGGTGACTGCAGCCATGTAATTAAAAGATGCTTGCTCCTTGGAAGAAAAACTATGACCAACCTAGACAGCATAATAAAAATCAGAGACATTACTTTGCCAACAAAGGTCCATCTAGTCAAAGCTATGGTTTTTCCAGTGGTCATGTATGGATGTGAGAGTTGGACTATAAAGAAAGCTGAGTGCCGAAGAATTGATGCTTTTGAACTGTGGTGTTGGAGAAGACTGTTGAGAGTCCCTTGGACTGCAAGAAGATGAAACCAGTCAATCCTAATGGAAATCAGTCCTGAATATTCATTGGAAGGACTGATGCTGAAGCAGAAACTCCAGTATTTTGAAAAAGACCCTGATTCTGGGAAAGATTGAAGGCAGGAGGAGAAGGGATGACAGGGGATGAGATGGTTGGGATGGCATCACCGACTCGATGGACATGAGTTTGAATAAGCTCCAGGAGTTGGTGATGGACTGGCATGCTGCAGTCCATGGGTCTGCAAAGAGTCAGACATGACTGAGTGACTGAAATGAAGTGAGTCCCTTGAATCTATTCATTACCTCTACTGTTAATTCATATGGGATTTGATTTAATTCATACCTGACTGGCCTAGTGTTTTTCCCAGTTTTCTTTAGTTTAAGCCTGAATCTTGCTATGAGAAGCTGATGATCTGAGCCACAGTCAGCTCCAGGTCTTGTTTTTGCTGACTGTATACAGCTTCTCCATCTTTGGCTACAAAGAATATAATCAATTTGATTTCAGTATTGACCATTTGATGATGTTCATGTATAAAGTTGTCTCTTGTGTGGTTGAAAAAGGGTCTTTGCTATGACTAGTGCATTCTCTTGGCAGAATTCAGTTAGCCTTTGCCCTTCATTTTGTTCTCCAAGGCTGAACTTGCCTGTTACTCCAGGTGTATCTTGACTGCCTACTTTTGAATTCCAGTCCCCGATGATGAATAAAACATCTTTTTTAGGTGTTAGTTCTAGGAGGTCTTCTAGGTCTTCATAGAACTGATCAACTTCAGCTTGGATTGGATTGGATTCCTGGATTGGGGCAAGGCGTGGATTACTCTGATGTTGAATGACTTGCCTTGGAAATGAACTGAGATCATTCTGTCATTTTTGAGGTTGCACTCAAGTACTATATTTCAGACTCTTTTGTTGATTATGAGGGCTACTCATATCCTTATTAGGGTGCAGCACCCTAAAACTTTCTTCATGCCCCTTTGCAATTCTTCCTTCTTCTACCTCCACCAGGCAACCACTGATGTGTTCTATGTCACTACAGAATAGTTTCCTTTTTCTAGAATTTTATATGAATGAAATTCTTGAGTATGTGTTCAGAATCAGTAGTTTGTTTCTCTAATTATTGAGTAGCATCCAACACCACAATTATATGGATATGCCACATTTTGTTTATCCATTCACCTATTGATGGCCATTGGGTTGTTTTTAATTTTTGGTGACTACAGAAATTGAGATATAAAAGACATATAAAGCTGCCACGAACACCTACTGGAGTGTATAAAACCAGGCCAGTATTTGACTCTTCTTTGACCAGGTCAGGGATGATCTCTTCTATCCAAGACAACTGTAAAGCCTTATCTTTGCAAGGCTTTTGAGTTCTCAAGGTCTCACTGGCGTGACCTCAATAGATATCCAATACACCCCTGTAAGGCAGGTAAGGTGGGTTTTAGGCACCATTCAAATAGGTGAGAACGTGCTGATCACCTGCTAGGTCCAGGCCCCCTGCTAAGTACTGTAAGACAGACCCTGAGGATCTTACATTCTAGTATTCTGTAGACGAGGAGACTGCAGTTCCTGCCAAAGGATGCACTGAGAGGTGACAGAGTGGGAAACAGAACTCAGGTCATCACACTCCCCTCCAGTGTCCCCTCCACACACACCCTGTTCCCAAAGAGTCACAGGCTCTCAGGAGCTCTGTCTAAAGGGATATCGACTGGGAGGCAAAAGAGGGAAGAGTGAGGAAAGAATGAAGAGCAGGTAAGCATGTTGCTTTGACCCTCAGCTAGACTTTATAGTGAGGAGGATTCCCGCACAAGCTGCACCAGGACTTTCCTTTCCTGAGGTATTTTGTGGACACGATTGCTAAACCTCTTTGAGGACCTAAGTTCTGTTGGAGGAGGACTCTTGCTGTTACTGTACCGACTATATTGTGGTAGACCTTACAGGTGGCCAAGTCAGGAGGGATTTCCCTAATGATTGACTCTTCTCCCCAGACTCCATGGACAGCAGAGCTGGGAATAGAAGGGAAATACAGACAAAGAAGTCTCAGGCCCTGCTCTTGGGGCTCTCACAATAGAAATGAAATGAAATATCCCCACATATGAATCAATATCTCATTCCTTTTTGTGGTCGAAGACTATTCCATTTTATGAGTGTGCTGGATTTTGTTTATCCATTCATCAGTTGATGGATATTTGGGTTGTTCCCACTTACGAATAACACTGCTATGAACAGTCACATTTGGGTGTGCATAGGAGTGCTATGACAGAGACTATATGCTTATATCATAGCCCGGCCGCAGGTACAGCAGGATTGACAGGCAGCTAGGGGACAGGGGAGTTTAGGGGGATCAGTCTGGGAAGACTTCCTGGAGGAGGCAACATTTGTGCTACTTTTAAAAGCTCTATTTGGATAAAGGGAGGAGAGAAGCAAAGTGAGAAGGGCTGATGGGTAGAAGGTAAGAAGTAAAGAGAAGGTATTCCAGACTGACTAAGAAAGATCAAACTTGCCTTATCTGTACTTGCTTGAATATTGACTGGACTGTCAGGATAGGGTGAGCAGTTTTGTGCTTCAAGCATGATTCCCGCATGAGCCTCACAAGCTCACCTTACTCCACAAGGGGGCTTTTTATGGAAAAAGCTCAAGATCTAAAGTCAAACAGTCCTAGTTCCTCTGTTTAGCATCCATGTGGTTTTAAGATTTCTGAGCCTCAGCTTCCTCATATATAAAATGGAGACTGTGATAGTCACCATCTAAGGAATCATTCATTTGTTCAATATATATGTACCTACTCTATGACATGCCATGATACTCAAGGCATGTTTTAAAAAAGAAGCTTGGAGGGACTTCCCTAGTTGTACAGTCAATAAGAATCTGCCTGCCAGTGCAGGGGAGGCAGGTTCGATCGCTGGTCCAGGAAGATTCCTCATGCTGCAGAGCAACTAAGCCCATAGGCCACAACTACTGAGCCCGTGCCCTAGAGCCCGCGAACCACAACTGCTTAAGTCCACGTGCCTAGAGACTGGGCTCAGCAACAAGAGAAGCCACACCAATGAAAAGCCCGCACACCACACTAAAGAATGCCCGCACGCAGCAAGAAAGACCCAGCGCAAACAAAAATTAATTAAAAAAAAAAAAAACCAGAAACATAGACACAAAAAGACCCTCTAGCACCCCCTCTCCAGGATTCTACTCTCCTCCAGCTCTGCCCTGCACTTTCTGGTGTTTTCAAGATAATCCATTAAAAGGAAGCCCTCCTGAAACTCCCACTCGCCCAGGAGAAGCTGGTAGGTGTTAAAAAACACACACTGCCAAAGAGAAATTGATTGTGCTTAGCAGAAGAGCTCCATTGGCAAATCAGAGGAAAAACCTTGGCTGCAGATCATTCAGAGACTTACTCAGACTGGAAAAAAAAGGAAAGTGGTGCCTTTTCAGGGTTGAAGTACAGCCTGCAGCAGTATTCCTGTGGCCCTGGGGCTCCTGCTGCTCCTGCCGCAGCACCACCTGAGCTGTTGGCAAAGGCCCCTTGCCCACACCAGGCACCCCAGACACTGCCGTTGGACCCTAAGTGCAGGAGGCAGAGGGCCCTGAGGGCACAGTATTTCCAGTCTCTAGCTGTAATCACAGCTAATCGAATCACTGCAGATTCAAAATTGGCCCCTGATTGAATTCAGAACTTTTGTTTAATTAATTATAATTCACCTGAAAACTACTGCTTCCCTCAGACTAAGTGGTTAACCATTTCCTCCCCACTGAGACTCTTGGCTTCCCTGAGCCATGAAACTTGAAAAAAATCTCCTTTCAGGGAGATTCCTAGTTAAGTTTCAAAGAGCACAAGGCAAAATATCAAGGCGTGGAGGACGTGAAAAGACAATTCAGGATAGGAGAAAATGTTTGCAAATCTGCTAAGAGTCTAGCACCTTGAATATATAAAGAGCTCTTACAACGCAAGAAAAAAGTTTTTTTAATATGAATAGACATCAGTATGGAGAAGGCAATGGCACGCCACTCCAGCACTCTTGCCTGGAAAATCCCATGGACAGAGGAGCCTGGTGGGCCGCAGTCCATGGGGTCGCTAAGAGTTGGACAAGACTCAGGGACTTCACTTTCACTTTTCACTTTCATGCATTGGAGAAGGAAACAGCAACCCACTCTAGTGTTCTTGCCTGGAGAATCCCAGGGACAGGGGAGCCTCGTGGGCTGCCATCCATGGGGTCGTACAGAGTCGGACACGACTGAAGCGACTTAGCAGCAGCAGACATCAGTATATGTTTTCTTTCAAAAGTGTTTTTAGAGGGATGGTATGGGGAGGGAGGAGGGAGGAGGGTTCAGGATGGGGAACACATGTATACCTGTGGCGGATTCATTTTGATATTTGGCAAAACATACAATTTTGTAAAGTTTAAAAATAAAATAAAATTTAAAAAAAAAGTGTTTTTAAATGACTGCTAACTTTATTAAAAGACTATCATCTTGTATCTAATCTTTTGGGATTTGTTTTTAACTCATATTTAAAAGACTTATTCATATTAACGTGTTGTTGGTAGTTAACATTAAATTTAATTCATAAGCATTTTTGTCCCAGTAAATGTTTAACCTTTGTTGGCCAACATAGGTCTCTCTAGTCAAAGCTATGGTTTTTCCAGTAGTCATGTATGGATGTGAGAGTTGGACCATAAGGAAAGCTGAGTGCCAAAGAATCAATGCTTTTGAACTGTGGTGTTGGAGAAGACTCTTGAGAGTCCCTTGGACTGCAAGAAGATCAAAGCATTCAATCCTAAAGGAAATCAGTCCTGAATATTCATTGGAAGGACTGATGCTGAAGCTGAAGCTCCAATATTTGGGCCATCTGATCTGAAGAACTGACTCATTGGAAAAGACCCTGATGCTGCGGAGGATTGCAGGCAGGAGGAGAAGGTGACAACAGAGGATGAGATGGCTGGATGGCATCACTGACTAGAAGGACATGAGTTTGAGTAAGCTCTGGGAGTTGCTGATGGACAGGGATGCCTAGCAGGCTGCAGTCCATGAGGTCACAAAGAGTTGGACACAACTGAGCAACTGAACTGAAATATTTAGCAATCAGCTTTCTAGAAAACAAAATATATACATTAAATAAGTTCTGGTCACCAATTCAGACCAGTAATGAGGTCCTTCCAACCAAGCAATTCTCCAACACCAGTTGTGCGTCCTACCATTCAATTCAATTCTGATAACAGCTACCTGGAGATAGCATCTGATTCCAAGGCTAAGGGCTCAGTTCTGCAAAATTGTCCTCAGCTTCAGAGGCCCCTCGGAAGTCCAGGTTCTCACCTGTGTTTCTAACCAACTGATTATAGATTGGCTGTGCCAATGATCCCCTTCCTGAGTTACAGCGTAAGGGCTTAGTCCTGTAAGACTGCCCCTCACCCCCTTCACAAGCCAACTGCAAGTCTAGATTGTCACTGGTGCTTCATGCTGAGTGGCTATAAATCAGAGGTTTCTATAACCCCCTCTTAGGTTTGATTAATCTGCCAGAGTGGCTGGCAGAATGCAGAGAAACATTTTACTTACTAGATTACCAGTTTATTTTTATAAAAGGATATAACTAAGGAACAGCCAGATGGAAGAGATGTACAGGGTGAGTTATATGGGGAAGGCTTGGAGCTTCCATGCTGACTCTGAGCACACCAGTCTTCCCAAATTTCCACGTGCTCACCAGCCCAGAAGCTCTCCAAACCCTGTCCTTTTGGGGGTTTATGGAAGCTTGATTACACAGATGTGATTGATTTAATAATTGGTCGCTGGCCAACCCCCAGATCCTCTCCCTTGCCCCAGACTCGGGGAATAGGAGTGAAAGTTCCATTCCGATAACATGGTTGATTTTCCTGGCAATCAGCCCCCATTCTTAGGTGCTTCCCAAAAGTCATCTTCTTCTCTGAAAAACCTATTTTTGCCCTGTAGGTCTTCAAGTAATAGTCAGGTACAAATGTGAGAGTTGTACGATAAAGAAGGCTGAGCACCAAAAACCTGATGCTTTTGAATTGTGGTGCTGGAGAAGACTCTTGAGAGTCCCTTGTACTGCAAAGAGATCAAACCAGTCAATCCTAAAGGAAATCAACCCTGAATATTCATTGGAAGGACTGATGCTAAAGTTACAGTATTTTGGCCCCCTGATGCGAAGAGCCGACTCATTGGAAAAGACTCTAATGCTGGGAAAGATTGAAGGCAAAAGGGGAAGAAGGGGGCAGAAGAGGATGAGATGGTTAGATAGCATCACCAACTCAATGGACATGAATTTGAGCAAACTCCGGGAGATAGTGAAGCCTGGCGTGCTACAGTCCATGGGGTCACAAAGAGTCGGACATGACTTAGGAGCTGAATAACAACAACCTACCTGCTAGGTGATCCTGGGTAAGAGGAATGGATTGTCTTCACATCTTAGTTTTTTCATTCATAAAGTGGAGATAATGCCTACCTCACAGGCTCTTTGTGAGGCTTATATGGCCTGGAAGGATAATGCTAAGACGAAACAAAAAAAGTAGTTATGAAAAAGGATCAAATAGAAACACTGGATGTGAAAATTCAAACACTGAAATAAAGAATTTGATAAATGGCATAAATAATAAAAATGAATTAAATTGGAGCAGAGACAAGTGAGATGAATAATCAGATTGATGGGGTCTCCCAGAAGGCATTGAGAAGTAATGAAAAGTAGGAAAATATAATTTGAAGCTAATGAAAATAAAAATAAGCTAAGAAAAGTACCGGTATAACCATCTGTACAATAAGAAGCCTTGAAAAAAAGAAAGAAATAGAAAAAAAAAAGAAGATTTCCTTTAGGGTTGACTGGTTTGATCTCTTTGAAGTACAAGAGACTCTCAAGTACAAGAGAGTCTTCTCCAGCACCACAATTCAAAAGCTTCAATTCTTTAGTGCTCAATCTTCTTTATGGTCCAACTCTCACATTAGCATCTGACTATCAGTTGAAGGTCTAAAAAAAAAACAAGGGTTTTCCAAAATTAAAGAAAGATTAAAGACAGACTAAAGGGCTCATGGCTAATAAGATAGAATTAATAAGAAAAACTAAACATAAATATGGAGAAGGCAATGGCACCCCACTCCAGTACTCTTGCCTGGAAAATCCCATGGACGGAGGAGCCTGGTGGGCTGCAGTCCATGGGGTCACTGAGGGTCGGACACGACTGAACAACTTTACTTTTACTTTTCACTTTTATGCACTGGAGAAGGAAATGGCAACCCACTCCAGTGTTCTTGCCTGGAGAATCCCAAGGACAGGGGAGCCTGGTGGGCTGCCGTCTATGGGGTCGCACAGAGTTGGACACGACTGAAGTGACTTAGCAGCAGCAGCAAACATAAATATGATTTTTAATAAGTTAAATATAACTACTAAAAAGCACAGAAGTAGAATTCAGAATTTTCAAACCAGTAGAAGAACATTCTATTCAATGAAAGACAAGAAAGGAAAAAAGAGGAAAGTAATATACGGTAAGCAAAAATTATAAATAAGATGACTGAATACATGTGTGCTTAGTCATGTGACTCTTTGCAACTCCATGGACTGTAGCCCACCAGGCCTCTCTGTCCATGGGATTTCCCAGGCAAGAATACTGGAGAGGGTTGCCATTTCCTACTTCAGGGGATCTTCCCAATCCAGGGATCAAACCTGAGTCTTTTGCATCTCCTGCAGGCGGAGATTGGCAGGCGGATTCTTTACCACTGAGCCACAGGGGAAGCCCCAAGATTACTGAAATAAATACTGAATGTAAAATTAATTACATAATTTGTGTTATAGATTGAATTGTGTCCCCCAAAAAAGATATATTAAATTTCTAAATCCCAGTTCCTCTCAATGTAAACTTATTTGGAAATAGGGCTATTGTAAATGTAATTAGCTAAATTAAGATGAGGTCATACTGAAGTATGGTAGGACCCTAATCCAATAAAACTAATGTCCTTATAAAAAGACATCCATGGGAACACAGAGAAACATGGGGAGAATGCCACATAACAACAAAGGCAGAGACTAGCGTTATCCAGCTACAAGCCAAGAAAAGTCAAAGATTGCCAGCAAACCACCAGAAGCTAGGAAGAGACTAGAAAGGATTTGCTCACAGATTTCAGAGAGTTCATGGCCCTGCTGACATCTTAATTTTGTGCCTCTAGCCACCAATAAACTGTGGAAAATTCTGAATGAGATGGGAATACCAGACCACCTGACCTGCCTCTTGAGAAACCTATATGCAGGTCAGGAAGCAACAGTTAGAACTGGACATGGAACACCAGACTGGTTCCAAATAGGAAAAGGAGTACGTCAAGTCTGTATATCGTCACCCTGCTTATTTAACTTCTATGCAGAGTACATCATGAGAAACGCTGGGCTGGAAGAAGCACAAGCTGGAATCAAGATTGCCAGGAGAAATATCAATAACCTCAAATATGCAGATGACACCACGCTTATGGTAGAAAGTGAAGAAGAACTAAAGAGCCTCTTGATGAAAGTGAAAGAGGAGAGTGAAAAAGTTGGCTTAAAGCTCAACATTCAGAAAACGAAGATCATGGCATCTGGTCCCATCACTTCATGGGAAATAGATGGGGAAACATGGAAACAGTGTCAGACTTTATTTTGGGCGGGCTCCAAAATCACTGCAGATGGTGACTGCAGCCATGAAATTAAAAGACGCTTACTCCTTGGAAGGAAAGTTATGACCAACCTAGATAGCATATTGAAAAGCAGAGACATTACTTTGCCAACAAAGGTCCATCTAGTCAAGGCTATGGTTTTTCCAGTAGTCATGTATGGATGTGGGATTTGGACTGTGAAGAAAGCTGAGCACCGAAGAATCGATGCTTTTGAACTGTGGTGTTGGAGAAGACTGTTGAGAGTCCCTTGGACTGCAAGGAGATCCAACCAGTCCATCCTAAAGGAGATCAGTCTTGGGTGTTCTTTGGAAGGTATGATGTTAAAGCTGAAACTCCAATACTTCAGCCACCTTGTGCAAAGAGTTGACTCATTGGAAAAGACCCTGATGCTAGGAGGGATTCGGGGCAGGAGGAGAAGGGGATGACAGAGGATGAGATGGCTGGATGGCATCACCGACTCGATGGACAGGAGTTTGGGTAAACTCCGGGAGTTGGTGACAGACAGGGAGGCCTGGCGTGCTGTGATTCATGGGGTTGCAAAGAGTCGGACACGACTGAGTGACTGAACTGAACTGAACTGAACTGAGCCACCAATACCATGAAAAAACATATTTCTGTTGTTTCCAGCCATCCAGTTTGTGGTACTTTGTTATGAGAGTCTTAAAAAACTAATACAATTTGTAAAGAATTAAACTTACTAATCAAAAGATAAACACTCACAAATTGGATTTTTAAACAATATTCTAAAAAGAATATTTGTAAAACAAACAGTCATAGGAAAGTCACCAATAAAAGGATGGAAATGTTTATGAGGCAATTTTGAACCAACTAAAACTGGGGAGCAAATAACAAAATTGAATTCAAGGAAAAAATTTTTAAAGAGAGATGTTTTTATACAAAACAAAATCAGAAATATCTAACAACTGTGGACTTACATACCCTTCAAATCATAGCTTCAAGATATAAAACTCAACAACATAACTACAGAGAGAAACACAGGAATTGTAATTAGAAACTTTTTTGAATAGGAGCTCTTGACAGTCATCTGATTACTTTCTGGCAGAACAAAGCAGAGTTTGTGCAATAATTAACACTTCCTGTTGCACTTGGATCAATGCGACAGGACATGTCAAAATTAATATCAAGGAAATATATGCCCAGACAGAGTGGCTTCATGATTTTGGCAAGGACGATAGATATCACCTCCCTTGTCTGATCAACAGTTAAGGAAGCCCAAAGTTAATCTGGTTCTTTCCCTTTCTAGGCCCTTTAATGGCTATTGTTGTTCTCCTTTAAGCCCTTGTTTGTTTAACCTTTGGGTTACGTTTGTATCTTTTAGGATCCAACATTTGAAGTAAGGCTCATGATTTAAGCCCATTCCAGTGAAAAGTGGCCCAGGTCCCTACAGGTTCTTGGAAGAGCCAGTGAGGGACTTCTACACCTCTAGGGTGGGCTAGACTCTGAAGCCCCTGTGCAGAAGGAAGAAGTTTCAGAAGAGACCTTCAGCCCCTTATCCCTTAAGAACAAGGGTGTATAGTCTCTCACGGGGGAATGAGACAGGCTGGGATCTGGGACCTTTTGCAATGCTTCAATGCTTGCACCTGGACATACCTCTCCTTGAGCAATAGAATACAGAGAAACTGTATGGGACTAAGGATAGCTGTGTGCATGAACAGTTGGGGCAAATTCTGGACAAAAGATACAAAGAGACCAAAAAATCTGCCATTTTGAGGAGCCTGAAGCAAAAGCAGTTGGTCAGGAGCAAAAACAGGATACTGCACACACCTCTGCACTCAACACCACCTAAAGGATGGGCCAAACACCTAAGCCACCCCTCTGACCCAACCCCTGGACACACACCTACCCTCACCTCATATGAGGAACCAGCTCGCCCCCCCTCATGGAGTGGGCAAGCAAGAGAACTTGTTTGTTCTTGCTCCCGCCGATGCAGCAGGGGCCCCGATAAAGCCTTGCCTGAAAAAGAAACTTTTCTGTTTGAAAAGTGAGTGATATCAGTCACTATCATCTGAGTGACTGATAGTACAAGCAGATAATAAGTAATCATAGGAAATATTCATATAAAATGATTCATAAATTTGAAATAATTACTTGGGAAGTGGGAAGAACTTTATAACATCAACCAAGTGGAGAAAGCACGTTTTTGAGCACACATGAAACATTTAAATACCATTTACAAGATCGTAAAGAGAGAAAGTCTCTAACTCAAGAGTTTAGAAAATGAACAATAGACCAAATACAAAGAAACAATCAAAAAGAAAAAAGTAAGTTCAGAATTCAATAAACAGCTGAACTATAGCAACAATAGCAACTATAAAATAGATAAGAACAACCAAATCAAAAGCTGGGCCTTTGAAAGATTCTTCAATGTACTGCTGCTGCTGCTGCTGCTGCTAAGTCACTTCAGTCGTGTCCGACTCTGTGCGATCCCCATAGACAGCAGCCCATCAGGCTCCCCCATCCCTGGGATTCTCCAGGCAAGAACACTGGAGTGGGTTGCCATTTCCTTCTCCAATGCATGAAAGTGAAAAGTGAAAGTGAAGTCGCTCAGTCGTGTCCGACTCTTAGCGACCTCATGGACTGCAGCCCACCAGGCTCCTCCATCCATGGGATTTTCCAGGCAAGAGTACTGGAGTAGGGGTGCCATTGCCTTCTCTGCCTCAATGTGCTAACCTCCATCAAGAGTTTATCAAGGGGCCGTATCTATGAAACAGAGACAGACTCACAGAGAGAACAGATTGTGGTTGCCAAAGAGGAGGAGAAGTGAGAGAGTGATGGATTGGGATTTGGGGATCAGCAGATGAAAGCTATTGTATATAAAATGGATAAACAACAAGTCCAACTGTATAGCTCAGGAAACTATATTCAATATCCCGTATATGAACCATAATGGAAAAGAATATGAAAAAGTGTGTATATATACACATAACTAAATCACTTTGCTGTACAGCAGAAATTAGCAAAACATTGTATATCAATTATGCTTCAATAAAATAAATGTTTAAAGAAAGCTTATCAAGGGGGAAAAAGACACAGATATGTAAAATTCAAAATTAAATAAAATACTTATAGACTGGAGTGGGTAGCCTTTCCCTTCTCCAGGGGATCTTCCCAACCCAGGGATCGAACCCAGGTCTCCCGCATTGCTGGCAGATTCTTTACCAGCTGAGCCACAAGGGAATCCCCTGCAGATATACAAAATTCAGAATTAAATAAAATACTTATAGACACAAAAGAGATGAAAATATCCATAAAATAATATTATTAATAGTCATTCACTAAGAAAGTAATAATCAAGATAGAATATATTAAGCTAAATATTTTAAATGCATATAAAATATAAAACTGGCCCAGTAAAAATCAGGAAGTTTGAACAAATCAGTAACAAGAAAAGATACTGCAAAGAAATTTCCATAAAGTTACCTGAAATTAACTCTTCCCACCTTCTGGGCTTTAACCAGTCATCTAAATTTTCAATAAAAAGGTTTAACCCCCCCTCAAAATCAAAAACAACAAATAAAAGACACACAACCCTATCTATAAAGGGAAAAAAAGGCCTTAGGACAGATGTGTACCTGTTTTTTGAAATTTCAAAAATATCTGGAACAACTTGCTTCATAAAGTAGAAAAGTAGTGAAATCTACCCAGTTCATTCTATTAAGGTATGTGTGTGCATGCTCAGTTGCTCAGTCTTGTCCAACTCTTTGCGATCCTATGGACTGTAGCCCATCAGGCTCCTCTGTCCTGGATTCTCCAGGGAAGTATACCAGAGTGGGCTGCCATTTCCTCTGCCAGGGGATCTTTCCAACCCAGGAATCAAACCAGGGTCTTCTGCATTGGCAGGTAGATTCTTTATCATTGAGCCACCTGGGAAGCCCCTCTTCTAGCATTAGTGTAATTTCCAAGTCCTAAAAAGAATAGGAGAAGAAAATAAAAGAACAGCTCATTTTCAATTATAGATCCCAAAATATTAAATAAAATGTAAAAAGTCATAGATCATGATTATGTAAGGTTTATTCCAGTAATGTAAAAATCATTTGACAACATAAATCATTGAATGTATTTACATACTAAAGAACAAAATCAAATGATATCTCAACAGATAGGAAAAAGATTTAATAAAAATTACACACATATATATTTATGATTAAATACCTTCAGGATAAAATAGGAATAAAAGGGAACTCCCTTACTTTAATAAAAGATCTAAATCCAAAATACACAGAAAACACCACACTCAATGGAGAAGATCAGACATTAGAGTGTTTACTATCTCTGTTTGTGGGTATTCTGGCTAATGCTTATGTAAGATTTTCAATAATCATAATAACAGCAACAATAATAAGAATTTGTGAGAATCCAATGGGAAGTGATAAAACTGCAAATATTGCACACTGGATGCTCATCTTGGAGGAATGCCAATAGATCCAAAGATAGACTGAGATCAGATAAGAGTTCAGTATGGGCGCTGGATACAAAATCAATCTCAAAAATCACTAGCATTTCTGAAGACTCATAATAACTATCTGGAAAATAAAAAATAAGATTTTGTTCACAATAGCAACACAATCTCTAACAGCTAAGAAATAAATCAATAAAAAATGTGCACACTTCTATGGACTTAAGTTTCAAATGCTATTAAATTTTTTAAAAGCTTATTTAAAAGATACAAAAAAGAGGAATACATGGAGAGCTCTATGTTTCCCAAATTAATCTACAAAGTCAATGCAATCCAATTAAAATGTCAGTTGAATTTGTTTTGAGGAATTGACAAATAATTCTATAACTTATTTGGAAAACACAAGGATGCCAGCCAGACAAATCAATTAAAAATACAGTGTATCACATCACTGGTCAGTAGGGAAAGGCAAATCCAAGCCACCATAAGATGCCACTTCACACCCACTAGGATGGCTTTTTTTTTTTTAATGGAAAACAATATTGGCAAGGATATGGAGGAAATGGAACTCTATGCATTGCTGATGGGATTGTAAAATGGTGCATCTGCTATGGAAAACATTTTGGCATTTCCTCAAAAAGTTAAACTTAAGATTATCATATGATCCAACAATTCGACTTTTAGATATACACCCAGGAATACTGAAAGTTCGGACTGTAACAGATATTTATATACCTATGTTCATAACAGCATTATTCCTAATAGCAAAAGGTGATAGAATTTTCAGATATGGTTATTTATTAAGAAAGAGAAAACACCTTGGCCAAGAAAATCTTTCTCCATTATTTCTCAAATTGATGATAGCTAGCATCGCAGCTAAAACAAATGTCTCCAAAAGACATGTTCTTATTTCATTACCTAAAGCAGTGATTTCCACAGTAAGAATGTGCCAGAAGACCTATGTGGTACAATAGAAGAACACGAGAACTTCTAATCCATTAGCAATATCTCAGTCTATAAATTTCCTATTCTCTACATAAGCTTTATAACAGGTACACATATAATTATAAATGTACACATATAGTATTTATGAATGAATACACAAGCAAAGCAAGCATGTGTTCAAAAACGTTTTACTATTAGGAAAGCATGGTGAAAAATTTGGAGACCCTGATGTGACATGTAGTCCTTTATGTTACGCTTAAAATGAATCTTGGTAGCGACAGTCTTAGGAGGTACATGAAACATCAGGATCTGTGTCCACAGACCAGAACCCAGCTCAGTTAACTCTGGGTCATTTCATCCCAGTCCCATAGACAGAGGCAAATTCTGGTAGAACAATGAAGGGAAATGAGGGAGTCAGAAACAGAGACTGGAGGGATAATTGGCTCTTCCAGGTCACTGGCTCCACGGGCAATGCACCAGGATCTAAAAATAGAAGAAGCATCTGCAGTTACCTCCTGGAGCTGGGGCTTGGAAAAGCCCCAGGACAGGCCCTCCCAGACGGGTGGCCACTGGCCTCCTCAGGTGACCTCAGCAAATAATGGCCAAGAGCCACAGCAGATATGTTTCCAAAGCCAGGGTCCTCACAGTAGAACAAGAGAACCAGGAATCATCAGGGACTGGAGTTCTTTCACCGGAGAGCTGGCTCTTGCTTCTGGGTTCAGAGACTGGCTGCAGTGTTGGGTAAAGAATGGAGAAGGATGGAAGTGGAGCTCAGAAATCAGAGAGAGTCTCCCCTGATTATTCTCAAGGAAGGATTCTCAACCATTCTCAAGGATGACTTCTGGACTAGGTGATGGCTCAGCAGCCTTTTTTGCTTCTTTTCTATGAATTTTCCTTTGGGCCTTCTAAGCCTGGCACCTATTTTGCATTAAAAACACTGCAGGAGAGAAAAAAGGAAAAGTTCATCAATACAAGTGCTTGCTCTAGGTTCTGAAGAGAATTTGATTTCTGACCAGTGTCTCAACCTAGAGATCATTATTCAGGAACAAAGGGAAGGACCTGGCTGAGTCCTGTAAGCATCTTTGAGTCTCTTCTTTGTGAAAATCCGGGAAGAAAGGAAGAGGAATAAATCACAATCCTCCACCTCCCTTTCTCGGAAGAAAGAGGAGAAGGTGAGCAGATACAAGAAGTGTGAGAGCAAGGAGAAGAGTTCTTGCCCACACTGAAGAAAACGGACAGAATTCATGATGCCAACAAAAAAGCAGGTGCTCACAAACAAGACTTCCTCTTCCTCCCTTCCTCCCCGCTTTCCCCATCTCCCAAGCTTCCAAGTCTCCAATTCCTTCACTTTATCTGGATCTGCCCTCCACTTTCATCTTGTCCTTTTCCCAAAGAGATTTTAAAATTAGGTGTTACAAAAACTGGGGTTAATTGGTAACCATTTAGATGAACAGTGTATCTTTTACCATCCTCTCTTTTCCTTCATTCTCCAAGAAAAGGGATGAAACATGTCTGGTCAAAATAGGCACTGAGTTCATGCTTGATAAATTCCACTACTCCAAACATAGAGCAATTAAGTAAAACATGAAAACAGGCAAAAAACAACAAAACGCAAACCAGGCTCAAATATAAGATGTGCATCTCTGTTGCTCAGATACAATAATGAAAATGTTAGCTTAGATGGAGCTGTGAGCTTGCTGTACTCTGGGCCAGGAGCAGGGATTGAAAGCTAGGAGTTCAGCTCCTGGGATAAAGAAGCTTAAAATACTTCACACAAAGCAGAGAACTGGATCCAGGAGTTTTTGCCACCCACTCCTCTCCCGGATGAAAAAAAAAAGGAGGTGAGAAACTGTTACTGAGAAATGCTGTCCAAGTGTATATAAGCTACAGCCTCATCCCAGGTCCTAGGATCTGTGACAATCCACTGTTACCTGGGGGAGAATGCTCAGCTATTTATAAGACCTACTTTTGAAATAGAGACCAAGTAAGCTGGGAGGAAGTAAGTGCAAATCACTGGCCAACAAGGGGTGAGGAGAGAGAGAAGGAGAAGGGGAAGAAAAGTGAAAGGAATTAAAACTGTCCCTCAAAATATCTTGTTCACAGAAAACCTGCAGATCTTTTGATTAATTTATGTATAGATATCTTTCAGTTCCTTTGGTATTGTGAATGAGGCTTTTTTCTCATTACATTTCTATTTACATTGGTCATTGTTTTGTGCAGGAAAGCTGTTGACTTTGTATATTAATTTCATATCCAGTAACAATGCTAAAACTTGTATTAGTGCTGATAGTTTGTAGATTGTCTTAGAATTTTGATGTAGACAACTATATCACTTAGAAATAAGGAGAGCTTTATATATTTTTTTCGTTTACCTCATTTCATTTTCTTGTTATGTTACATTGGCTATAGAATCAACCATAGTGGTCCTTCGGTCTTATTCCTGTCTTTAGTGGGACTACTTCTACAACCTCACAATTAAATGTGATCTTTGATAGAGACCTTTTAGAAGTATCCTTGATCAGGCTAAGAAAATATCTGTCTATTCTCCAGTAATTACTTACAGGAAGAGTTGGGGTTTGTTTTAATCTTGAAAGAGTGTTGAATTTTATCAAATGCTTTTTCTGCATCTATTTCAATGGTCAAATTTTCCTTTAATCTCTTAAAATGAGCGAATATAACAAAAAAGAAATAGATTCACAGATATAAAGAACAACTTGTGGTTACCAGTAGAAAGCAACATAATAGAGGTAAGGGATTAAGAGTTATAAACTACTATGTATAAAACAATAAGTATAAGGATATATGGTACAACACAGGGAAGGTAGGTGATATTTTATTATAACTATAAATGGAATACAATCTTTAAAAGTTGAGAATCATTATGTTGTACATATAAACATACAATACTGTATATCAACTATATCTCAAAAAGATAAAATTCAAAAAAAAATTTTTTTAAGATCTTATATGTATCATAACTAAATAAAAAGAAACAGTAAAAAAAAAGAAAAGTAAAGAGTTTGGTAAAATTGCATGGTACTGACACAAAAACAGACACATAGATGAAAAGAAAAGAATACAGTGCCCAGAAATAAACCCACACATGTATGGTCAATTAACCTATGACAAAGGGGCATGAATATGCAATGCAGAAAACTCAGTCTCTTCAGTCAGTGGTTCTGTGAAAACTGAATAGCTACATATAAAACATTACCTCACACCATATAGAAAAATAAACTCAAAACAGATTAAAGACCTATATGTAAGACCAGAAACCATCAAGCTCCCAGAAGACAACATAAGCAGGATACTCTTTGGCATAAATCAAGGCAATGTTTTTGGTCATGTCTCCTCGGGCAAAATAAAAAATAATTTAACTAAAGAGCTTTTGTGCAGCAAAGGAAATCAATACAAAATGAAAAGACAACCAAAGAATGGAGAAACTGTTTGAAGTGATATGACCGATGAGGGGTTAATATTCAAAATAAACAGCTCATACAACTGAATATAAAAAAAAAAAATCAAACAATCACAAAAGTGGATAGCAGACCTAAATAGACATGTCTTTTCTGAAGAAGACATACAGATGGTTAATATGCTCATGAAAAGATGCTCACACCACTAATTATTAGAGAAATGCAGATCAAAGCCATAATGAGATATCGATTGTAATATCTTGTCAGAATGGCTATTTTTTAAAAGTATAAATAACAATTGCTGACAAGGATGTAGAGAAAAGAGAACTCTTGTACACTGTTGGTGGGAATGTAAATTTGTACAGTCACTGTGGAAAGCAGTATAGAGGTTCCTCAGTAACCTAAAAAGAGAGCCAGCAATTCACTCCTGAGTAAATATCTGGAAAAAATGAAAATGCCAATTCAATACATGCACCCCAATGTTCATAGCAGCACCATTTGCAATAGCCAAGATAAGAAAGCAACTTAAAAAAAAAAAAAACAATGAAGTGTCCATCAACAGATGAATGGATAAAGAAGATGTGGTACGTGTGGAATTTTACTCAGACATAGAAAAGAATGAAATTCTACCATTTGCAGCAACAGAATGGATGCAGAGAATATTATGCTTCGTGAATCAAGTCAAAGAAAGACAAATACTGTATGATGTTACTTATGCAGAATCTAAAAAAAATAAATAAATGAATGTATATAGCAAAATAGACTCACAGATACAGAAAACAAACTAGTGCTTAACCAATGGGGAGAGGGAAGGAGCAAGGGGCAATATAGGGGTAAGGGATTAACAAAATACATGTATAAAATAGATAAGCAATAGGATATATTATACAGCACAAGGAATTATAGCCATTATCTTGTAATAAGTTAATGGAGTATAATCTATAAAAATACTGAGTCTCTATGTTATACACCTAAAATTAATATAATATTATAAATCAGCTAGACTTCCGTGGTGGCTCAGATGGTAAAGCATCTGCCTACAATGCAGGAGATCCAGGTTCAATTCCTGCGTCAGGAAGATCTGGTGAAGGAAATGGCAACCCACTCCAGTATTCTTGCCTGGAAAATCCCATGGATGGAGGAGTCTGGTAGGCTACAGTCCCTGGGGTCGCAAAGAGTCGGACACGACTGAGCAAAGTCACTTCACTTCACTTCATACTTCAATTTAAAATAAATAAAGGGTTTGGACTAAACTTCTCAGTACTTTTCTGGCTCTAGCATCCGAAGAGTCTGGAGAGTAAGGTTTTAAACAATGTCCAGTGAGGAAAAAATTGAGAGGATGCAAGCTGTCTCCTTGAGCTGTAAATGAATGTGCTGCTCCCAGAAATATTCCAAAGGGTGTTCTATGTCCTAAAACATGGCCAGGTGAGTTTAATCTTATTCTTCTCACATGAGTTTATAGTCTGGTTAATTTGACAGCTTTGCTATTTTCTAGAGTTGCAATCAGTAAACAATTGTCGTTTTCCTGTTGTTAGATGTAGGTTGAATTGAAAATTGGAGATAGTACAGTATTACTATTTATAGAATGAAACACTGTAATTCACAAATCAAGTATTCATTTATACTGCATGGATCAAAACTAAAATGAAATGGCAGACGTTGTCGGTGGAAATATTCTTTGGGTTAGTCGAAATGACTTGAGAATCTACAAAGAAATTATTTCCAGACTTAAAATTTCCTTCATTTATGTCTTTCTTCAAACTAGAACCATGAAATGTACTAGGTTTTTTAGATACCTAAATATTTCAACTGCTAAAGAAAATCAATTATAGGAATTTCTTCACAATGAGAAACATATGTGCAAATCAACACATTTATTTAAGCTAAATTACTTTTATTCTTCAGTTGTAGAGAACTATACCAATGGTATGGCTACTCCTCAGAGGCTAGGCAAATAAAACACGTGTTCATATTTGCACGTATTTATACAGACTTCTGCATGTACCTCCCCCTGAAGTCATTATACTAAATATCCATACCATAAAAAATTAAAGGTCTGCTAGCAAACTACACTAATTCTACATACTTTTTTATCTTCATGATTTCCTGACTCAAATGACAAAAATAATTTGGGAGCAACCTCAAGAATTTATGTCACAAACTACACTATTACAAGAAATTCATATTTCAAATGTTTTTGCATTATATCCCACATGTGTGTGTTAGCTGCTCAGTTGTGTCTGACTCTGCAACCTTATGGACTGTAGTCCACTAGGCTCCTCTGTCTATGGAATTTGCCACTGGAGTGGGTAGCCATTCCCTTCTCCAGGGGATCTTCCCAACCCAGGGATCAAACAATAGTCTCCTATATTGCAGGCAAATTCTTTACTGCCTGAGCCACCAGGGAAGACCATATATCCCACAGGTAACATATATCCCATAGGTAACAGGGATTAAATTTCAACCTACATTAAACTGAGTTTACCCTTTAAAAATATATGAAGATCAGAAAAAAAATTAAACTGAAAAATCCATTTAAACCTATACTTTCCTTTTCCCTCTTTAAAACTTAATTTAAATATACTTTAGGATATACTTAGGGGCAAGAATATACTGTATGAACAAAAGAACTACTGTCTTAGTCTGCTTAGTTGGCCACAAGAAAATGCCACAAACTGGGTAACTTAAAAACAGAAAATTTTTTTCTCACAGTTCTGGAGACTAGGAAGTCCAAGATCAAAGTGTGGCAGGGCTTGGTTTCTGGTGAGCACACTCTTCCTGGCTTACAGATGGCCTCCTTTTATTGTGTCCTCAAAGGCAGAGAGAGAAAGAGAGCAAGTTGTCTATATCTCTTATAAGGGCACTAATCCCACCATAAAGGCCCCACCTTCATGACCTTGTCTCACCCTAATTACTTCCCAAAAGTTCTTCTCCTAAAACAATTACACTGGGGGGTTAGGCCTTTAACATATGAATTTGGGAAGGAGGGAAAGCCGCAAATATTTAGGCAATAGAAATTGGAAAACAAAAACTTACATATTTTCCATAATCATACTGTTGATAGAAGTGTTGGCCTTGTTATTCTAAGACCATTGTGGGATAAGCCAATGAATAATTTTGCCTATGTCATTGGAAACCAGTATTTTCAGTGGAGAAAAAAGGAGATAACAGGTGTAAAGTAAAAACCTGACAGTCCTTAAATGTTGTTCTCTGAGCAAGATAAGGTCAAGAGAGTAAGATAAGCCACAATGTAGGGGTGGGAGAGACAAGAGTGAAGATGTCATGAAATGAGATTGGCTTTAAGTTAATGATTAATAAAGAAGGGCGATGGGTCTATGGGTACTTGTTATACTATTCTCTCATTTCTCGTGTGTGTTTAAAAGTCCCCATAATAAAAATATAAAAACAATATTAAAAAGTAATAGAACTCAATATTAAAAGTATAATTTTTTAAAAATAATTAAATTAGAGAAAGAATCAGTCATTTTACCATTCTAATATGAACAGGGTAAATGATTTGTTGTATTTCCTTCTGGAAGTTTTCCTACATATTTTATATGTATACCATTTTTCATTCTGTTTTGTTTGCTTAATATTTTATTCATTTAGCAAAGTGAATATATTTGACAATAAATATTTATTGAATAAATTATATTTTTATTCCACTGTGTAGTCTTTGCAGCACAATGCTGTAAAAAACTGAGTTACATAATTAACTCAAGTGAACCCTCCTTGAGTTTAGTTTTTGTATAGCAGTTAAGAAATCAAGCTGAGCCTCCAGACCTGAGCTCAGATCCCAACATGTAACTGACTAGCTACATGCGCCTGTTCAAGATACTTAAACTCATAAACAGTAGCTTTCTATTTTCTAAAACATGAGTATAATTTTCCCTATGTTTTGGGTTATTATCTTAGGCTGCAATACTTGAAAAAGAATTGTTAAATCAAACAATATAGATGAGCATTTCTATAGTATTTGTCACTCTTGCCAAATTGTTTCCCTAAAAGATTACACCAATTTTCAATATCATGTGCTTCACCATCCTTTCCAGCCATAGACAGTATTTTAATGTTAATTCAGTGGAAGCCGTCTATATTTTAGGACTTTTGCTGTTTTAATACTGTCGGGCTCATGAGAACATTTAATTTGTATGTAGTCCATTTTACTGCTTTTGTCAGGCATGTGCAGGGGTACTTGCTCCAGTTTCCTTTTGGCTTCGGTGACTGGGGACATTGGGGTATCCACCAGTAAGAGGAATACCAGGAAGAAAAACAGGTTTAGGATGAAGCTTGCACATTCAGATTTAGACAAGTTGGGTTTGAGGTACCTGTGGGGTTTCTAGATGGAGATGACCAGAGAGGCATGAATATATAGTTATAGAGCTCAGTAGACACATCTAGGTATAAATTCTGAAGTTAGCATTAGACATAGTGGAAACTGTGAGTCTAGATGAGATTGCCTAGGAGGTCCATTTTTAGTGAAGAGAAACAAAGGGTAGAACAAACCCTTACATTCATAGCAAACATTTTTAGGGGTCTGCAGAATTTCAGACTACAAAAGCTTGTCTTACAAATTGAGGGGAGAGGGAATTCTCTGGTGGTCCAGCGGTTAGGACTCTGTGCTTTCACTTTCAGGGCCCAGGTTCAAATCCTGGTAGGGGAACTAAGATCCTGCAAGCCGTGCAGCATAGAAAAAAAAAAAAAAATTGAAGGGAGAGGAGTGGCTAACCTGGCAGAGTAGGAAGAGCCTGAGATCACCTCCCTCCATGGACACACCAAAACAACTATTTACAAAGAAACTATTGATGGGAAAAGCTACAAGACAAGCAGAGAAAAGACCTGCAGCTAAAGATATACAGAAGGAACCACATCAATACAGACAGGAGGGGAGGAGTAGTGACACGACACAGTCAAGAACCGTACCCCTGGGTGGGTGATCCAAAATGGGGAGATAATTACAATTGCAGAGGTCTTCCTGGGGAGCAAGGGATCTGAGCCCCACATAAGGACCCCCAGCCCAGCATCCTGCACTGGAAACACAAGCCCCCATACCGTTTGACTTTGAACACCAGTAGGGCTTATTTTCAAGGGAGCCAGGGGTCCATGGGAAATAGAGAATTCATCCCAAAATTGTGCACACAAAACTCACAAGCTCTGGGACCCAGGGCAGAAGCAAGATTTTGAAAGGAGCCTGGATCAGACCTACTGCTTGATCTTAGAGAACCTCCTGGAGAGGCAGAAAGCAGCTGGGGCTCACCCTGGAGACACCAGTTGGCAGCAGCCGTTTTGGGGAACGCATTCTATCACATAGACACTAAAAGTGCTGATGAGCGCCATTTTGGAATCTACATGCTAGCTTATTAGTACCAGGACTCAGGCCTCCCCACCATCCTGTCAGCTATACCATTCCTAGGACAGCTTAAGCCAAGGAACTAGCTGGGGAGAGACCCAGCCCCACCTACGGGGCCACCTCCTGTCCTAAGATTCCCTGAACCCACCGCTGCCCCAGGACCTGGCCACGTCCACCAGAGGGTCCAGGACTCAGACAGACACACCAGTGTCCCAGCAGTAGCCCTGGGAACAGCCTCACCCACCAATGGGTAGGCACCAGCCTCAGGACCCCCTGGCCCTAGCTTCGCCCACCAACAGAATGAAACATCAACCTCAGGACTCCCAAGGCCTAATAGCCAGGGACCTGGCTCTGCCCACCGGTGGGCCAGTACTGGCGCTGGCACCCATGGGGCTTGATCCAGCCCGCTTACGTATAGACGTCAGCCCTAGGACCACCGCAGCCCCTCAGTCAGCCCCAGCAGGATCCTCAGGACATGCTGGACCCCACAGCCAGCTGTGTCAGGAACCACCCAACCACCAGCAGGCCATCACCAGCTACAATATCCTGAGGACCCTGCAACCAGAGACCTGAGAACCCAGCTCCACCTACCAATGAGCTGTTACTAGCCCCGGGGTCCGCCAGTGCAGTGCCCCACGGCCAGCAGTCTTATGACCCAGTCTCATGTACCAGCAGCCTGCAGCCTCTACATAAGGCAGAACCTATCAACTAACCAGACCAGCCTACCCCTGATAGAACACCCACAATAGTCAGCCTACCATGAAGGAAGGACTCTCCAGCCAAAATACAGGGCAGCCCTACAGCCTTGAGTTAGAAGAGTCCCCTGGAGGAGGGCAAGGCAACCCACTCCAGTATTCTCGTCTGAAAAATCCCATGGACAGAGAAGCGACAGTCCATGCGGTCTCAAAGAGTTGGGCGGGATTGAATGACTAAGCACGGCACTATAGCATTTTGCTCTAGTGACCAGAAAAGAGTGGAGATTCACAGGTGTCTTATGAAATGTCACTTATCCAAGGTCAGGAGACATGACCAACCCAGCAAACACATAGAAATAAAAACCGCAAACTAGCCAAAATGAGGCCCCAAAGGAAGGAACAAGATAAAACCCCAGAAGAAGAACTAAGTGAAGTGGAGATCGTCAGTCTACCCACTAAAGAGTTTAAGATAATATTTGGAAACATGCTTAAAGAATTTAAGAGAAGATAGGATGAACACAGAAAGAAGTTTAACAAAGGCTGGGAAGATATAAAGAAGAACCAAACAGCGCTGAAGGATACAGCGCTGAAATTTTTTAAATACACTAGAAGGAACCAAGAGTTGATCTGATGATACACAGAAATGGATCAGTGAGCTGGAAGACAGAGTAGTGGGAATCACTGAAGCAGAGCAGAAAAAAGAAAAAAATAAAAAAGACATGAGGACAGTTTAAGAGACCTCTGGAACAACACCAAGCACACGACTATTCATAATATAGGATCCCGGAAGTAGAAGAAAGAGTAAAGGGGACAGAGAACATGCTTGAAGACATGTGTGTGAGAGCAAGTGAGTGCTCAGTGAGGACCGACTCTTTGCAACCCCACAGACTGAGCTCGCCAGGCTCCTCTGTCCATGGGATTTCCCAGGCCAGAATACTGGAGTAGGTTGCCATTTCCTACTCTAGGGGATCTTCCTGACCCAGGGATCAAACCCAAGTCTTCTTCATCTCCTGCACTGGCAGGCAGAATCTTTACCACTGTGCCACCTGGGAAGCACAGAGAGTCCCCAAAAGGATCAACTCGAAAGGGATCACACCACTGACAAAATAAAAAGACAACCTACTTAATGGGAGAAGATATTCACAAATAATTTTTCAGATAAGGGGTTAGTAGTCAAAATACATAAACAGGGGCTTGCCTGGTGGTCTAGTGGTTAAGAATCCACCAGCCAAAGCAGGGGACGTGGATTCGATCCCTGGTCTGATAAGATCCTCTATGCCACGGAGCAAGTAAGTCCTTGCAGCACAACCACTGAGCCAGCTAGCACTCTAGAGACTGCGAGTCACAAAAAAGAGAAGCCATGACAATGAGAAGCCCATGAACCACAACAAAGAGTAGACCCTGCTCACCACAACCAGAGACAGCCCATGTGCAGCAACAAAGACCCAGCACAGGCAAAGTTAATAAATAAATCTTTAAATAAATATATATATATATATATATATATATATAAACAGCACTTACAACTCAATATCAAAAATACAAACAAGCAAATCAAAAAAATGAGCAGAAGACCTAAATAGATATTTTTCCAAAGAACAGGCACATGACGAGATGCTCAACATTACTAATAATCATCAGGGGAATGCAAATCAAAACCACAATGAGATATCACCTCACACCTGTCAGAATGGTTATTAAAGAAAGTACAATGAATAGCAAATGTTGTTGAGGATGTGGAAAAGAGAATCCTCATAAAATGTTGCTGCTGCTGCTAAGTCGATTCAGTCGTGTCCGACTCTGTGCGACCCCATAGATGGCAGCCCACCAGGCTCCCCCGCCCCTGGGATTCTCCAGGCAAGAACACTGGAGTGGGTTGCCATTTCCTTCTCCAATGCATGAAAGTGAAAAGTGAAAGGGAAGTCGCTCAGTCGTGTCTGACTCTTCACGACCCCATGGACTATAGCCCACCAGGCTCCTCCGTCCATGGAATTTTCCAGGCAAGAAAATCCCACCCCACTGGAGTGGGGTGCCATTGGCTTCTCCGACCATAAAATGTTGATGAGAACATAAATTGGAGCAGACACAACCCACTTCTTGGTATATACTCAAAGGAAATGAAAACAAGATACTGAAGAGATACCTGCAATCCCGTATTCATTGCAGTGTTATTCATAAGAACCAAAGATACGGAAGCCACTCAGGTGACCATCAATAGATAAATGGATAAAGATTTGGTGTATATATATATACACACACAATGGAAAATTGTTGTTGTTCAATCGCTAAGTTGTGTCAGACTGTTTGAGACCCCATGGACTGTAGTATATCAGACTCCTCTGTCCTTCAATACCTCCCGGAGTTTGCTCAAATTCATGTCCTTTGAATCAGTGACGCTATCTAACAATCTCATCTTCTGCTGCCTGCTTCTCCTGCCCTTAGTCTTTCCAAGCATCAGGGGCTTTTCCAAAGAGTCGGCTCTTCCCATCAGGTGGCCAAAATTTTGGGGTATCAGCTTCAGCAACAGTCTTTCCAATGAATACTCAGGGTTGATTTTCTTTTGGATTGACTGGTTGGATCTCCTTGCAGTCCAAGAGACTCTCAAGCATCTTCTCCAGCACCACAATTTGAAAGCATCAATTCTTCGACGCTCAGCCTTGATGGTCCAATTTTCTCTCACATCTCTACATGACTACTGGAAAAACCATAGCTTCAACTGTACACCCTATGTTTGCTGTGATCCCCACAGTCAAAGGCTTTCATGTAGTCAATAAAGCAGAAGTAGATGTTTTACTGGAATTCCTTTGTTTTCTCCATGATCCAAAGAATGTCAGAAATTTGATATCTGCTTCCTCTGTCTCTTTGAAACCCAGCTTGTCCATCTGGAAGTTCTAGGATCACATACTGCTTAAGCCTAGCCTGAAGGATTTTGAGCATAACCTTGCTAGTATGGTAAATGAGTGCAGTTGTACAGGTAGCTTGAGCATTCTTTGGCATTGCCTTTCTTTAGGATTGAAATGAAAACTGACCTTTTCCAGTCCTGTGGCCACTGCTGTGTTTTTCAAATTTGCTGACATGCTGAGTGCAGCACTTTAACAGCCTCATCTTTTAGGATTTTAAATAGCTGATTTTAAATCAGCTGAATTTCCATCACCTCCACTAGCTTTGTTCGCATAATGTTTCCTAAGGCCCTCCTGACTTCACACTCCAGGATATCTTCTTCTAGGTGAGTGACCACACCATTGCGATTATCCAGGTTATTAAGACCTCTATTGTATAGTTTTTCTTTGTATTCTTGCCACCTCTTCTTAGTCTCTTCTGTTCTGTTAGGTCCCCACCATTTCTGTCCTTTATAGTACCCATTCTTGCATGAGATGTTCCCTTGATATCTCCAATTTTCTTGATAAGATCTCTAGTCTTCCCCAGTCTACCGTTATCCTCTATTTCTTTGCATTGTTCATTTAAGAAGGCCTTCGTATATCTCTTTGCTGTTCTCAGGAACTCTGTATCCAGTTGGGTATATCTTTCCCTTTCTCCCTTGCCTTTGCCTTATCTTCTCTCCCCAGTTATTTATAAAGCTTTTCAGACAACCACTTTGCCTTCTTGCATTTCTTTTTCTTTGGGGTGATTTAGTCACTGCCTATTGTACAATGTTACAAACCTCCACACATAGTTCTTCAGGCACTTTGTCTACCAGATCAAATCCCTTAAATCTATTTGTCATCTCCACTGTTTAAGGGATTTGATTTAGTTCATACCTGAATGGCCTAGTGATCTTTCTTAATCTCTTCAATTTAAGCCTGAATTTTGCAATAAGGAGCTCATGATCTAAGCCACTGTCAGCTCCAGGTCTTGTTTTAACTGACCAAATACAGCTTCTCCATCTTTGGATCCAAAGAACATAATCAATCTGATTTGAGTGCTGATCATCTAGTGATGCCCATGTGTAGAGCTGTCCTGGCAAAGGATGTTTGCTATGACCAGTGTGTTCTTTTGGCGAAACTCTGTTAGCCTTTGCCCTACTTCATTTTGTACTCCAAGGCCAAACTTGCCCATTATTCTGGGTATCTCGTGAATTCCTACTTTTGCATTCCAATTCCCTATGATGAAAAGGACATCTTTTTTTGGTATTAGTTCTAGAAGGTGGTGTAGGTCTTCACAGAATTCATCAACTTTATCTTCTTTGGCATCAGTGGCTGGGGTACAGATTTGGATTACTGTGATGTTGGTTTGCCTTACAAATGAACCAAGATCATTCTGTTGTTTTTGAGATTGCACCAAACTACTGCATTTCGGACTCTTTTGTTGACTATGAGGGTTACTCCATTTCTTCTAAGGGATTCTTGCCCAGAGTAGTAGATACAATGGCCATCTGATTTAAATTTGTCTATTCCTGACCATTTTAGTTCACTGATTTCTGAGATGTTGATGTTCAATCTTGCCATCTCCTGCTTGACCACATACCTTGATTCATGGACCTAACATTCCAGGTTCCCAATCAATATTGTTCTTTATAACATCTTTACTTTCACCACCAGTCACATCCACAACTGAGTGTCATTTCAACTTTGGCCCAGCCACTTCATTCTTTCCGGAGTTATTAGCAATTGCCCTCTGCTCTTCCCCAGTAGCATACTGGACACCTTCTGACCTGCAGGGGGCTCATCTTCCAGTGTCAATGGAATATTGCTGCTGCTGCTGCTAAGTCGTTTAAGTCGTGTCCGACTCTGTGTGACCCCATAGACGGCAGCCCACAAGGCTCCCCTGTCCGTGGGATTCTCCAGGCAAGAACACTGGAGTGGGTTGCCATTTCCTTCTCCAATGCATGAAAGCGAAGAGTGAAAGTGAAGTTGCTCAGTCGTGTCCGACTCTTAGCGACCCCATGGACTGCAGCCCACCAGGCTCCTCCATCCATGGGATTTTCCAGGCAAGAATACTGGAATGGGGTGCCATTGCCTTCTCCTGATGGAATATTACTTAGCCATAAAAAAGAATGAAACTTGCCATTTGCAACAGCATGGATGGACTTAGAGGGCATAATGCAAAGTGAAATAAGTCACAGAGAAAAAGGCAAATACTGTATAACTGCACTTTTATAAGGAACCTAAAAAATAAAACTAGCAAAAAAACATAACAAGAGATAGAGTTATAGATACAAAGAACAAATTGATGATTGCCATAAGAGAGGGAAGTGGGAAGAGGAAAGAAATAGGTGAGGGAAATTAACAGGTACAAATTTCCACTTGCAAAATAAATGAGTTACAGGTATGAAATGTACAGTGCTGGACTTATTATGATGATCATTTTGAAATATACAGAAAAAAATCACTATGTTGTGTGACAGGAACCAACCCAGAATTGTAGGTCAATTATACTCAGAAACAAACATATTTATATTGACAAGCTCATATAAAAAGAAGTTATGTCTGTGGTTACCAGAGGTGAGGGTAGGAGGAAGAGGGATTGGATAAAAGAAGTCAAAAGTGACCACAAACTTCCAGTTATAAGATTAAAAAGTACTAGTGATGCCACAACATGATAAATATAATTAACACTGCTGTGTATTATATGTAAAAATCATTAAGAGATTAGTTCTCATCTCACACACAAAAAATGTCCAATTTCTCCCACTGTATCTATATGAGAAAATGAATATTCACTAAACTTACTGCGATAGTCCTTTCATGATATAAGTCAAATCATTATGATGTACATCTAAAACTTATGCAGTGCTGTATGTCAATAAAAATGAAATCTGAAAAACTGAGAAGAGAGAGGTCAGACTCATAGCCCCAGTTCCTTTAGGGGAGAAGCACGTGGGATGAAGAAACTGGTTGAAAGAGACTTTAGCCTTTTCAGAAATATTCTTGGGGCGGGGGGTGTTGGTAAGAAAAATATGTATTTGTATTACTTAAAAAATCAAAAATGAAGTTTTAAATTGGACAAGTGGGTTATAAAACCCAAGCGGCGAGTATATGGAGACTTGCATAAAAAGCAGTAAACTTGTAATTTGTGGTCCCAGAAAGGAGACTCAAGGACTATTCTCAGAGGCACGGCTGTCAGTCAAATACTGTCTATGAAAGATTAATTTTAATGTGATTCAGGCTGAAAGAAGCAAAGCCCAGAAGTTCTGGATGCTTCAATCAAAATCTCTCCCAGAACTCCAAACAGGATCTTGCATTCTGGGGATGGGAGAAGTTGACTCAGGTACGAATGTCCAGAAAGACCAAAAAACATTCTGATCAGGCACATAATGGGTTTAATTTTTTTTTTTTTCATCTAGGGCAAGGATCAGAACATTTTCTGCATGCCAGGCATGTAACTTGTGTTGACATCAAAGATGAGCTGAGATTAATAATCTCACTAGTTCATTGCCAATTCTGTGCCAGAGATTCTACCAAGACTTTCATGTAAATCTCACAACAATTTCTTAACCCCATATTGTTCATCACTCTTCATGGGGGAGTCCAAAACTCAGGGAGTTCAGTGACTCAGGTTCACAGGGCCAGTAAGTGTGCCAGGATTTATGCCCAAATCTTACCAATTCCAAAGCACTTATTTTTATACAATTAGGCTATTAGCATGTACATATGAACTAAAGTGGAACATGACTCAAAAGTGAGTCAGTCAAGAACATTCGTAACTACTTTTTTTGTCAATGAACTCTTACAAAGCCCTGTTTCATGTTCTACTTTGGTGTCTTGTTACTTAGTGCTTTCCTCCAATCAGCAACATGGGCATGACATAAATATGCAAAACCTACAGGAAGCTGCTATGCAACACAGGGACCCCAGCCTGGCGCTCTGTGACAACCTAGAGGGCTGGAAGGGCAGAGAAGGGAGGCTCCAGAGGGTGGGGATATATATATTATATATATTATTATGACTGATTAGCATTGATATATAGCAGAGACCACCACAGCATTGTAAAGTAATTATCCTTCAATTTTAAAAAAATGTAGACCCTCAGACCCTCAGAATCCACACTTTAACAAGATACCCATGTGATTGTTATGCACATTAAATTTATAGAGAGGGACAGTTTAGCAGATTGAAAACATGAGGAGTTCAAAATGGCATAATTGATTGTATTCAATTTTAAATAAATACATTTAAAAATTATTTATATAAGTCTCTTAGCATAAACAGTATGCCTTATTTTCCTGTTTAGGAGTTTTGCATTAGTTAATTAAAATTTTTTTTAAAGTTTGTCAACAACCTTTAGGTAGATCTCATCTGGACCTGGGCTTCCAAGGTGGCTCAGTGGGTAAAATCTGCCTGCAATGTAGGAGATGCAGGACATGCCAGTTCAATCCCTGGGTCAAGAAGGTCCCCTGGAGGAAGGCATGGCAACCCATTTCTGTATTCTTGCCTGGAGTATCCCTTGGACAGAGGAGCCTTGCGAATTACAGTCCATGGAGTTGCAAAGAGTAAGACACGACTGAGCAACTGAGCACACACACACACACACCTGGACCCACAGGCTGCCAACTAAACAAAAAAATCCCGCTTCTGACCTCCTCTTGAACCTTCAGGGAATTCAGTCCTCTAATTAAGACTCAGAAAGTGAGTCTGAGTCTTACTGAGTCTTACTTAGCTTCCCACCTTAGCTCCCACAGCTTCCTGATTCTATGATGTCCAACTCTTCCAATCCACCCAAGGTGAACTTGTTTGCCCAATTTCAGAAGCTGATAGGCTTTTAATTTGTGTCCTCCTCATCATGTCCCAGACTCCTTGCTGTAGATCAGCCAGGTGACAGAGTTCCAGCCAGCAGGGTGTGGGAGGAAGTGATTTGTGCCAATTTCAGACTCAGCCCCTAGCAAACCCCACACCAAATATGCCACCCGGTGGAACCACAAAACAGAAGGAGCTTGGCCGGGTCCCTGAGTCACCTGGAGGGGAGCTGCACAATAGCAAACTCAACCCCATCAACAGAAATGTTTTGCTGCGAGCCTCTGAGATTTGAGGGTTGTAGTTCCAGTGGGTAGTCCTAGTTACAGTGACTATTACTAGTTATGGTGGCTAGATAGCGCTAACTAACACACAATCCAAGCTAGAATCTAGCCCAAGAAGCAAAAACGGTGAGATTTTCTGAGCACTTGACACAAGAGTAAGTGAATGTCATTGCTTGTGTTTTACTCAGGGTCACTCCATGAACAGAAGGACTTTTTGCCAGAAAATAATACTTCATGTCATGATTCTATGTTATGTGCATAAACTAGTTTCACAACTGGTGAATTCAAGTTCTGCATTACAATAGAGAAGAAAATTGAATCTGAGATTAGAGAATTGTCACTGTAATCCAATAAGTAATTATTTGCAAGCGTTGGTGGGAGGGGTAGTGATGTATTCAGTATTCAGACACTTCCTGAAACAGCCAAAGATTTTTTTTTAATATAAATGCTGATTATAGATTTGTTGTTAGAATTAATGCCCCTATTTTATATCCTTACTAAATACCATGGTACTAGCTTGGAAATCTTATCTCAAGTGGAATATAAAGTGAAAAGCAACCATTTCTTGAAATAGCCAAGACTGAATATGAAAGACACTTGTGAGAGCTGGATATTGAACATTACAAAAGCTAGAATTACACAGAAAAAAAAAATCGGTTACTAAGAAAAGAAACTGAATAAATATTAAAGTGTTGTGTTCTATGAAATTTAGGGAAGTGTTTATGTCCAAATTCACTCTGATTTTTATCAGCATCGACATTATGTTGGAGGCAATCTGTTAAAGTGTCAGTAAGAGTCCAAATATTGAATGGAATGTCCAAATAGCTTAGTCACTTGTTTGCGCAGTGATTTTTAAACACAAATGGGTTTGTTATCATTTGTTATTTTAACAAAACTGTGGACTCCGTGGGGTTCCCATTGGCAGGACTTGGCATGAGCAATTTGGGCTCCATTGGGTTTTAGAGCCTAGAGTAACAGCAAAATTATTTTTGGAGGATAAAGCCCTTATTGAGTGCATGGTAGATGTATTGGAACAACTTCAGTCCTTTCCTTCTGAGAAGAGGAAAACCCAGTTCTCCTGTGAGTTTCTCCTTTACTCTCACATCACTTCCACACTTCTTTTATTTTACAGTTTAATAACACCAGATGTGTGGGGTTTCCCCTGACCAAGCAACTTAACTCAACTCTGACACTATCTGCCTGGATATGGAGTCAGACCCCACAGCTGAAGGCTCAGTCTCACAAGACTACTCTCTCTCCCCACTTCAGATGCCAATCACAAGTTGAGATTTTATATATATATATAGCACAAGGAACAGAGAAGGCAATGGCACCCCACTCCAGTACTCTCACCTGAAAAATCCCACGGACGGAGGAGCCTGGTGGGCTGCAGTCCATGGGGTCGCGAAGAGTCGGACACGACTGAACGACTTCACTTTCACTTTTCACTTTCATGCATCGGAGAAGGAAACGGCAACCCACTCCAGTGTTCTTGCCTGGAGAATCCCAGGGACAGGGGAGCCTGGTGGGCTGCCGTCTCTGTGGTCACACAGAGTCGGACACAACTGAAGCAACTTGGCGGCAGCAGCAGCAGCAGAAGGAAATCTACTCAATGCTCCATAATGGCCTATATGGGAAAAGAATCTAAAAAAGAGTGGATATATATATATGTATAACTGGTTCACTTTGCTGTATGCCTGAAACTAACACAACTTTGTAGATCAATTATCCTTTAATTACAATTCAAAAAAAAGTCCAGATTATCCCCTGAGCTTCTGATAGATCTGTTAGAAGTCAGAGGTACCCAAGAGTCCCTCCTCAACTTTGATTAATTTGCTAGAATGGCTCACAGAACTCAGGGAAACATTTATATACAGCAGTTTATTAAATGCTGATAAAGGATACAGATGAACAGCCAGATGAAGGGATACAAAGGGAGGGGTCTGGGAGGCTCCCGAATGCAGAAGCTTTGGAATCCCAAGGAGTTGGGATGAGTCGTCTTCCCAACATGTGTGACCCTGGAAGTTCTCTAAAACCCATAATATTGGGACTTTATGCTGGCTTCTTCACATAGGTGTGATCTATTATTAACTCCATTTCCATTTCCATCCACTCTCTAGAAAGGTGGGCAGGGGGCAGTGCAGGGCTGAAAATGCCAAACTTCTAACCACCAGCTTGGTCTGTCTGGTGATCAGCTCCCATTCAGGAGCCATCAGCCCACTGAGACTCTTTTCATTAGGACAAAAGATGTCCCTGTTGATGCTATCTATCACTTGGGAATGTACAAAGGTTTTAGGAGTTTTGTGCCAGGAACCAGGGGCAGAGACCAATATACATATTCTCTAGAATCTCTCAGTAGGTGACATGAGGAAGAAAATGAGAGTGTCACTAAGGCAGTTTCACAGATTTACAAGGATTCAGAGAGTGTGAAGACCTGGAAAAATAGCTGCGGAACTGGAGAAAGAAGAAAGAAATTTGTTGGGGGCAATACAGACAAAAGGTGATAACTGGGTAGAGGTAAAGGAGAAAAAATATTAAAGTCTTACACAGGTGTCAGGGAGAAGGACAGAGCCTGACAAGGGTGTTGGGAGGCGCAGATGGAGGAAGAAGGAAGGTGACAAGCGTGAGATGCCTGCTCATAAAGGCTAGGATAGCAGAGAGGTCATTCTCAGACGGGAACCTGTGTCTCCATGGCTGCACAGACAGAAACATGAGCAGTGTGTGTCTAAAACAAAGAAACACCCAAGCCAGCCTGAGATAATCTTCCAGAGACAACCCTGGTATGCAGGAAAGAGCTTGGTACATGGGATGGGGTGTATCTGCTTCTGAATCCTGATTCTGCCCTTGTGAGCTATGTGATCTTGGGCAATTTACTTGACATTTCTGGCCTTCAGTTTCCTCCTCTATAAAATGAGATAAACAATAGATTATTCAATAGAAGTCATTCTTTATTCTTGATTTTTTAACACTATTTCCCAAACTCATCTCAGATGCAAGCATTCCTGGGATCATGGGAAATTGTTATTTAATCCCCTCTCCCCTGGCCTAGCTCTAAAACAAGGCTAACATGGTCTACATCTGTGGGGCTTGAATATTATATATGTGATAAAATCACCTATGGAATAGTTTTAACATATAGATTCCTGAGCCCCGTCCTAGAATTTCTGAATCAATTCTACTGGGTTAGAGTCCAAGCATCAATATCTTTTAGTTGAGAACCACTAATCCATATCAAAAGCTACAGTGGTGATGGAATACAGCAATATTGACCAACCCACATGGCACAGTTCATGGCACAGAGTGCTTGCTTCATAAGTGGTGCTGGTTGAGATGGTAGGTTAGTGATGGGGCTGCGTAGTGGGAGTGGGGCAGGATAGTGGTGGGTGATGGTGAGGGAAGGTGGGCTGTCCCAGTGGAGGTGGTGGGTGATGATCGTGGTGGGTGGATTGTGGGAGCCAAGTTCTTGGAGACCCCTAATTCAGCAAGATTTAGATTTTTCCCAGTAGAGCAAAAGGGGGCAGTGGATGGAGGCTTCCAATAGGGATGAACATTCCTTTTCACTTCCATTAGGCATTTCTTTCTGGACTGAATCAAAAATGAGATAGCTCTTGAAAATCACATTCCCCTGTCCTCAGAGGTAAGAACTAAAACTGGAACCACAAACTTCAAAACTGTACTGTGACTTGCAAAATAGATCAATTCCATGAACTTATGGCTTAAAGTACAAAATAAGATGAAAATATTTTAACACAAGCTCATACAGAGCCACAAGCTTCATAATAAGATCATGAGGGGAAAGATTAAACAGTAATTCCATAGGCATTCAAGCTCTAAAGACAAAGCCACTGATTATTCCCACAGTTCACTTAGTTTACTAATTCTGACCAATTCTTGCCCAGAACTTACTTACTAACTTCTCCACTAAAACCATCCTATCACAAAAGCCCACTAACTTCTCCCTTTGGAGCCACTGTAGAGACTGTGTCATGATAAAGCTCCTCTTTCTCAGCATAATTAAAAAGCCCAGTTTTGCATAATCACAGGTTTCCCTGTGGTCGTTGTAAAGGGGTTTCAACAAGGAAGGCAGGGACCCATGGCCCTCTGCTCGTTGAAACAACCTGTGCAGGCTCAGGACCTCCTGAATATGGGAAATATAAAGGGCTTATTGGGGACCAAGCACTTGGAAGAGGTCAGGGAGCTACCTCCACTCAGAATCAAAATTCTGAGATGTTGAGACAAATCCTTGAAGTTAAATGTATGAGTCTTTTCATATTCATTTTGAAAAGGAATCCGGGGCTGGAGGAACCATCAATAGAATATTTGACTTTCAACACTCAGAGGTCTCTGGGTATTTCCTGCTGAGGGAAAGGGCTTCTGGAAAAGCAAAGGGCAGGGTATCTGCCTGACTGGCCCAAGACTGGAGAACAGGCCATCCCTGAAAACGGCCCATATCCTTCCTGTGGCCGAGCCAGCGTGTGGAGGCGTGGGGTGAGGGTGTTCTGAGGACACCCCCACTCACAGACAGCACTCCCGGGCTCCACTTCCTGCTGTAGACTGCCCCATGCTCTGATTCCCCCCAACATCTGCCCCATGCTGTCTGTTCACAGGCATTAAGATTACGGTGGCTTAACACTGAGTAGACAGGAGTAAACCATATGTGCAAATGGGAACTCTCTCACCTTTCAGTTTGGAAATTTTCTTATTTCCTTACAGAAGAAGGGCTTGAATGGTCAAATATATGCACATATATTTTTCGTTGGTTTATTTTTCTTCCAGCTAGTTGTTTTTAAAGATCCCAGCGAGTCGTCCACATGCTTCTTGACTAAAGCCCTTCATAATAGGCTTCCTGATAGGATACGAGTCTGAAACTGTCATCTATATCCAGATCTGAAAAACAGTCTCACAGGGTGACCACATCTCCTTGCTCTCCTTGGGAGTCTGTTCCTGATGTAATTATTAATAGCTTCTTTTTCACTCTTAAACTGGTTCAGTTTGAGCAATAAATTATTTGGTCACACCACCTATCTGACATTTTCAAAGGGGAACTATATGCTGTGAGGCTTCCTAGGTGGCTCAGTGGTAAAGAATCCTGCCAGTGCAGGAGACACGGGTTCGATCCCTGGGTCAGGAAGATCCCCTGGAGAAGGGAATGGCTACCCACTCTAGTATTCTTGCCTGGAGAACCCCAAGGACAGAGGAGCCTGGCAGGCTGCAGTCCTTGGGGTTGCGAAGAGTCAGACACGACTGAGTGGCTGAGCATGCATGCATACTATTGCTGCATGTGGTTGTAAATATATATGTTTAGATTCTAAATATATAAATTTCTTCAACCCTCACCAACTTTCTATGTTATTAAATAAAATTACCGTTCCCATTTAACATATGAGAAATCAAGGCACAGAATTAAATAACTTCCTCAAGATTATACAATCTGACTTAGAACTTGTACTCTTAACCACCGCTGATTGCTGCCTCCTGAGATGCTGAATGTTTCTAGAAGATCTGGACGGTCAGAGATAGTCTGATTTAGACTTGGTGGTGCTGAAGTCTACAGAAACAAAAAGAGATTAAGGCCTCAGAAGAAATGAATAAATCAGAAGGTATCCACCCACCCCAGCACCCTAAATTAGTTTTCAAAGACTCATTGGAAAAGACCCTGATGCTGGGAAAGATTGAGGGCAAGAGAAGGGGGCGACAGATGATGAGATGGTTAGATGGCATCACCGACTTGATGAACATGAGTTTGAGCAAACTCCAGGAGATGGTGAAGGACAGGCATGCTGCACTCAGGGGGTCACAAAGAGTCCGACACGACTCAGTGACTCAGAAAAGTCTGCTATAAGAAATTTGTGGCTTATGACAACAGAAATTAATTCTTTGACACTCAGGAGGCCAGATGTCCAAAATCAAAGTGTCAGCAGGGCCATGCCCCCTCTGCTCCAGGAGAGAACTCTTCCTTAACCCTTTAGCATCTGATGGTTCCAGGTGTTCTTTGTCAAATGGTAACATCACTGGGATCTCTGTTCTGTCTTCATAAGAAGCCTCTTGTATGTGTCTGTGTCTCAAATCTCCCTCTTCCTTCTCTTAAAAGGATCCTTGTCGTTGGATTTAGGGCCCTTTAAATCCAAGATGATCATCTCAAGCTTTTGAATTTAATCACATCTACAAAGACCGTTTTTCCACAGGCTCAAATTCACAGGTTCCAGGGATTAGAACACTGATAAATTGGGAGCTGGGGGCACCATTCAACCCACTATACCTCCTGACATGCATTGTGAGAGAAAGAGGTATAGTTCCTATAATCTGTATAAACCTAATACACTGAGTTGATGTATTCCTTTAAGCCTGTCTTAAGTCATTTTATTCTTCCCTGCGGAGTTCCTTAATTGTACTCTTGCCTGGAGAATCCCATGGACGGAGGAGCCTGGTGGGCTACAGTCCATGGGGTTGCAAAGAGTCGGACATGACTGAGCAAGCGACTTAACTTAAGAAAACTTCCCAAGTTTTCATCAACAACAACAATAAAAGAGTATTTTTATCTTTTCTAGAAACTCCTTAGCACTTAACAGAGGCCAGGATGATGAAAAAAAAAAAAGCCACACATTTTCTCCTCCAGCAAACCTTGCTCTCCTCTGCCTGCCTGGGGATCCTCACCAAGCCCAGTGCCATTCTCTGAGGCCCCCTTTAAATCACTTTCTCATCCACCCCTACTGCAGTTGACCTTCTATTGATTAGCTATGTGACTTCAAGCTATTCGTTTCAACTCTCTAGCCTCTTTTCCTCCTCCATGTGAGGGGAAAGAAGACAGACAGTTTGACCTTGAAGGTCCCTAAATTCTAACCACAGAGTTGAAGTTGTTCAGCCTGGAAACCACCGTCTCTGCTGCAAAGCCTCCTTTTGGTCCACTCTGTTCAGGGACTAGTATTTCATCTTTCTCAGTCCAAGCCAAGTTTGTCCTATTCTCCTGCCTCCAAAGGGCTCTCTCCAAGACTGCTCTTATTCATCTTCTCCACCAAAAATCTCTACTACCTCAAACAGATCTTTATCTCCAGGCAGGATCCCTCACTTCTTCTTACTCTCCCTCCCAGAGTTCTTCCATCTCCTCTGAAGATGTTGGAGCAGAATCCTTTACTCTTTATTCAGTTCCCGTTTCCTCCCCAGTAACAGACCTTATTATTATTACTTAATAAAGATACACAGAGGACTCGGGCACTCTGGGCAAAGCACCATGAAAGCTTGGTTGCAAATACTAACATTTGGAATTTATCACATTACCTGCCAGAAAGTGAGTATCAGAGAAAGAACTTGCTGTGGGGTTTCTACGCCTCCTTGTGAGAGTTGGCAGATGGTTCCCAACCAACAATAAATACCTAGTCACGCTGGATGAGAAAAAGTGCCCATTAAACCAAAAATACGGAGATGGAGAGGAGATTGACAACCATTACTCCTGTAGCTTATGTTTTGCCTTCATAGGCACTGGTTGTGTGCACTCAGATCACATCATGCCATAATGAAATTCATACTAAATCTGATTAAAAAGCAGACAAACTTATACATGCTCAGTATTTTCTCCACCAGACATGAAGCTCAAACACTAGACTGACTGTTAAGCTCAAAATCAAGCATGGTGTAAGCCTGCTGCCTGCAGGGGACTGAGGCCAAGATATGGTCAGATTGTTATCCTGGAGCATAAGTCCAGAGGCAAGGCCAGCACCATGAATCTGGGGGGATCGAGTGCTTCAAATAACTATCATCCTTTGACTACCTTCCCTCCTTCCCTCTTGGGCTGGTTTTGAGATTTCTGCAGTGGCCTGTTACCTTAGTCTTCATCAGAATGTCAACGGTGTTTTCTTTTCCAACCACTCTCAGGGGAACAGCTGTTTCACCCCCACCACAGTGGCAGGACTGAGAGCTGCAGAATCAGTACTGAGTCTCCTCTCAGCCCATCCCTTTCCTGCTCAAAAGCTCAGCCAGCAGGGCAACCCTAGGAGAAGAGACAGGCCCACTCTCCCCCTGCAGCTTGCAGCAGAATTCAAAAGATTTCATCAACTGGGAAGAAGCAGAAAAATATCAAATGGGGGAGAAAAAAATTCAAGGAGCTATTCTGTTCTGCCCTGGGGAATCTCTGCAAGTCATTATTCTGAAGGCTAAAAGCAATGCCCTCCCAAGGGGTGCCTTGCTTCCACAAATTCTAAAAGGCCAAATTAAAAGAACACTCCACTTCAGAGCTTCCAAGAACCCCTGAAGAGGCTCCAGTGGCGCGGTGGACGAGAGATAGCAGGTCAATGGCAGAGGAAGGGAGGTGAAATCTACAAACAATGCCACCAGGAAGTACTGATATTGGTCAACGTCATCTCTTGGGTTTCTTAAAAGCTGGTTAGCTCTGGACTGGACAAGTTTGCACTCATTCACTCATTCATTTTCTTTCAGAACCTAAGATATGTCAAGGATTACAGCAGTCCTTGTCATATTAGAACTATTCTAATGGGGAAATACTGTTGCATGTGATCGCAAAACCTTTGCTATATTATTTCAGAGACATGCAGGTTGAGGTGTGGAGTGCACACAAGAGGAGGAAGACTTAAGGCCCAAGGCAGGAGGTGGTCATGAAGAAAGTGGAGAAAGTCAGGTCTAAACTGAGAGCTGAAGGAGGAGAAGGAACTGGTGGGGCAAAGCAGGAAGAGTGGGTGCCCCCGACAACTTGTCCTGAGGCCTGGGGGTGACAAGATTCTTCCCATATCCTGTGACATGGAAAGAAACTCAGATTAGCCTGGGAAGAAAGGAAGGGGGAAGCAGGCTGATGAAAGATGAATCTAGAGAAGGAAGCTGAAGTTGGGCAGGGGTCATAATGACAGGGTAACAGACAGCAAGGCCAGGGGTCTCCAAACAGGAAATAGGCTGCAAGTGCCAGATATTTTTATCTCTCTCTTAAGCAGCGGGAGGAAGCAAACTAGTGTTATACTTTTTCCCCTTCCCTATACAAATTTAAAAAGAGGCTTCTCTCAAAATTCTGTGTTGCCATAATGACACCCAGTTCCACCTGAACTTAACTTTTCTCAAACCTTGAGCTAACCCATGCATTTTTCTTATGGAAATGTTTGTCTTAAGCTATGTTAATGTACTGTGTATTTACCCTAGACTCTGACTTGAAGTTGGTTCTGCCTAAAGGCTCAGAACCGACTTGACAAACCAGTATGTTATACGCATATATTGTTCTCCTAATCTACGTCAATGAAACTATATATTTGTTTAGAAATCTGCCTTTCTTCAAGATTCATGTCAATTGTTTTATGGCCCAGGTGACTCACCTGGTGCCAATGTTATCTCAATGCATGTTGTGGGTGAGGGGCCTGGTGCCAGTCTCTGAATCTTGAGACATTTCCCTTCTCTAATTAGCAGACTGCTGTCATGTATGGATGTGAGAGTTGGACTGTGAAGAAAGCTGACCCCCAAAGAATTGATGCTTTTGAACTGTGGTGTTGGAGAAGACTCTTGAGAGTCCCTTGGACTGCAAGGAGATCCAACCAGTCCATTCTAAAGGAGATCAGTCCTGGGTGTTCTTTGGAAGGAATGATGCTAAAGCTGAAACTCCAGTACTTTGGACACCTCATGCAAAGAGTTGACTCATTGGAAAAGACTCTGATGCTGGGAGGGATTGGGGGCAGGAGGAGAAGAAGACAACAGGGGATAAGATGGCTGGATGGCATCACCGACTCGATGGACGTGAGTTTGAGTGAACTCCGGGAGCTGGTGATGGACAGAGAGGCCTAGCGAGCTGCAATTCATGGGGTCGCAAAGAATCAGACACCACTGAGCGACTGAACTGAACTGAACTGAGCAGCTATGTAACATCCGGCTAAAGACTAGCAAGGGGGCACTCTTTTTGCCCCCTTTGGATGTCTATGTCAGAAGCTTTCTCTATCTCTTTTATACTTTAATAAAACTTTATTACACAAGGCTCTGAAAGATCAAGCCTCGTCCCTGGCCCCAGATTGAATTCTTCTCCTCTGAAGGCCAAGAATCCCGACATCTATCATGGTTGAGCAACAACCCTTCAATAGGGGCATGACAGAGTCTGGACCTTTTCCTAAAGGGATCTGGAGAGTCTGAGGTGGGAAGAAGACGAAATTGAGGAACAAATGATACTATCAGACCTGCAGTTTAGATCATTTCTCTTAGGAACATCACCTTGACCTTGGACCCTTTGTTATCTCTGACTTACAGCACTGGTATCATGGCAATTGATAAAATATAAAAATTTAAAAAAGAAAAAACCAAAGGTAAGAGACTGTAGACAGGAGAGTTCTTTCATTTTCTCTGAGTGTCATTATAGAAGACAGCTGAAGTTCTGCAAGGCCCAAGGCTCCCTAAAATCCACATGTGAAGGGAATGCCCTCACCTCCTCCAATTCCAGGGTGAGGTCCAGCTTCCAAGCCTTCCCTGAAAGAAGGGGCGACCTGCACACAGGCCAGGATCCCTCCTGCAGCCACCCCCAGGCTGAGCCTGTGTCAAACTGAACCCCATCAGCTAAGGTTGAGTTTGGGTTTACAAAAGATGACAAAAATCCCTCTCTCCACACTGCTCTACCACCATGGCCCCCATCCCAAGAAGCCAGCCCACCTCTCCTGCCCTCAGTCGGCACATGGCCATAGTAGGGGGCCAGGGTGCTCTAGGCATCCCTGGGGAGCAAATGCATGAATTTCTGTCAATACTTTTGCTGCAGGACTTCTTTCCTGTCCGTTCTGCCAACCAGGAAAGGCAAGGCCCTGCCACTGTGCCCAGAGGGGTTTCCACCCTGAGCCTAAGACATCTCAAGGAACCAGCTCCAGGTCAGGTCCAACTTAGGGATTTCTGGTCAACCTCCAACGTATTTCAGCTCCTGTGGGCTGAGGCTGCCCACTCTCATGGCAAGAATGTGGAATTGAGGGGTTGGGATCATTGAGCCTGAAGGAAAGATGGAAGAGTTTGGAGGTGCCTACAGTGGTGAGATGAGACAAGAGGAGACTAAAACCTACACATGAAGGCAAATGATCCACTTAACTAGAAATGATCCTTGCCTCAGGCGCCAGGAGAAATCAAGAAGTAACCAGTGACCTTTGGCTCCCTCAGAGCAAAGGCATTTTCTTGTGCAATTCAGAAATTCTGGAGAATAAAAAGCTGTAAGACGTGCCTCATTTTAGACAAAAACAGATGCTAAATAATGCTCCTTAGACTCATGTATCAGAGAAGGCAATGGCATCCCACTCCAGTACTCTTGCCTGAGAAATCCCATGGATGGAGGAGCCTGGTAGGCTACAGTCCATGGGGCCGCTAAGAGTCGGACATGACTGAGCAACTTCACTTTCACTTTTCACTTTCATGCATTGGAGAAGGAAATGGCAACCCACTCCAGTGTTCTTGCCTGGAGAATCCCAGGGACAGGGGAGCCTGGTGGGCTTCCGTCTATGGGGTCTCACAGAGTCGGACACGACTGACGAGACTTAGCAGCAGCAGACTCATGTAAAAGTATAGTAACTCATACTCACATAGAGCTTCATCTTTTACCAACTTCTGAATGAAGTTGGCTTCCTATATAGGCCTACCAGAAAAGAGAAAAAAAAAAATACTGCCAATATAAATATCTGGGGTCAAGTTGTATTTCATATTCATATGTGTTAGTTTATAAGCAGCTGCTATAACAGATAAACCTGGACATTTCAATAATTTTATGCAACAAAAGATTTTCTTGTTCAAACACTACAGAAAAGCAAGAGGAAAATGATATGAGTGTTGTGCTCTAGAGATGCTGGGGTCCAGACCTTCTTCAAAGGGACTTTGAAGGCAATTTGGGGCATCAACACTTAGCCTGGAGATGATGGAAGAGAAAGAAGAGGATTGAAAGAGAAGTTTACTGGGCCAAGCCTGGAAGTGGGTTACCTTACTTCTGCCCACAGTTACATGCCACACGTAATAACTGCAAGGAATTTTGGGAAAGATGGGCCCCCAGGGAAGGGAAAATGAGTATGTAGACAGTGGCAGACTCTGCTACAGAGGCTTCCTAGCACCATCTGGCTGCCTTCTCTGTTACCACTCAACCCCACCCTCTATCCCATTTGAATTGAGAGAAAAAAGAACAGGAGAGAGAATGGAACTCTGGAGAACAACAAAATTTAATCTGAGAGCCAAGGAGAAAAACAGCAATGAAGAAGACTGAGAAGGGAAATCAGAGAACAAAAGACAAAAGCCAGGAGTGTGGAGACATTGAGATCAAAGGAAGGAGGTCCAAAAAGGAGGCAAGAACACCTAATTCATTTTCTTGTTTCATCAGATGGTGCTGGGGGTTGAACGAGCTGGGAAAAGTGGAAGCATTTTCACAACGGTAAGCCATGTAAGAGATGTTTGCCCATAATCTATCTGCAAGCCTAGTTTTGCCTGCAACATTCACGGTCCCTGGAATTGCCAGGTCCCATCTTATTCCAAAATCACTGCAGATGGTGACTGCAGCCATGAAATTAAAAGATACTTACTCCTTGGAAGGAAAGTTATGACCAACCTAGATAGCATATTCAAAAGCAGAGACATTACTTTGCCAACAAAGGTCCATCTAGTCAAGGCTATGGTTTTTCCTGTGGTCATGTATGGATGTGAGAGTTGGACTGTGAAGAAAGCTGAGCACCGAAGAATTGATGCTTTTGAAGTGTGGTGTTGGAGAAGACTTTTGAGAGTGCCTTGGACTTCAAGGAGATCCAACCAGTCCATTCTGAAGGAGATCAGCCCTGGGATTTCTTTGGAAGGAATGATGCTAAAGCTGAAACTCCAGTACTTTGGCTACCTCATGCGAAGAGTTGTCTCACTGGAAAGACTCTGATGCTGGGAGGGATTGGGGGCAGGAGGAGAAGGGGATGACAGATGGCTGGATGGCATCACTGACTCAATGGACGTGAGTCTGAGTGAACTCCGGGAGTTGGTGACGGACAGGGAGGCCTAGCATGCTGCGATTCATGGGGTCGCAAAGAGTCGGACACAAATAAGTGACTGAACTGAACTGAACTGATCTTACTTCCTCCTTTCCTGCACTTCCCACAGATGGAATAGTAAGGAAGGGCCTTAAAAAAAAAATGCCCCCACCCACAACCTCAGGTAAACTTTCAACGTCAGGTGTTATTCCTAAACCCCCATAAGGTCATGAAGGTTTGCACCCCAGGATACCATGTCCCTGCACCCTCCTGGGGAATATCTATCCCTGTTTTATACCAGACTGGACTGGGCTGCACTTGTTCTTGAAGAAGAGAAATAAGAGAGAGAAAAAAAAATACAAGAAATCTTTGTACAGGAGGGTGGGGTGGGAGGGTAGGAGAAGGGTTTCAAAAGCTTTTCTAAATTTAATTGTATGTCATTTTCTAATTGTACTTCATAATTGTGTAATTATCCCCAAGTATTTTTCTTTAAGTAATAGAACTCATAATTACATACTAATTGAAATGTGTAATCTCATCATTAGGATATGTAAATATATAATAGTGTGAAGATAAGGTAATTAAAATTCCAGGGATGACTCTCATAAAAACTGGTGACATGTTCCTGCTTCTGTCCCAGGATTCTCTGCTCCAGGGGGCTTTGAAATTCCACCTGGACAGAGAAGATAAGCCCTGCCTTTACCAACAAACAGGCTACCTGAGAGTGGGACTGGCTGCCCCACCTCATCCTACCCAAAATACCTCCTTGGGATTTCCCACTTTCACATTCTTCCCTGTCTGAAAGGAATTTCAAGTTGCTGGATGGCTGAATAAAGGCTGTATTGTAACTCTCTCCCTACCACCCTTGCTCAATGCAGGGCTCAAAGTGGATTGGACTGCCCTTGACATCAGACCCAAAACATACACAAAAGGATGAATATATATATATATATATATATATATCTTCTGCCTTAGTCAGAGTTCTCCAGAGGAACAGAACTAGTGGGAGATGATCAATACATAGATTGATAGATAGATAATAGATGACAGATAGATGTTGTTGTTATTCATTTGCTAAGTCATGTCTGACTCTTTGCGACCTCATGGACTGTAGCATGTTAGGTAGATATCGAGAGAGACTGAGATTTATTGAGCCATACTGAGGTTGGCTCACTCAATTATGGAGGCCGAGAAGTCCTACAATCTGCCATCTGTAATCAGGAGAGCTAGGGAAGTTAGGGGTGCAATTCAGGCCACATCTGAAGGCCTGAGAACTGGGGGCATTGATACTGTAAGTTCTGCTCTGAGTCTGAAAGCCTGAGGACCAGGAGCAGTGATGAAGGGAGGAGAAGACAGATGGCCAAGTTCAAGCAGAGAGTGAATTTGCGCTTTCACTGTCTTTTGGTTCCGTTCAGGCCCTCAACAGATTGGATGATGCTTACCTGCGTAGATGAGTGCAATCTTCTTTAGTCAATCTAAATTCAAAATCCAATCTCTTGGCATCTCACAGACAGACCCAGAAAAAAATGCTCTGCCAGCTGTCTGGGTTTGTGTGTGCTTAGTCACTCAATTGTGTCCGACTCTTGGCCACCCCATGGACTGTAGCCCTTCAGGCTCCTCTGTCCATGGAATTTTCCAGGGAAGAATTCTGGAGTGGGTTGCCATTTCCTCCTCCAGGGATCTTCCTAATCTAGGAATCGAATTTGCATCTCTTGCATCTCCTGCCCTGGCAGGTAGATTCTTTATCACTGCACCATCTGACTCTCCAGGCTCCCTGGCCCAATCAAGTTGATACATAAAATTAATCATCACCCCTCCCCTTGCCCCTAATTCCCTAGCCCCTGTGATACCCAGGACCAACCTCAGATTAAAATCTGAGGGTCTCTTCATGACTAGAAGCTGCTTTTCTAGGGAGACCCCCTGATGAGGACCACTCTGTGAGGTTTCAGTCACCTGGACGACCCCAAGGTGGAAGCCGAGAACCAGCCTCGGCCACATCTACCAGCTTCCTTCCCCGGGCTAAAACCCAGAGACACAGACCATGAACAGATCTGTCCACGCTGAGATGACACGCATGACCTCCCCTAGAGGTGATAGGTGTCCTCATGGGGAAGCACGGATGAGGAGGGATATTTACACAGATGTGAGCAATAGGGCAGATGGGAGGGAAGATTTCCTGGAAGAAGAGACATATGAGCTCAAGTCTGAAGGGTAGAAAATGAGGTGGAGGGGACAAAATGTGCCATAGATGGGAGGTGAGAGTGTGACCAGTTCAGTAGGGTGTAGAGACTGTGAGCAGAGAGTCAGGAGGGACAAGGTTGGAGGGTAGACAGGGGCCAGGCTGAAGAGCCCTGTAAACTTCATCGAAGTTTGGAATCTCCTGAAAAAGATGTTTTTGACTAACTTGGCAATAAGGCTGGAAAGATGGGCACACTGATGGATTGATGGTGTGGTGATGGGTGGGTAGGTCTTGGACATCACAGCCAGATCTCCAGCAAAACTGCAATGCAGGCTCCACCAGAGTGATGAGGTTTTGTTCTACTTCTGATTCTCAAGTCCCGGAAAAGCAGGGCTGGCAAAGCAGAGACTAAATCCAAGACCCAGTGCTCTCCCCACTCCGTGTACCAATCCTGGGGACACAGAGAGGCTCTCCTTGTCCACGCAACACTTCTCACCTGGTCTAGTCACTTCACACAGATACACACACCCCCAAAGTCCCCATGTCACACAACAGCACTAAAAACCATTGACCCCAAAACCCCAAGAGGAAGGACCTCTCCAAGCTCCCATCCTCAAACAGAGAGTTTCTCAACATTGGACAGCACAGATTACTTTGCTCTCAGCATCATATTAAATGATAAGTATTCAAAACAAGCTGCTTTGAAATTCAGTTTGTGGCCCTCAGAAATCTCAGAAGCACACGGGGCTGCAGCCTGGGTGTGACGAGGCACACATTTCCCCAGGAAGTGGGTCATGGGCCCTTGAAACTTACCTCCGGAGCAGGAGTGTTGAAGTGTGTCTTGAGTGACAGAGAGGACGACAGAGGGTGGCTTCCTGCAGGGAGCCCAGCGGAACCCCATGGTGGCAGCTTTGGTGTGGGAGGAAAGGGGAGGGGTGATTCATGTCAGAAATCAGAAGGGAGGTAAGCGGAGTCCCTATCTCAGTATATTTCAAGCATTTTCTTTGTATACCACTCAGACGAGTGTTGAATTGTGACTTGACTCAGTGTCCCCAGATACTGGCAACCTGACTACGTCTGATCACTTAACCTGAAGAACATGTATTACAAGTCCTTTTCCCTTTCTTCTGAGATGCCTTTTTATTCACGGAAGCCTTCAGCCCACATGCACACAAAAATCCCCATGCAGGTATTGGCAGCCTTGTTCCATCATGATGAGCTGGGCGTGGGTGGGTGGCATGGGGACAGAGGGACCCTCAGCCCAGGTCTCTATGCCACTCTGCAGGGGATCAAGCCTGGGATTTCAAATACAGTTACTGAGGCCACAAATGTCAGTGCTTGGCCAGCTGGCTGAAACTCTGTCCCATTTGTTCAGAAAAGTAAGAGTTGCCTTAGCTTATACATTCTCTTCTGTAAGTTTCTATAATTGGCTGCCTCAGAGACACACACACAATGGGGCTTACAGTGGTAAAACACAGCAGTGCATTAAGTTCAAATTACATTTTGAAAGCCATTATCTCCCTCAGAAGTCTCTCCTACTAGGTGTGGAAGTTGGGGCTGGACAGCTCCCAGCTGAGTCAATGCCAGAGTCTCTGGCAAGAAATTAACAATGGGGCAGGAGCAGAGTGAGCCCCTGGCAACCTGGAAAGGGGAGCTGAGATCCTTGGGCACAGCTTGGGGCCTGAGACCTGCCTGTCCTGCAGCGGTCCCTCTGCCTTGGACTCCATCTCAGCACGCCTATGTCAGAGGTCACAGGCATGGCAGATGGAGCCTGGACTCCTGAGTCACCCAGATATGAATTCCAGTCCTGGCTTTGCAACCATGAGTTGAGGGACCTAGAGAAATTTACCTCTCTGAACTTCAGTTTATTTAAGCAAAATGGAAATAGACACAAATTCATAAGATTTTGTCCTGAGGGTGAAATTCGATCATATCACTAAGTAGCTGTTATGTACTAGGTATGAAATAATGGTCCTTCCTAGCCTCATCCTGACATAAGATATAATAAACTCTACCCTCAGGCTCTTTCTTCCCCTCAGTAATTATCTCTACTTGACTGGCTGGTCTTCTTCCTCCTCACCCTAATAAGAAAATGGCAAAATTGGGCAATTATTAACAAGGAATCAGTAAATGGTGAGTGATAAGCCTGGAGGAATTGGGTGGGGGGGGTGTGATCAGAGAATGATGCCCTGGTGCTTCATAAATGGAACCACTCATCATCTAGCTGACGATGAGATGCAAAAGTTGAGTGACGGGGTGAGTGAGATTATTGAATCCAAGAGATCAAAGACTCCAGAAGCCACACACTAACCACTATTCAATACTGCCCCTTAAAGTTTAGGGAAAACCAAAGAGAACATGCGTGTATATATACCAACTAGGTTTAGCCACAAGATTATGAGGTTATGATTATCTAGGGACCATATAAGGCCATATGGAGGAGATGATGGTGAAGATGGGCATGAAAGAATATATGAGCAATATTTGTCAATGCAGAGATTAGAGGAAACAGGTTCAAGAAAATGATATGACGACTCAATCTTTGCAAAGTTCTTCTAACTTGGTACTGGTTCTCCCACAAATGAAAATGGAGTCAGAAATGTGCATTGTAATCCCATCTATTCTGCTTAAAAGCTGGTGACACTGGACACATCACAACCCTTTTGAGCCTCGATTTTCTCACCTGTAAAATATAGATGAGAATTTTGTTCTCAGTTGCAAGATTAAGTAAGAAAGTGACCTGTACACAGTATAGATCAATAATTCCCAGACCCAGTAGAACATTCGAGTTACCCGGGGTGAATGCTAAAAATACAGATTTCTGGGGGGACACAGCTGGACCAGCAGGACAGAGCAGAGATGTTTTCTGACCTCTCTCTCTTCCCACACTTGGATCTATTGCCAGGGCTCCACTCACCAAGCCTAACAGAAGCTGGCCAGCAGCGGAGCTGGGTGATACAGCTTATGGGAATCCTTCTCCTGGTACATACAGATTAGGGAAGAAACAGAATAATTAGCAGTCTCCCCTCTCAAAACTTCCAGTGGCTCCCCACTGCCTGCTAAATAAAGCCTAATCTCCCCAGATGGCCATTCAAGTCCTCTACAATCTACACCATCTTTCCAGACTCTTCTTCACTCACGGCTCACACGCTGAAGCCTGAAATGGCACCACTGGCTTTCCAGCCCATTGCACCTTCTCATGCCATTCCACTTCTCGCCAGCCTCATCTCTGGCTTAGGAGATTCCACTTAGCCTCAGTTCATGGTCTGTCTTAAGCTCTGTCTCCTCCATACTCTCATTTCTGATTATCTCCAACTGGTGGGATGTCTTCCTTCCCTCTGCTTCCCTAACAACTTAATCGGGACCACCTGTCTGATTCATCACATACCATCTCACCCTTGTCGTCCATCCCCACCAATCGTGTGCTGAAATTGTGCCTGTGTACCACTTCTCCTATCACACTGAAGGTACCACAGCAGAAACTGTCTTCGTGTGTTTGCATTCTCCAGTTCCCAACACTGTCCTATTCAGGATGTCTCTCCCTTTCCCAGGCTCATGGACTCCTTTGAGATACAGGTCAGGGAATTCCCTGGCAGTCCAGTGGTTAGGACTCTGCACTCTCATTGCTGAGGTCCCAGGTTCAACCCCTATCAGGAAACTAAGATTTCAGAAGCCACCTGGCTGGGCCAAAATATCCAGATCAAATGCCAATGCCTCTGTTTCCTCCAGGCAGAGCCAATTCATCTTCTCTTTCTCCTGCATAAGATGTACAATATATATCTTACCCCACATGTATATCCCACCCAGGAGCCTGGGTTCAAACTCTGAAACTCCATCACTCAGAAGTTGTGTAATATTGAGAAATTGATTTAAATTCTCCATGCCTTTTTCTTCATGGTGCCTAGCACAGCAATAAGATAGTATATATAAATCATTCAGCACAGTGCCGGGCATATATAGTAAATGCTAAAGAAATGTCAGCTATTAATATTCTTACTTGACTCTAAGCTCCCTGAAGGCAGGACCGCGTGTCTTAATCTTTGTTTCCCTAGTGTCTGCACAACGCCCAGGAAATTGTATGTGCTCATTGTGTTTGTGGATTGTTCCCTAGTGTCTACACAATGTCAAGTATACGGTACATGTTCATTGTATGAATGAATAGGCATTCAATAAAGGTTTGGTTGGCAGGTTTGTTGGTTGATGGGTGGGTAGATAGATGGCTGGTCAAACAGTAGGTCTAGTGTTGCCAACTGGTTACATAAAGAAGTGAATCAGTGGGTATTCAATACGTGTTGGCTGGTTAGTTCTTTGCTTAAAACATATGAGTGAATGAGGAATGAATAATAGTATTTAATAAGAAGGTTGCCTATTTGCATGGTTGAATAAGCAAACAGATTTTCCACAAATAGCAGATGTTCCATAAATGCTGCCTGGGTAAGTGAGCAAACAAACATCCTAAAATATAACATTAGCTTAGAGTCAAAGCCAGAGAGGACACAGCTAGAGCAATGGTGGGAGGTAGATGGGTGATGAAGCCGGCCACGCAGTGACTATCACAGAGACTCCGCTTGTCCCTGCCATTTCTAGAGGCTTCCCCACTGCAGCTGCTCCTGCAGACTTCCTGGGCTGCAACATAGGTGACATGGGAAGCTGGGGCTGGGTGGGGGGCTGGAGATGGGCAAGCCACCCCTCCTTCTCCCCACTCAGCCAAGGAGCAGCCTGCCCAGGCCCCCACCTAGAGCTGGCTTTCCTGTTCCACCCCCGAAAAGGAGCGACCTCCGCCTCTGAGCACATTAGGAACAAATTCTGTATTTCCTCCCTCCCAGGGGCAGAGATGTTAGCTCATCAGATCCTCAGCCCTATTCCTTGGCTTTTCCCCCAAGAAAGCCCCAGCAACTCACATCTCCCAGTTTATGAATTATTTTGCAACATGTCTGCAGATGTGTGAACTAGAAATCTTATACATGTTGGAGGATTTTGCCATTTCTATTAAATATGCCATTCATTTGGTAGGTAATTAAATGTGCAATAATGGGCTCTAATTTCCATCTTAAATGACTTCCTAGGAGCAGCAGAAAGAGAGATGCAGGGTGTAATTTTCTAGAAGAGGCTTTTTTCCCCCTAAAGCTTTTTAGCACCTAGAAGAAGGGGGGAATTAAGTAAAATAAAGTTGGTTTTGACACTGCTCCACATGAGCGTCGTCAGCAATTACCCCTGACTTAGGGAAGGAGACTAGAGCCTGCCACGCAACACCAAAGCCCTGTGGCAGCGGGGGACGGCGGTCCTGGCAGTCTGAGCTTGAGGAGGAGAAGAGCCAGTGGGCAGCAACAGGAGCTGGGTGGGGGGCAGGAAGGCATCTCTGCAGACCCCCATGGAGACTACATTTGGGCAGAATCTGCAAATCTGAGAAGGATAAGCCTTCCTCCTCTTCTCTGTACTTCCCACACCATCCACATCCATATGTGAAGACACATGTGCACACACACACACACATATTCACAGAAGCATGGAGTTCGCCTCCAACCCTAGAAGTGCCCATATGAGCCAACTGCAGGGAGGCAGCCAGGAAGCCTCAGATCCACCAATGGCTGTGAAAATATGGTTGAGTTACTTAGCCTCTCTGGGCCTCAGTTTCCTCATCTGTAAGATGGGAATCGTCAAACCCAACCCAGAAGATCATCGTAAGCGTCAAAGGCGAGACCATGAGGAAAGACACTAGCACAGCCTGGGCTCCCGGGAGCAAGCTCTCAATGGATGTATTCCCTCTCGCCTTTCTCTCCCTCAGTCGGCACTGAAGGCCAGCTTGTGATTCCAGGGCCCAGGAAGCCTGCTCACCCTCCGGGAGTTGCCCCGATTCTCCCCACTCTCCGGCATCATCCCTCAGGGCAGCCAGCCCTCTCCTTCCCTGCCCTGCCATCTCCGGGAAGCCTCTGCATTCCAGCGGGAGCGAGACCGTCAGCCTTTCCTGAGGCAGGGCTGACACCGCAGGGAGACCGGGGGGCCCAAGGGACCAGGCTTCTGATAGGAATACAAAGGCTGAGTGAGGGTAGAGAACACCCCGGCCGGGCCCCACGGTTCGTGGTGAGGTCAGACTTCGTGGCCAGCCCTCGGGGGCATTCCCCGCTCCCAGAATCTCCGGGGACTGACACCACAAATGTGGAGGGAGGGCTGTCACCGGCCAGCCTCTGGCTGTTCCAGATGTCCCAGCCTCTGGGCATCTCTCAGCTCCGCAGTCTCTGAATGTGGACAAGGGCGCTGAGGGCAATAAATCAGGCTGTCCTCCAGCTCCTCTGGCCGATCTCCATCCTGGGCATCTGGGAAAGAGATAAGGGAAGAACCCTGAGAGCACATCCCAGGATATTTCGGGACCTCAGGGCAGGACTACATCACATAACAGCCTAGCTGAAAGTAGGCCTGGGCAGAAGTGGGAGTGAAGACAGCGTGGAAAGGAGTCATCTGAGGGACCCAGAGCACAGGCTACCGTCAAATGAAAACATAAATATAGGTCAGTGTGCGTTGGGAATCAGGGTGGGTCCTTCACGAGGCAAGAGCGGGTGAGAACTAAAAGGGACTTAGAGCCCATTCATTGGTGGCAGGGCCTGGGCCCCATTCACTGAAGTGGATGGAACACCCCAAGCCGCTCGGGCTGCACTGCTAAGCTTTCCACTTATTTGTTCTTCCAAGGTCCCATTCGTCTCTGATTAATCATCCAAGCGATATTTGTAGATTGTCAACTTCACACCAAGCAGACTGTTCATACAATAAATATCATGGGTTTTAGAGGCAGGCCAACTGATTGGAGCCCCTATGCTGTCATTACTGGTTCTACGACTTTGACTAGTTACTTGAAGTCTCTGGGCCTCAGTTTCCACATCTCTAGAATGGGAAAATAACTACATAGTGCTTAGCATGGTGGCTAGCGAATAATTTTGCATTAACCAAAAAAAAGTTAGTCACTGCTGTTATTACGAGGTCAGCATGCTGAGACTTTAAGATGTTCAAAACGTACAATTATCCTCTTAGATAATCAATGAATAGCATATACTACATGTCCCCCAAAAAAGAGACTGTTCTGTCCTTTTCATTGCCTACAGCATCAGTGATTTTGCACATGATAGGAGGTCAGTAGCTTTCTGAAAAATAGAGGTAAGTTCCTTAATGACCAAGGATAAACTATTTCAGCAATAACTGATATTGGAGACTACTACCTTATACCGGGGTTTGGGGCTTGGAGAGGTGACAATTTAAGCTTGGAAATGACAAAGACACAAATTTAAACTAGTCATAAAATTTACAATCAGACAGTCTCCAGAGCTCACCTCTATGGTGTTCCCTTTTCATTCTTTTTAAGGGAGGACATACCACATTACATGTGGGCTGCTGGGTAGGGTATTCATATTGCAACACTCATCTCTGATCTGTGTATAATACTGAGTCCCTTCTGGTGGGATGCTGATGTATCCAGAAATACCAGCTTGTGAAGAGGAGAAAGGTACTGCAGAGAGGCAGACAGAAGTTATAAAATCAGAGGGCATGAAACAAGCTTGGAGGCTCCTCCTACAATCCCAGACTATGAAAGCAGCAAGGGCCTTTAGGGGTCGCCCCCATCCTTCCCACTTGTCTGACAGAAGAGAACTCAAGGTACAAGGAGGCTCTGTGACTGGACCAAGGCCACCAGCTCATTAGTGACAGGGCTGGGACCAAGAGCATTCTCCTGACTCCACTTTAATGATCTTCCCACTACACCTGGCTGCCACCTTCTCTGAACATGAATTCATCAGAGGCAAGCAGATGACTGCCTTCCATCCCAAGCAGGCCAGAGGGGCCCCAAGAGCGTCACGTTAGTGAGAGAGGCCCAGACATAGCTCCTTATTAGAAGCCAATCATGGGGGCATGTTTTTTATCCCACACCCACCCCTGCGGTGAGGGTAAGCATGTTTATATCTGCAATTGAGTTGGTTGTACAGAGGAATCCGTCCTCAAGGCAATTAGAACTGACACCTGCTTTTGATATTGAAAACAATCTGAGAAATAATTACATGAGTTACAGTTCAGCTGTCATATTTAAAAAAAGGTAGGGCCCTGATGGATAGCCCTGAGGGAGGGATCATGGCCTGTGATGCAAGGCTCTCCAAAGGGGCCTCTTGCAGAGGAAGCCCAACTCAGAGGAATCCACAGGGACCCACCTCCTCTCCGCTCCTTGGCCCAGCCCACTGGGAAGACACAAGGTGGCCACGTCCTATAGCAAAACTGAGGACTGCACTGGGGCCCTTGGGGGCAGGAAGAAAGGAAGGTGAAGGTCTTAGGGAGCTGCCTGTGAACCGGTACCATTTCAACTGGTCCCTGCCAGCCTGTCAGGGTCCTAGTCCTCCTATTCCTCCCTCCTGCCCTCACACACAGTGTCTGCCCACTTGTTCGAAGAGCTATCCTGCAATCCCACTCCTGGGCATGTATCAGGAGAAAACGGTAATTCGAAAAGATACCCGCACCTCAGTGTTCACTGCAGCGCTATTCACAACAGCCAAGACACGGAGGCAGCCTAAGCGTTCACTTCAGATGCATGGACAGAGAAGATGCGGTGTGTATACACAGAGGAATATTGCTCAGCCATAAAATGGAATGAAATAATGCCATTTGCAGCAACATGGATGAACCTAGAGATTATCATGCAAAGTGAAGTAAGTCAGGGGCTTCCCCAGTGGCTCAGCGGTAAAGAATCTGCCTGCAATACAGGAGAAGCAGGAGACTTGGGTTTGATCCCTGGGTCGGGAGGGTCCCCTGGAGGAGGGTATGGCAGCCCACTCCAGTATTCTCACCTGGCAAATCCCATGGACACAGGGGCCTGGCGGTCACAGTCCGTAATAGTTGGACTACTGGTTGGGTTGCAGAGTCAAACACAACTGAAGTACCTGAGCACACACACACAAGCACAAAGTACAGACAGAGAAAGGAAAGCATTATATCCTATCACTTATATGTGGAATTTTTAAAAAAAAAAATACAAATGAACTTATTTACAAAATAGAAATAGACCTACAGACCTAGAAAATAAACTTCTGGTTACCAAAGGGGAAGAGGGGGGACAGGGAAGAATAGGAGATTGGGATTAACATATACACACTGCTATATAAAAAGTAGATAAACAGCAAGGATCTTCTGTATAGCACAGGGAACTATACTCAATATTTTGTAATACCTATAAAGGAAAAAACTCAGAAAAATATGTATTTTATATAAATATATGTAGGTATCTGAATCACTGTGCTGTGTGCCTGAAACTAACACAACAACATTGTAACTCAAATGAAAGAGAAAGTCACTCAGTCACGTCCGACTCTTTGCAACCCCACGAACTATACAGTCCATGGGATTCTCCAGGCCAGAATGCAGGAGTGGGTAGCCTTTTTCTTCTCCAGGGGATCTTCCCAACTCAGGGATCGAACCCAGGTCTCCCGCATTGCAGGGGGTTTCTTTACCAGCTGAGCCACCAGGGAAGATTATAAGTCAACTGTACTTCAATTTTTAAAATAGCTAAATTCTAATTACACTGCAAATAATTAATTTATAAGAGCTATCTAGCTCTGCCTTGTTCTCTCTGATAATCATTCCAAAGTCTCAAGTGATAATTAAGGGAGATCTTTCACCATGCTACATCCAGGACCTGATGCAGGTCCTAACGTGTAGTAAACATTTTATACATAGGTAATAAACAACTGATAACTCTTTTCAGTATTAGCACTCATTTCTTTGGTAGTTTTATAGTTTCATTCTTCCATATCCATTCTTTCCTTAGGTATTTATGACCCTTTGGATGTGGGTGGCTGTGGGCATCGTGTCAAAGATGAGAAAACTGAAGTCAGAATGAATGAGGAGGGCTTGCCCAGGATTATGCAGCCGGAAGAGCCAGGAATCCAGCAGGCCTTTAGCCCTGGGTTCTTTCAGCCACAGGAGGTGTCTGCCTCGGGATGTGAATGTGCCACATTCACAAGAAATGTGAAAGTGAAAGTTTCCCAGTCATGTCTAACTCTGTCACCCCATGAACTATATAGTCCATGGAATTCTCCAGGCTAGAATACTGGAATGGGTAGCCATTCTCTTCTCCAGGGGATCTTCCCGACCCAGGGATCGAACTCAGGTCTCCCACATTGCAGGCGGATTCTTTACCAGCTGAGCCGCCAGGGAAGTTCAAGAAATACTGAAGTGGGTAGCCTATCCCTTCTCCGGTGGGTCTTCTGGACCCAGGAATCAAACCGGGGTCTCCTGCATTGCAGGCAGATTCTTTACCGGCCTAGCTATGAGGGAACTCCCTCCAACAGTACAGGTTCTACCTTAGGGGCTTGCATGTAGTAGGAGCACATTAACAAAGACAAACCAATTTAGAGGTATTTGACTTTGGAGGCTCTTCTCTCCCAGGAGCCCTGGGTGGGAGGGGCAGTGATTTAAGTCCATTGGTGGAGGCAAGGGCTGAGGCCTAGGTGGTGATGATAGGAAGCAGCAAGAAAGCAAAATAATAAAGCAATTTCAGGCAGTGATTAGGGCTGCAAAGATGGTCACAAATGGAGAATCTTAGGAGAAAAACACAGGACAAAATGCATCAGCGGAATCAAGGTTTAGACTGTATGAGTCAGACTCTAAGTGCTCAGAGATTCAGGGAAGGGAGAAACTAGAGAAACTAGAGATGTCTGAAATGCTTCATGAAAATGGAACCCAGCATCAGGCTTTGAAAAAAAGGTTAGAATTTGATTGGATGGAAGGCACAGGAGATGGATCCTCCAAATGTGTGACAAGTAAAAAGGGTGCACAACAAGAGAGCTGTGAGTAAAGTTTTATTGGGGGCAAAATGAGGACTGCAGCCCAGGAGACAGCGCCTAGGATCACTCTGAGACTGCTCCCAAGCAGCAGTGGGGGTAGGTCAGTACATAAGATTCTGGTGAAGGGGGAGCTCAGTGCAATCAAGCACTCGTTTTACAAAAGTCTCGTGCTAATCACAAGGAGGTGACATCACTATGAAGGAAGTTAGTGCTTTTCTAGAAGGAATTTAGTGCCTTTCTAGATATGAGGAGATGCAAGGATTGGAATCATGAAATCAGTGTCTGAAAATACCTAATTGTCTAAAGACTGGTTCCACCAGTTTCCGTGGAACACAGAGTGCCTCACTCTCCACCCTGAATCCCCCTCAGGGTATTGAAGGTCAGGAGCTGAAGCAGCACCGGGTTCAGTCTCTGTAGAGGCAGATGGCAAAAGCCCTTGGCAAGTGCCAATTTTAGCTGATGTGTGAAATCCAGAACAAAGGAATGGAAGCAAGGTCACATTTATAAAACGACTACTATGTGTCAGACACCATGCCAGAGGACGTCACACCCATGCGGAAGAGGGAATAAGCACCATGTGGGGGTCTGGGGACAAGAAAGAGGGCAGATGACAGTGAAGAGGAAAAGTTAAAATTTTACATAACCTCCTCCTTCTGCCTCTGTAACTCGCTTTGCCCCTTGCAAAGTCTAGATCACGTAGCCACATAGTCTCAGAAAGTGGGGACTTGGCAATACTAGGAACTGAAGTTTATCTCACTCACCCTTGTCCTGCTCTTTGCAGTCACCCAGCCCGTGCAAACCTGCTTAATCATTCCTATCCAGGCCAGGCATCCCCCTCCCCATCCTGACTGCAGTTCCTGCAAGAATGAAACCCCTTAGTTTAAACCAGCCTATTAACAGCTAGTGTTGTGCCCACTACAGTCTGTCTATAAAAACTCTGCAATCCTTTTGTTCGGGGCTCAGAGCTTGGAGTGTTAACGCCTCTGAGCCTGCCGGCATAATAAACCTGGTTCTCCAACTCTCTGAGTGTGGTGCTTGGTTTCTTGAGTATCAGTTCTACAACAATAGCAGAGGGCCCAAGCAGGAAGGGAAAGATAAGGAGCAAGAGGGAGGGCCAGAGGAGCTCAGGCTAAGGCAGACCTTAAATGCAGGGCCCAGAAACCTCCCCAGACCTCTCTCTGTGCTTGCTATGGGACTGTTTCATGATTGCCTAATAATTTAAGCTGGGCGATGAGCAACTTGAGAATGGAGACTGTTTCATCCACCATCATCACAACATTTCCTGGATTTTACTGTGCTTTAGAATCACTGGGAGTGCTTATTAAAACACCATTTGGGGACTTCTCTGGTGATCCAGTGGCTAAGATTTCACCTTCCAATGCAGGGGAAGGTTCAGTCTCTGGTCGGGGAGCTAGGATCCCACATGCCTCAAGGCAAAAAAACAAAACAAAACAAAACATAAAAACAGAAGCAATGTTGTAAAAATTTCAATAAAGACTTTAAAGAAAATAGTCCACATCAAAAAAATCTTAAAAAAAAAAAACCCACCAGTTATAGGTCCCTCTTCCAGGGGTGTCTGATTCCATAGGTCTTAGGTTAGGCCTGATAATTTGCACTCTTTTTTATTTAATATTTATTTCTTATTTATTTGGCTGCACCAGGTCTTAGTCGCACCATCCAAACTGCTACAGCGTGTGGGGCATGTGGGATCTAGTTCCCCAATCAAGGATCGAACTCGGGCCCGCTGCATTGGGACCTCAGAGGCTTAGCCACTGGACCACAGGGAAGCCTGAGAATTTGCATTTCTAACAAGTTTCCAGTCTCACAAATGACACTTGAGATTCTTGCTTCCTGAGAAACCTGCATGGGGTTTCCTGCCACATTGAATAGAGTTGACTTGTGTGATGCAAGAGCATCTTGTGGAAGCAATGGTGTGTGACTTCTAAGATGAGGTTACAATCATCCCACTCTCTCTTAATGTCTGTGTCTCCTTTGCTGCCCTGCACATAGGATCACGGGTACTATCTTCCTAGATTCTGTACATATGCATTAATATACGATATTTGCTTTTCTCTTTCTGACTTACTTCACTTTGTATAATACACTCTAGGTTCATCCACCTCATTAGAACTGACTCAATTGTGTTCCTTTTTATAGCTGAGTAATATCCCATTGTGTATATGTACCACAACTTTCTTATCCAAAGATATACATTACTATATGTAATATAGATATCTAGTGGGAGTTTGATGTATGATGCAGGGAACCCAAAGCTGGTGCTCTATAATAACCTGGAAGGATGGGGTGGGGAGGGTGGTGGGAGGGGTCTTCAGGAGCGGGGGGACACATGTATACCTATGGCCAATTCATGTTGATGTATGGCAGAGGCCATCACAATATTGTAAAGTAACTATCCTCCAATTAAAATAAATTCCATTCAGTTCAGTCTTTCAGTCGTGTCCAACTTTTGCGACCCCATAGACTACAGCATGCCAGGCTTCGCTGTCCATCACCAACTCCCGGAGCTTGCTCAAACTCATGTCCTTCAAGTTGGTGATGCCATCCAACCATCTCATCAAATTAACTAACTTTAAAAAAAAAATGAAGTTATAGAAAACATTGCAGCTTGCCACTCACTGTCTTGGATTGCCCAGGGGACGCCAGCCACCATGTTCTGAGGACACTCAGGTAGCCTTGTGGAGAGGGTCACAGGATTTGAAACTGAAGCCTCCAACCAAAAATCAACACCAACTTACCAGTCATGTGAATGAGTCACCGTGGGAGCCGATCCTCCAGTCCTGGTCAAGCCTTCAGATGACTGCAGCTTCAGCTAATATTTTGACTGCTACTTCACAATAAACTCTAAGTCAGAACCTATGGAAGATATGAAGGACAGCAAATTGTTATTGTTGTTTTAGGCCACTAAGTCTTGAGTGACTTGTTAGGCAGCCACAGATAACTAGTACATCAGACGATGCTGATGAGGCTGGTCCAGGAACTACACTTCGAGAATGATTGCACTATTTTAACCCTTGTGCCCAGTGTGTACCTGGCATAAAGGAGGCACTCAATAAATATTTTTGAATTAATTAATGAATAAATGGATAGGAGATGAGACATAAAGGTGAGACTTAAAGCTGCAAGCATTGGGGAGCCACTGAGTTGATAAATGACATGACAATGATATTTGGGGATATTTTCTGAGAAAGGGCACTAGAACCACGGTTTGCTTAGTGGTCTTGCTGGCAAAGTGGCCCACTTAGCATACAGTCTCTGCTCTAGTTTCCAAGGCCTCCATCCAAGGACTTGGATGGAGCCTAGGCAAAGGAGCTCCTAGGCCTGGGAACTGCTGTCTCCTTCCTCTGGCCTGTAGAAATCCTGCCAGGACCTCCATCTGTCCCTGCATTTTGATCTTTCTTCCTTTGTTCTCCTTTGTCAGCCCTTATCTCCTCTTTCTGCCTGTCCTCCTCTCTCCCCTTAATTCCTCTAATAGCCTCATCTTCCCCAACAAGTCCTCTGGGGAGATTCCGGCCTCCTCCAATGCTGGCTCCATGGAGACTCCTCCTCCTCCCAGGCTGGAGTGTTTCATCCCCTCCACTTTATTCCCATAAAGCAGTTCACAGCATAATGCCTCAAATATTTACCAAGTACTAGCTGCCTGCACCAGCCAGCATTAGGCTGAGTATATGGAGACAAATAAGACCCATTTACACACCAAAGATTTCCATTAAGGACATCTAAGTGCCCATAGACCAGCATATCTGCTTCAGCTACGATCCCTCCACTGTTGCTTAGTCACTAAGTCATGACTAATTCTTTGAGACCCCATTGACTGTAGCCCGCCAGGCTCCTCTGTCCATGGGAATTTCCAGGCAAGAATACTGGCAGGGATTGCCATTTCCTTCTCCAGGGAATCTTCCGAACCCAGGGATCAAACCCACGTCTCCTGAGTCTCCTGCATTGGCAGGCAGATTCTTTACTGCTGAGCCACCTCGGAAGCCACACTCCAAGCTCACCCCCAACCCCCACTCCACCCCTACATCACTGCCCTCTCTTTGGGGCTGGTTTGGGCTTGGGGGGTTTGACCACTGGCCTAAGCTAGACACCACCTCACTGAGCGTCAGAAACATTGGAAAAGGGTTAAACAAGAGCACATGTATCAGCGGGAACCTCCCATCACAACCTCAGCCCAGGACAAATTCTCTGCTTCTCCAGATACCTGATTACTGCCTTCGGAACAACCCTTGAGTTGCAGAAGAAAACTGGCTTTACTTGATGTTTTGCCAGCTCTGTCTCTCCTGCTCTAATGGTCTCAGCTGTTCTGCCAAAGCTTTAGACTTATTTGTCTTTCCTTGCATTTTGGCTCGGAGTGTTTGAGCAGTAATACTCAAGCTTTGGTTGGGATTTCTGAAAAACACTGTATCTGATATGAAAAACAGGAGATTTGGGGGGTGGGGTGGGATCTATCTCACTTCTAAGCAGAGTCTAGGATGCTGAGTCATTTGTTTTTAGCATTGCTATGGTTAGATGAAATGGGTCTATCCAAGCTCCCTTCTCCCCTCTGAGTCCTTCCAGGATGCCCAGAACCTCCGAAGGAGTGTAGTCAGCCTGGGGGGGAGGGAGTTGAGCCCACCCGCTACTGCCAAGCCCTCCCCAGCCTTCCCCATAGAATCTCTGGAGTTGCTGGATGATACAAACAAACTTTTGGAGAAACTCTTAATGCACACAAGGAAGCAGCCCCCATAGTCCAGCAAAGAGGACAGACCACTAAGGTCTACTCAGGGAGTGCAACCCCACACCAGAAACATTTCAGCCTTACCTACGTGGGCTCCCAGAGTCTGATTTACAGCCACTCCACCAAGGCTGTTTCCTATAAATGAAAACACCTCACCCCTAGCAAGTCCAAATCAGAATGTGTCAATTTCCCTTCCAATCTCCTCTTCCAATGGATGGTCTGCCCAACTTAAGGATGATGTTCCCATTCTCCAGGTGCTCAAGTTAGAAACTCAGCATATCTCAGGGTTTGTATACATTGCCACCCATCCTTCTACATCCTTCCCCTTCATCAATTCTTTCACCAAGCCTAGAATATTCTATCTCCAAAATATATTTCTCTGAAAAAAACAAAAACACTAATTTGAAAAGATACGTGCACCCTAATGTTCATAGAATCATTATTATTTACAGCAGCCGATACACAGAAGCAACTTAAGTGTCCATCAACAGATAAACGGATAAAGAAGATGTGGTGTACACCACATTAACATCTATGTTAAGTCACTTCAGTCGTGTCCAACTCTCTGCAGCCCTATGGACTATAGCCTGTCAGACTCCTCTGTCCATGGGATTGTCCAGGTAAGAATACTGGAGTGTGTTGCCATGCCCTCCTCCTGGGGATCTTCCCGACTCAGGAGTCAAACTTGAGTCTCTTACATCTCCTGCATTGACAGGTGAGTTCTTTACCTTTAGTGCCACCTGGGAAGGCCAAAGAATATGTGGTACATATATTCCATGGAATACCATTCAGCCATAAAAAGAATGAAATTTTTCCCATTTGCACCAACCTGGATGGACTTGGAGGGCATCATGCTACTTGAAGTCAGACAAAGACAAACACTATACAATATCACTTGTATGTGGAATCTAAAAAATACAACAAACTAGTGTATATAACCAAAAAGCAGCACACACACAGAGAACAAACTAGTGGTTACCAATGGGGAAAGCGAAGGGGGAGGGGCAATATAGGGAAGTCAGAGGTACAAACTATAGGTCTAAGGCATAACTATAAGGTTATAAACTAAGGTGTAATGATAAGATACAGCTACAAGCTCCAAGGATATATTGTACAGAACGAGTAATATACTTCACGTGTGCTCAGTTGCTTCAGTCATTTCTAACTGTTTGAGACTACATGGACTGTAGCCTGCCACGTTCCTCTGTCCATGGGATTCTCCAGGCAAGAATATTGGAGCGAGCTGCCATGCTCTTCTCCAGGGAATCTTCCTGACTCAGGGATCAAACCCAAGTCTCCTGCATCTCCTGCATTGCAGGCGGATTCTTTACTTCTGAGCCACTGGGGAAGCCCAATATATTTTATTGGGCTTTCTATTTAACTCTAAATAGATTATAGCCTTTTACAAATGTGAATCACTATATTATGCACCTGTAACTTATATTCTACAGCAACTATACTTTTATACTTATACATCTATAGTGTCCCAGGTAGGCTGGTAGGCTGCAGTCCATGGGGTCACACAGAGTCGGACACGACTGAAGCGACTTAGCAGCAGCAGCATAGTGTCCCAAGTGACCCCTCCAGAGTCAGCGAGGCCCAGAGGTTAAAACACCAGAAAAGGAAAAGGTATGATTAATACAAGTGCCAATTTATTTATCCGCATCCTGGGTGCCTGGCACAGAGCAGTAGTTCAGTAGATGCTCACAGAAAATAAAGAAGAACAGTACAATAAAAGCCCTTATGTCTCTGGAGGATCAAAACTGGGAGTGGGAGGTGTTGATCAGATTGTGTCTGTTCGGGACAGTCTGCAAAGAATAAGCTGAGGGACAGGTGACAAGAAAGGGAGTGGTCTGGGAAGGGATGAAGCCTCTTTAGGGACAGTGTTTTAAGAGAGGGCAATTTCAGTGGACAACTTCAATTTCAGGTGGCACAGTGGTAAAGACCGTGCTTGCCCATGCAGGAGACATGGGAGAAGCAGGTTCAATCCCTGGGGTGGGAAGATCCCCTGGAGAAGGAATGGCAACCCACTCCAGTAAACTTGTCTGGGAAATTCCATGGACAGAGGAGCCTGGCAGACAGCAGCCTATGGGGTTGCAAAGAGGCAGATGCAATCGGGCACACACGCTTGCAGCTTAGGGACCTTAAGTTCCTTAGGGACCTCACCACTAGGAAATAAATGGGAAAGCCATGGACCCAGGAGAGCTCTTTCACAACAGCAGGGGGCCAAGCCCACTGAGCAGAGCCCACAGGGCCTCCCAAGGTCCCCATGGACCCTTCATCTCCTCCTGCATTTACCAACACTACCTCCCTCCTCCTCCTGAGATTCTGGCTGGAGCTGCTCCCCTCACCCCAGAGAACTGACCCATGGCCTCCCCTCCTCTTGAGCCAGAGCACCTTCCATTGTTACCTGGAGCTTGGCGGGCTTCCCAGACCTTCAGTCAAAAAATTACTTCTTTTCTTGTGCTGGCACAGAAGTTTTGCCTCTTAGATAGATTTTTCCCCACTCTTTCCCACAACGACCAGAGCAGACTTTGAAAAGAACTGTCAATGACTTTCTTCTTGGTTGAATAGTGAGATCTTCATCGTTCAAGCCTAGAATGTCTACACATCACCATTCTCCCCAAGATCCCCAGGGGTGCAAGTTCCAGAAGAGAGGAAGGACCGCACTGGGCAGTTTAACACTGATAATTCTGTCATCCTAAAGATCCATGCGCAAACCAGTCCCTGACAGTGACAAAGGGCTTCCGTACATCTGTTCTCATCTTATATGCACAGTCCTGCAAGGGAACGGGGAGTGCCATGCGGGAAACTGAGGCCCAGACAGTCAGAAGACTTGTCCAAGGTCAGAGCAAGGACTGAGAGCATCTGAGCCCTGAGGGGACCACTCTGGCCCAGGCCCTGCTGGGAGGCACCGTGCCACCTGCTTCCAGGCTTCGGGAAAGAGGTGAGCTTCTGGCCTTCTGCTCAGGAGGCAGGGGTAATGCAAAGAAGACATTGCATTTGGGGGCTTAGGACCCCCCCCACACACAAAATGTGTACTTGAACCCTGTCCCTTACGCCTCCCCAGCTGTGTGATCTTGGATGTGTTGCTTGGCCTCTCTGAACCTATTTCCCCATTTACACAAAAAAGAACAGACAGTCCCCTGGCAGGGTTTTTGTAAGGATTCAGTAAACCAATGTAGTTAACATGTTCCCAAAGCTCTGCTTCCCTCCTTGCTCTTCTGGGCCAGGGGCGATGGTCTGGCCACAAGGAAAGGGGGCCACACACTCAGTTCACAGAGCCGTGGTTAGGTTGGACCCAGTTCCTTGCTCGTAGAGAAGCCTGCACTCAGCGTGACTTAGGGAACTGCCCCCTTGAGTTTCCTGGGCTCTGAGTCAGGGGTGCTCGACCTCTGAACATGATGTTCCGACTAAGCCCGGGAGCGGGTACGGTACATGGGAAACTGTGCAGAAGCCCTCAAGGGTCACTGGGCGTCGTGATTTGCATCCACTTGGGTGCACAGGGGCACCAGGGGGCGGAGGGGCTGCTGACCTTCATGGTGACATTCCCAGGAGCTCAGTCAGCTTCCCCACACCTTAACAGCCCTTTCCCCCTCTACTCCCCAAGAACTCATTAAGCCCTTCCTTGATGCTATTCTCCTCCTCTGGCATGAACACGAGAGATAACAAGCTCCATAAAATTGCTCTCAGCAGGAGATTCCTTTCGTTAATCCTGTAATAAACTCTTTCCAACTTCAAGGTGTGGTGGCCACTCTGAGACCTTGGCAGACAGGTCAGCTGCCACCTGGACCGTGACCTGATTCCAGAAGGCGCTGGTCCTGCTAATCAGTGCAGCTCTGTGTTTGCTTGGTGTCTTCGTTTACTCAGTCTGTTCAGCTTAGCTTTCATTCTCGAGAAAATCCAGCCAGGCCTTGTGGGATCTTCCCGTAATAGACGGAGCTTGCAATGGCTGCCCCTACCCCGCAACACACACACACACACGTTCTGCCATTTCCTATCAATTTAGTTGCTTTGTCGATTTGCTTTCATTCCAGACTCCTCTAGAGCATTTCGATCACCTATCTTTGGTGGAACCTTAATGGGCTGTTTCTCATTACTTGGAAGGACCAAGACCAGTAGAAAAAAAGGCAGTGCAGAGGATCCAGGAGCCAGGACCACGTTGCACCCACAGCCTCAGGATCCCACCAGTTCTCTGCACCGAGTCTGTCCCATCCTTTTGTATCTTGGATCATGCAATTAAAAGACAAATGGAGACTTCCTGGCTCACAGACCCACTAGGACAGTTTACTGACTTCATGATCCATAATACTTTCTGATAGCCTCGTGAATCCAGACCAGGGAGGGCTCAAGCCCAGCTCCAAAAAAGCACACTGGAAAAAAGTTCAGGGCTTCCCTGGTGGCTCAGTGGTAGAGGAAATGCCTGCGAATGCAGGAGACACAGGTTCGATCCCTGATTTGGGAAGATCCCACATGCCGGGGAGCAACTAAGCCTGTGTGCCACAACTATTGAGCCTGTGCTCTAGAGCCGGGGAGTCACAACTCCTGAGCCTGAGTGCCTAGAGCCCGCGCTCCACAACAGACAAGCCTCTGCAATGAGAAGCCTGTGCCCCGCAACTATAGGGTGACCCCCACTCGCCACAACTAAAGAAAAGCCTGCACAGCATGGAAGACTCAGCACAGCCAAAAAGAAAAATCTTATTCCATAATAAAAAATAATATCTATACCTTTAAAAAAAGTTCACACATATGTTGAATCCTCCTCTCCAGTTGTAGGGCATGTTGCAAATCATCAGAGGAACATACTTTCTAAGACTAACACTGAGGGTATTAGTAGGGAAAATTAAGAAATGCTATATTGATTCCCAGTGATAAGATAGTTGACCTCAGAGGTCTCATGTGAATTCTTATCTTCAAGAGACATTAAGGGGCGTGGTGATTCAAATCCCAGCCCCATCACTTACTGGCTGCGTGATTTTGGGCAAGAAGATGCTTAACCTCCTGCTGCCTCAATATTCTCATCTGTAAAATGGTGGTAATAACAGCAGTCGTCTCACGGGTCGTTGCAAAGATTTTAAATGTCAGCGCATACAAAGTGCATCAACCTGTGCCCAGCACACAGTAGGTACTCAGTAACCGGAGCTGCTGCCAGTCACCTGTTGGTGGGCTTTTTGTAGTCCATGGAATCTCCAGGAGTGTACACGGGATGGATACAAGGTCTCCCAACAGCCTGACAGTTTGCTGGGCTCTCCCAAAGCCCACAGATCAGACACAGACCAAGGTTACACAAACGCTACATGCAGTCCATGGGAAAGACAGACCCTATGTAGCCACCCCTGCACACGCACACACACACACACTCACACACACTCCTGCCAGTTTTGGGAGAAGTCTCTCTATGCCCACCCTGAAGACCTGGGTGTTAATGCAACCCTAAGTGTTCAACTCTGGCCATGGTAAGGGTCACCTTGTGTCCCCCGGGGAATGACCAACACACACATCAAGCAACACCCCTCACTCTCAAGGGAGGAACAATCTCATGTCTCTTCAGTTTCCATATGTGGCTCAAGATTTCTTAAATAACCAATTCAAATTTCATTTGCATGCATGCCTGCTCAGTCACTTCAGTCATATCTGACTCTTTTCGACCCCATGGACCATAGCCCACCAGGCTCCTCTGTCCATGAGATTCTCCAGGCAAGAATACTGAAGTGGGTTGCCATGCTCTCCTCCAGGGAATGTCCTCAACCCAGGGATCAAACCTGCGTCTCCTGCACTGTAGACGGATTCTTTACCCACTGAGCCACCTGGGAAGCCCTAAATTTCATTTAAAATCTATTAAAACCATATAAAGCACAATGAGAATGTGATATGCCCAGGTGGGGTACATGGGAACACCAGCCCTGAGACTAAAAGTCCAGCTGTGGAAAACCTATTGCTATTTACAACTACTGAACTGTGAAAATCAAGATTTCTTGGTGCTGTAAGACTGTTATGGACTAAATGTTTGGGTTCCCTCAAAACTTACATGTTGAAGGCCTAATCCCCAGTGTGATGGCCTTTGGGAGGTGTTTAGGTTTAGACAAGGTAACAAGGATAGGGCCTCATGATGGAACTGGTGTCCTTGCTGTTAAGTGGCTAAGTCTTATACGACTCTGCGACCCTATGGACTGCAGCACATCAGGCTCCTCTGTCCTCCATTGTCTCCTGGAGTTTTTTCAAATTCATGTCCATTGAGTCAGTGATGCTATCTAATCATCTCATCCTCTGCTGCCCCCTTCTTTTGCCTTCAGCAAGAGGCATGCAAACTCTTAATTGCAGCCTGTGGGATCTAGTTCCTAGACCAGGGATCAAACGCAGGCCCCCGGCATTGGAATCATGGAGCCTTAGCCTTCTTACCACCAGGGAAGTCCCTTGGTGTCCTTAGAAGAAGAGAAACTGGAGCTTTCTCTCTCTCTCCATCATGTGAGGACACAGTGAGAAGATGGACATTTGAAAGCCAGGATGAGAGGTCTCACTGGAAACCAAACCCTTCCAGGCCTCAATCTTGGGACTTTCCATCCAGAAGTGTGAGAAAATTAATTTATGTCATTTAGGCCACCTAGTCTATAGTATTGGAGAAGGCAATGGCACCCCACTCCAGCACTCTTGCCTGGAAAATCCCATGGACAGAGGAGCCTGGTAGGCTGCAGTCCATGGGGTCGCTAAGAGTCGGACACGACTGAGCGACTTCACTTTCTCTTTTCACTTTCATGCATTGGAGAAGGAAATGGCAACCCACTGCAGTGTTCTTGCCTGGAGAATCCCAGGGACAGAACAGCCTGGTGGGCTGCCGTCTATGGGGTCACACAGAGTCGGACACAACTGAAGTGACTTAGCATAGCATAGCATAGCATAGTCTATAGTATTTTGTTATGGTAGCCTAAGTGAAGATATTTTAACTAATTAAATTGTAATTAAAGTATGTTTTATACCATTTTAGGCACATGGAGACCATCAGCCTGTTAACTTAGAATACAAAATTAACACATTTTTATGCAAGTTTCTGAGCGAAGTTTTCCCCTTTTAATTAAAGAGTCTACTGAGACTAAAAGTCAAGTTGTGAAAAATCCATTGCTATTATCCACTACTTAAATGTGTAAGTATGAAGAAGGAAATGGCAACCCACTCCATTATTCTTGCCTGATGAATCCCATGGACAGGGGAGCCTGGTGGGCTACAGTCTAAAAGGTTGCAAAGGGTCATACACGACTGAGCAACTAAGCACGTGCACAAATGTGTAAGTCAGGACTTCCTGGTGCTTTGCAACCGAACCAAACCCTGGGAGTAAACTGAGTCTGGAAACTGACATTACTCTGCAATCTGATGCACGGTCCCTGACTAAAAATTCCTATGCTCATCAAAATGATGTTATCGGTCACACTGATTTTATACTAAGTAGGTATCACCAGTTTGGGACTATAAACGCATACTAACAAAACACTGCTTTTGCCTCATATATTTAAGGGTTCCAAATAAAGATTTTATCTTTAGAAGAAGTTTGGAGAACAACTCAGTTGGTTATAATGGGGTGTCAGTGCACCCTCAGAGCCCCCATGCATGCCTCTTCCAGAGGAACCTCTCCATTATACATTCACAGGTTCTCACGAGATTTGACTACAAGTCGCCCCAGCTTTAACACTTTTAGGCTCCTCCCAATTTCCCACAGAACAAAGTGAGGACTCCTTGGCTCATCCCCACGTAGTGTTCACTGGCATCAGACCTGCTCCCACTCCATCACCTTAGGACCACTTGCACAGAACTACTTGGCATTGCCCAGAAACATCAGGTATTTCACGCACTTCCCTTGTCCCAAGATGCCCTCATTCTCTCTTCCCTTCCCAGTCACATCCCGTCAGTCCTGCCCCAGTTCAGATAACATCTCTTCAGTTCAGGTCCAACTCAAGCGGAATCCCCTACCCAACGCCATGCCCAATCCAGGCTCCTTATTCCTGACCCTGTCCTGAAAGGACTGGTGCACATCTCCAAGTGTCCACATGACTTTGAGCTTCTATTGGAATAGTGAGATATTTATCTTTATTACATCCAGCACACAACAGGTATTCAATAACAGTGAAGGAAAGGAAGACAGGGAGGGAAGAGGAAAGGGGAGAGCTGAGAAGGGAGGAGAGAAGGGAGAGAGGAAGGCATGGTCAGAAGCCAGCAGGGGACATGCTGTGACAAGCCAGGCACAGAACTAAAGGCAGGCGTGAAACTCCAGGCAGCCCCCAGAGCCTTGATGGCCTGGCTCCTACAGGCGTGGGAAAGCCCTTGCACGCTGAGCTGTGTTCTGGGATTGCTACCTGCGTGACTATAATGCTACTCACTCTTTCAAGATAATGATATCATTTCAGGTATAAGACAATCAATCTTTTAAGGCAGTATTATTCCTGTCATACAGACGAGGAAACTGAGACTCAGGGACATAAAGTGATGGGCCAGGGTTAGCATCCAGGTTTCCAAGAAGAGCCTGATCTGGCCCCGCAGCTGCTGCTGCTGCTGCTAAGTCGCTTCAGTCATGTCCGACCCTGTGCAACCCCATAGATGGCAGCCCACCAGGCTCCCCCATCCTTGGGATTCTCCAGGCAAGAACACTGGAGTGGGTTGCCATTTCCTTCTCCAATTCATGAAAGTGAAAAGAGAAAGTGAAGTCACTCAGTCGTGTCTGACTCTTAGCGACCCCATGGACTGCAGCCTACCAGGCTCCTCCATCCATGGATTTTCCAGGCAAGAGGACTGGAGTGAGGTGCCATTGCCTTCTCTGGAGACCCCCCTTTACCCACCATTGTGTTTATGTGTCGGAGAAGGCGATGGCACCGCACTCCAGTACTCTTGCCTGGAAAATGCCATTGATGGAGGAGCCTGGTGGGCTGCAGTCCATGGGGTCGCGAAGAGTCCACGACTGAGCGACTTCACTTTCATGCATTGGAGAAGGAAATGGCACCCCACTCCAGTGTTCTTGCCTGGGGAATCCCAGGGACGGGGGAGCCTGGTGGGCTGCCGTCTCTGGGGTCGCACAGAGTTGGACACGACTGAATCGACTTAGCAGCAGCAGCAGCAGCAGTGTTTATGTGTACATTGGGAGCACACACCCTACGGCCAGACACGGGCATCGGGGGTGAGAGGGACAGGGAGACAGCTCACCTTTTCTACTGAAAATATGACTCAGCCAAGGCGAGCTAGCCAACTGTGGTTTCTGAGGCAGTATTTTGTCTTGAGCTTTTCATTCTCACAAATACGTTGGCATGGAAACCACACTTCTGTGGTTACAATCAAAACACTGTTAGCCTCCACTGGTTTTCTTAAAAGCTTACATGCTAATATAGTAGGAGGAAAATTTCTACATTTACCATATCATTTCTTTCTTGGCAATAAGCATCTATCTATAAAGGTTGTAAGGTAGTTACAGCAAATTCTTTCCAAATATTCCATATTTGTGTTGTTTAGCAGATAATAATTATGACCTGTTTTTAGTGACTGTCTCCAACTAGATCACAAACCCCTTGAAAGTAGTGCTTCGTTATTCAGTTCTGGGTACTCTAGGCTTAGAGGGGACATAGTACCAAGATGACCTTCAATAAATGGGGTTTGACTGAATGGATGTGACTTCTGGCAGGTTTGCCACTACAGGTTGGGAACAGTAACCTTTCACATTTGCCTAGCTCTTCACAATCTCCAGAGCATTCTCATTATTTCATTTTACTGGTATTCCCATTTGCCCTGTGAGTTTCATAGGATACATATTATTAGTCCCATTACTTAGAGGAGAAAACAGAAACTCAGCAAGGACCGGTGACAGCTGGGCCTGGTTAACAAGCCACAGATTAGGACCCAGACTTCAGGGCTCCGGGGCCAGCACGCTTCTCCCCTCCCACCCAGCTTCCTCTAAATGCTTGCCACATGCGATAAGAGGAATGCCAGGGCCACAGGCTCCACGGCAGGCTGGAACGCCCCGGGCTGCTCTGGTGTTGATTACACTGGTCTATGAGTGTGTCCCGTGGTGATTTAGTTTTCTATTAGTCTGCCTGTGCTCCTGCTCAGTCGTGTCCGACTCTTTGCAACCCCATGGACCACAGCCCATCAGGCTCCTCCATCCCTGGGAGTTTCCAGGCCAGAATACTGGAGTGGGTTGCCATCCCCTTCTCCAGGGGATCTTCCTGACCCAGAGATCAAATTCATGTCTCCTGCATTGGCAGACAGATTCTTTAACTGCTGAGCCACCCAGGCTCCCCATGAGTCTGCTGGGGTGCCATAACAGAAAACCAAAACTGGATGGCTCAAAGAACAAATCTATTTCTCACAGTCCTGGAACCTGGAAGTCCAAGATCAAGATGCCATCATCAGGGTGGATTTCTGTGGGAACTCCCCTCCTGGAGGGCGGATGGCCACCTTCTCTCCGTGTCCTCACATGGCCTCTTCTCCACATGAATAAGAAAAGCAGAGAGAGCTCCAGTGTCTCTTCCTCTTCTTCTAAGGACACCAATCCTATGGCATCAGGGCCCCACCCTTAAGACCTCATTTAACCTAAATTACCTCCCTAAAGGCCCTTGTCCAAATACAGTCACACAGAGGCTTAGGGCTTCAACACTTTGGGAACAGGGAAATGACACAATTCAGTCCAGGGCTGGTTTAATTCAGATCTCTCCAAAGCACATGCAGATCCATATCCCCGTTCCTCTCCCACTGCCTTTCCTTGACCCTATACATCTATTTTTCCTAATTAGCTTTGACTCTCCTCAGTTTTTATTGAATTCTATAAGAGAGTTCTGGAGCACAAGCTATTTGTACACTAGTCTTTTTCTCCACATTTATCTCAATTAATTTCTGAGAGACCTCGTGAATGGGAATCCTGAAGAATTACTCTGGGTATTTTTCCACCAGGTAGGAGGAGCCCAGGGACCACCGTGGGGGCCAGGCTGATGAAAGCAGGGCTCCCTGAAATGTGGCTGGGGTGCCCTGCTTCAGTACTTCCAAGGAGTGGGGGTCCACAGGGAGGCCATCCCCTTCTGGTATCTTTTTTCTGCCTCGATTAATGGACAGGCATGATTTTCAACTCCCATGGAGACTGGACCAGAGAAGTCCTCTCTGACATTGACCATGGAGGGGAATAAAGGAGGTGGGGGCCCTTCATTAGGAAACTTCCCAGAATCAGATCTGCTTCTTCAGGGTTAGGGGATTTATCCAGCTGAAGCTTCCCCAGACTCCTCACATTTCTCCCCTTCCCTCTTCTCCTCTCAAGTCTCTCCAAGTACACCCAGACACACACAGATACACACAGACACATTCATAGATGCACACGTGCACACACTCAGAGAAAGAAATAAAGGCACACAGACCTCCAGACATACCAACTCCCAGGGGCCACCCCCGTCACTCCGACTTTCCTCTCTGTTCCCTCCCAACGCCAGAGTGACCCATTAAAAGTGACTTGCTTCCAAAAGTGACCCATCTTTTGATGGCCCCAGGAAAGGACAGTGTCATCAAGACACTTGTATAGCCATGGACATATATGCAAAGGGTTCCCCTGGTGGCTGAGATGGTAAAGAATCTGCTTGCCATGCAGGAGACCCAGGTTCGATCCCTGGATTGGGAAGATCCCCTGGAAAAGGGAATGTACCCTCTCGCGTATTCTTGCCCAGAGAATCCCATGGACAGAGGAGCCTGGCGGGCTACAGTCCATGGAGTCACCAAGAGTCAGACACGACTAACACACACACATACACACAGAGGTGGCAGTGGACCCTGTCCACAGTCACTTTCAGCCGAAAGGTTCTGGATCCCAGTGCCAGGCCAGGAAAGGCCATGAGGAAAGTCATTTCCTGATTGTGTCCATTCCCAGACACAATGTGAGACAGACGAGCCCAGCCTCAGGCCCTTTCCTTCAGGGTCCCCACTTGCAGAAGCCCGTCAGGTCCAGCACATGCACCCGGACTGAGAGACTCAGGACACAAGCTGTCTGCTCTGGGTTCCTGCAGGGGGAAGGCTGCAGAGTAGGCGGAGGGGACTCTCTGGCCCCTGGTGGTTGGAGAGTTGGTCCAAGGAGACCCCTCCCAGCCTCACCTTCATCTTCACCCCAGGGTGCTGGCAGAAAACCTGACAAGGCTCTGGCTATCTCAGAGTGCCAGCCTCACCCCCACCCGCTCCCGCCTCAGATCCCCTGTACAAATACAGGGCTACTGCCAAGCGGTGGGAACAGTAAATCTTCCTCATTCTTTTATTCATGCCCTCACCTCTGCAGACAGCGTGGAGGAAAAACAAACCCCGCCAAATCCCCGCGGGCTCCTGCAGTCTGGCAGTCTCTTCTCTGCTCCTACCCAATCCCCTCCGGGAGCCACAGGCCAGCCGCAGAGAGCCACCGTCTCAGATGGGGGTGCTAGCCCCCTCCCTTGACAGCCAGCTCCTGTCACAGGCGGAGCCCCGGCACAGGCTCTGCAGACCAGACATCAGTGAGACCAAGGGAAACCCGGCCATCAGTGTCCCTGGCTTCTGGGAGCAGTCCTGCTTCTGCCTCACTTTCCCTGCCTCCCCCAGACTGCAGGGCTTCTGGGCCTGGAGGGGCCAGGTTATTTATTCCAAACACTAAGCCAGATGAGGTGTGGCTGCCCTGGGTGCCAGCTGAGAGACCACCAAGAGAAAGGAGGGGCAGTCAATTGAGCTACAGATCCCACGGAAGGAGGGACTCTTGGGCCAATAGCCTCTGGGCCAAGCAGCATCGGCTAATGCGACTGGCTTTATAAAAGAGTCCAGATCTCGAGAATTCCAAGGAGCCTTCTCCTCCCTGGCCGCCAGGGAGGGCTTCTTTTAAGCTCAAACAGACCAAAGAGAGATGGGAGGAGGCTGAAGGGTGCTAGATCTTGCCTTTTATACAGAGAAGAGGTGACGGACTTGGCTTGACTGTCCTGCTTTGCCCAGAAACTGCAGGTTTCTGCAGACACGGAGCGTTAAAACTGGGACAGTCCTGGGCAATCTGGGACGATGGGGTCCCCTAACTGAGGGGCCATGGGAAAGACTCTGCCCTCGGTGTGCCTAGAACACGGCACTGGAAAGAGGATGGCTCGGACTCAGGCTTCCTGGTCATGGTTCTGCAGGCTGAGAACTTTCTTCACACTGGGCCACATGGAGGAGGAAAGGCTGGAGAGCAGGGCATCCTGTGGGCAGCTCAGGAGACGCCAAGGGAAAGCAGGCAGAAGGAAAGTGTCCATGGTCTTCAGGGCCAGGAGGAAATTCCCTCACTGTCTTGAGGGAGCTGGCACCATGGAACCCCACCCAGAGCCTGGGGTGTTGGGGAGTAGCTGGGGAGCCCCTGAGAAAGCGTGCCCTTGAGCCCTTCACCAGGGCACATGGGACAAGGGGAAAGATGGCTTTAAAATCTTCCACCTGGGGCCTCAGCCTCCCAGGGACCCAGAGGGCAGTCAGAGCACAGCTCTGGTGTGAGCCTAAGAAGCCAGAGCAAGCTTGTTCCTTTAGATCTGTCTCAGCCAGAGGGCCCTTTTCCATGAGGGTCCCAGGTGGACACTGTGGACAGATAGATGTCTCCAGAGGCAACAGGGGTTTGTGTTATAGCCAGCCTGACAAGGCAGATCCCACGGAGACCCCCTTGCCAAGACCCCTTATTTGACAGATGGGAGACCAAACCCCAGGGAGGCTGAGTCACGAGCTCAGGAGAGCACATTCTCAAGGGGTTAGAGATGCAGACAGGACTGTCTGCCATCAGATGCCAGAGCTTCCTCAGAAGAGAAGACACTCAGAAGATAAGCCTAGTCCTGTGGAAGCCCTGGCCTTCCAATCACATTAGTAGAAGATGGCCCCTTCTGGAGTCACAACTCCTCTCCATTCTGTTTGAGTCCCCAGTGTGGTCCATCCCAGTACCAAACCCAGGAGAAGATCCTCAGCAGATTTCCCTACATTGCTCAGCCCTGGGGCTTCCACAGCACTGGAAAACCTACAGAGAGTGCCTGCAGGTTCCACGTCTCCCTTTCCTGGCCTTGGAATGTGTAAGAAACACCAGCCTCACTCTCAGTAGGAAGCGGCTCCCCACCTACTATGAGGAGCCTTCCTAGGGGTGGAGGTATTTAAGACACAGCTTAGAGGGCCATCAACCACACTGGGCTCCAGTGAGTTTAGCAGGAAGCAGGGCCCCGGGGTGCCACAAACCCAAAGACACATTCTGGTGTGTCTAAGGAGGGAGGTGGAGAGGGATCCAGACCCAGGATGCCAAGGGAGGTGAAAGAGTGGGAGCAGGCGTAGGTGGGTTCTCTTTTGAGCAGCCAGGAGGGACCTAAGTGTGTGGTCAGGAGAAGGCAGAGAAGGGAGACAAGAGGAAACAAGGAAGAGACCGGAAGAGCATCTCCTGACAGCCGAAACACCAGCTTTTAGCATTTATAACATTTCCAGTTTCCTCCTATTGTGGGTGAACCCAACAATTCCAAAAATAAAATGCAGGAAACAGCCTGAGAAATGTTGCCAAGGAATGACAGGGCTGCCCCCTTGGTCACGGCAAGTCTTCCTAGAAGAAGCAGGACTCCACAGAAAGTCTAACAAGAAGAGAGCCTGCACCCCGCAGTACCCTCCAGACCCCCAAAGCACAGAGAAGGAGTAGATAAGAGCAGAGCTCTGCCCTGGCAGCTAGGAGCCCCTCTTCCTGGGAAGCCTCAGGGAGCTGCAAGCTCTCCCCAGGCAGGTGGGAAGCTGAATCCCTGAGGAGAGAGACAGGTTTCCTGCACACAGAACTGCCCTGACTTAGTCAACAACAGGCTCTTGGAGCTCCCTCAGCAATTACTGCCTCACCACTCAGCTTCGTGGCTGGCCACTAATAATTTATTGCAAATGTCTCATTGCTCCAATAAGGCAGCCACTTCTCTACCTCTGAATTCCCTGCAGAGCGTAACACAGCTGGGCACCCCAGCTGGTCCTCATTAAAACCCTTCCAGCCCTGAATCTTCCCCCCTCCCTTCGCTCCCATCTCCAGCCCTGCTCTCCAGCAGCCGGCACAGGACATTCACTTCTCCTCATTTTTAAGGGCTGGATTGCCAGGTGCCAGTGCCGGAAGGGCAGATGAGAGCCTCTGAGTCTGTAGATCTGACTGGTAGCCTGGTGAAATCTACCAGGGCCATCTATAGGCAAAGAGGGAATTGCTATTAGCAAATTCTCTAACTAGCATTCTCTTTATTGTCCTCCTGTGGAAGATACTCATTTGTAACATTTTGAGTCAGATCATGCAGAACTGACTGTAAGAACATTGCTCAGGAAGGGACTCTAGCCGGAGCCACTCAGCTTCCCTGGTTTTGATTTCCTTCCGAATAAAAAGTAGAGATAGCTATGCATTACTGTGGTCAGGTGACTAAACCAGCCCTCCATTCTACATTTCTGTGCAATATTGGACCATCTCGTCCATCTGTGTGCAAAACAGTGAAAGACTCAAGGTTCCCATCCTGGCTTTGGCACTTATTAGCTGGTTGGTGCTGAGAAGTCACTTAAATCTTTCTGAACTAATATTCTCACCTGTGAAATGGGCAAAATAATATCTTCACCACATAGATGGTGTGAGATTTAAATGAGATACCACGTGTGAGCAGGATTGCTGAACTGTAAGTTTAGTTCAGTCGCTCAGTCATGTCCGACTCCTTGCGACCCCATGAATTGCAGCATGCCAGGCCTCCCTGTCCATCACCAATTCCCGGAGTTCACTCAAACTCACATCCATCGAGTCAGTGATGCCATCCAGCCATCTCATCCTCTGTCGTCCCCTTTTCCTCCTGCCCCCAATCCCTCCCAGCAACAGAGTCTTTTCCAATGAGTCAACTCTTCACATGAGGTGGCCAAAGTACTGGAGTTTCAGCTTTAGCATCATTCCTTCCAAAGAACACCCAGGGCTGATCTCCTTTAGAATGGACTGGTTGGATCTCCTTGCAGTCCAAGGGACTCTCAAGAGTCTTCTCCAACACCACAGTTCAAAAGCATCAATTCTTCAGCACTCAGCTTTCTTCACAGTCCAACTCGCACATCCATACATGACCACTGGAAAAACCATAGCCTTGACTAGACGGACCTTTGTTGGCAAAGTAACGTCTCTGCTTTTCAATATGCTATCTAGGTTGGTCATAACTTTTCTTCCAAGGAGTGTCTTTTAATTTCATGGCTGCAGTCACCATCGCTAAACTGTAAAGTAGTATCCAAATGTTACTGATTATTAACAGATAATAATGACTATGATAAATACAAACCTTCTAAATAAGCAAATATAGGGGACCACAGTAATACAAAAAAGACCATTGCTGATGGATTTGCTGGTAACTCGTGCCTGCCCAGGGAGACAGGCTGCCCTGGAATTGCCTCTTGTGTGGAGACTTAGAGCAGAGGAGTAAATGCTGATCTCAGGATGGAGGATGGAGGTTAGGGCTCTCAGAACACAGGGTGAGACTGCCTCCCACCTGATGGGGCCCCTCCCACGTTGCTTCTGCAATTTGGCAGCAGACTCCCAGCAACCAACTTCCCCAGGTGACGATACCACAGTAAATCGTGGCCCTTATTTTTTAAGCACTTCCTGCAAAGGAAGCAAACCCTCCAGAAATGAATCTTCATTTGTACTACCCCTCAAAAAATGCTAATAAACTCATGAAAAAAAGTTGTGTTATTGCTAAATGCTAATTGCATTTCCTTGGGTAAGCACCATAAAAAATTCATTGCCGTTTTTAGAAACAAGATGCCAACTGCATTTTAATTGCTAGAGAGGAGAGAGTCAGGGAGAAGCTTAACCAGGAAAATGCTAACTGGGCAGAAACTCAGAAAGACGTCTCCCTAAGCCAGAAAACCCAGTCCTGAAACAAGAGCTGAGGAGAGATAGGTCCTGTGGGCCGCCAGACCCTCCCTGAGGGAGCACCGACTCGGTGGCCCTCAGACATGCAGCATCAGAGCACCTGGATATCTGGAGCGTTCTGTTTGTTGCCAATCATGACGTAGATTTAACAAATGTAGTCGCTCAGTCGTGTCCAACTCTTTGTGACCCCATGGACTGTAGCCCTCCAGGCTCCTCTGTTCATGAAATTTTCCAGGCAAGAATATTGGAGTGGATTGCCATTCTCTTCTCCAGGGGATCTTCCCAACCCAAGGACGGAACCTGGGTCTCCTGCATTGGGGCCAGATTCTTTACCTTTGAAGCTACTAGGGAAGTCCTGACAAATGTAAAGAAGTACATAAATAAGCACTAGAGAGATGAGCTCCAGAGGTTTAAGAAACATGCATGGGAGGAAATTATTCTACTACCACCTTCCCGTGGGCGTGAGAGAGAGAGAAGGCGGGAATGCGACGAGGAGACGGAGACCATATTTTGCTTTAATACCGGAAGTCCTGGACCAGTTCACAGAACTGTCATTTTAAAACCTCCCCACCATTCCAATGCCGACCAGAGTATTCTTACAGTGGTCTCCTGCCCTACTGCAGCAGAACCAGCCAGAGCCAAGTGAGAGCAGGGAGCAGGTGAGATCCACAGCGAGTGAGGAGGATCCTGACTCCATGGGCTGAACCTGGGCTGACCCAGTCTTGACCCCATCTGCCCAGGAGCTTCCCAGTCTGGGTCTCTGGGGAGCCACTTCCCCGACCTGAGAGTTCGGAGAAGGCAGGCCTAGGGCAGGCTTGAGCGTCCTCCCAAAGATGTGCACAGGACCACAGAGGGGATGGGGCAGAAGGGCAGGCTCCTCGCTGCCACTGACAGTCTCTTCCTCTCCAGCTGCTCCCCGTGCCCCAGCCCTCTGCTCCCCCATCTTCCCAGCCCCGTCCCAGCTTCTCTCCCATCCTTGAGGACCTCCGCTGAGACACAGAGACTGGAAATCAGGGCCCACGGAGACAGGCACAGTGGCCTGGAGGCCGGCTGGTGGGTGGTGACTGTCTTCTGTGCACTGAAAAGAGATCCATGCCTCCTGCATCTGAGGCTGCTGCTTCTCCATCTAGTGGACCTGCCAGAGAGCCCAGGAAACATGAGGCTGGTGTGTAGTGAGATGGAGAAAACCAATCAATATGACTGGGGAAGGGAGTCCTGGGCCGAAGGAGAAAGGAGCTGATCCACAGCGTGGCTCCTCCCTCCATGAGCCAAGCAGCTAGCATTTTAATAGATCACTTATTTTATATATAGCTGTGTGTATATGTCCGAAAGAATCTTAAAAAGAGTGAATATACATGTCTGTATAACAGATTCACTTTGTTGTACACTTGAAACCAACACATTACTGTAAATAACTATACTCCAAAAACATTTTTTTTTAAACATCACTTAACCACTCAGCTCCTTCATTTACACTTCTATCAAACAGGACTAGCATATCTGTTTCTCTAGGGTTTTTGTAAGGTTTGAATGAGAAGATGGATACATAGGTGTCCTGTAAACTCTACAAAGTGTATTATCCACTACCTGCCCTGAGCCCAGCTTTGCAGAAAGATGCACGCCCTGCATTTGTAAAGGACTTTATACAAATCACATGCTCTTGTTCTCTCACTTGCCTCTCCCACTGTAAGGATGAAGTGGAGAGGTTGGCTCAGGACCACACAAAATGAATTAGTTGCTGAAACCAGACAGCTAGATGCTGGGCTCTCTCCCTAGTACAGGGAGGGCAGGCAGGACCAGGGAAGAGTAATGGACATAGATAAATGCATCATAACACTTGGGTCACTCACTCCAAGCCTAGAGCTGGGCAGGCCTTATTTCATGTAATCTTCACATATCACAGCATATAAGACAGACTGGATGGTTATAACCAGGACACTGAAGTTTACCAAGCTTAGGAATCTGGGCTACAAACTCGGGTCGATTCTTCCCGAGTGAATGCTTAAACTGATAGAATGGATTCAGTTGTCACAAGCATTACTTCCTCTGAAACCTTCCCCCGCCCCCAGCAGGGCCCAGGCCTAAGGGGCGAGAATCACGGTTTCCGAGGGTTGGGTCTTTCACAAACTGGTCTTCTCCACTTGCCCCCACTCACCTGCGCCGCCGTGTCCTGAATCCAGTCCAGGAACTCGGCAACCTTGGCGTAGACTCCGGGGTGGCTGGGTTCTGCGCAGCCGTGTCCCCAGCTGACCACCCCCACCAGGCGCCACGTGCCCTCGTCCAGGCACACCAGGGGACCCCCGCTGTCCCCCTGAGGGATCCAGCCACCAGACACAGAGAAGCGGGCAGTTAAGTCCCTCCTGGTGGAGAGGCGCCAGCGTGCTCCCCGCCCCCACCCCAGGCTGGGCGCGCACCCTGCACTCCAAGCCGTCCTGCTTCCAGGATGAATCCCGTCTCGCCTCACCCCTCCTTGACCCTCACTGCGCTGCCCACTTGCCTGGGCTCTTCCTCTGCTACCAGAGAAGACGTCAGCCAGGCGCCCAGCCCGCAGCCCCCGCCCCGCACCAGGCCCTCGGCCGCACCTGGCACGCATCCGCCCTCCCATCGAGGTAGCCGGCACACAGCATGCGGGGCGTCAGGGCCCCGCTGTACACGCAAGAGCTGTTGCAGAGCTGGGTGCTGAGCAGAGGGACCACGGAGTCCTGGAGCACGTCGGAGCTGCGGGCTGCAGGGAGGTAGATGGGAGGGTCACAGACGGAGGCGGGAGAGGCGGAGGCGCTAGAGGGCGGACCCCCGGGACATGGAAGCCCAGGACTCTGGCCAGGAGGGTCTATCAGACTTGGAGGGGAGGGGTATGCATCACACATACACCCTGATGCTGAGGTCCTGGCACTCCTGGGAGGCGGGGAGGGAGAAGAAAGGGCCTGGGTTTCGGGGAAAATACCAGTTTGTTCTCCCAGAAGGACCCTGGGGCCCCCCGTCTGACCGAGGGTGATGCCAGAGGAGAAGGGGGCTCGTGCTGCCCTGTGGCCAGGGAGGAGGAGGCTGTGGTGCCTCACTTCTGGGGAAAGATGCCTCCCCTTCCACCCCCAACCCCCCATCCTGTGCACCCAGGGCCCTGGGAGCTGACTCACTGTGGCCGGGATCAGTGTGGCCCCAGCCAGACACCCAGCACTCCGAGCCCCTCGGAAAATCCCGCTCTTTGGTCGGCAGGCACACGGCGCCCACGGTGTCTGCGGAGAGGCAGTGGTCCCGGGCCCCACTCAGGCTCCTCCTCTCTGCCCCCGAGCCTGGGCGCAAGGACCAAGGCCAGCCAGTCCTCTTCGCCCCTTTCTTCAAACAGTCCTAGTTCCAGCTTCCCGCATGGCTGTGCGGGCCAGGCTCTGTACCACCTGGGAATCACCATTCACGCAGAGGACTGTGTGGAAACTGCTGTGTACCTGGCGTTCTAGGCTGGGCGGGGTACACGTGATACCCCACCTGGGACCGATGAGGGATGGAAACTTGTGCTGGGCGCTTGTACTAACCTCTCCTAATGAGGCCCTGTTTGGATTTTCCCCAGGGTGTCTAGATCCTCTTGGGACATGGTTCCAAAACTATGGGACCTGTTCTATGGGTGGGTGCGAACCTGATTTTACAGAGTGTATAGACCTGCCATTAGATAAACACCACTTCACTGGGAGAAAGTATTTCCTCTTCGTTTCTCTTTCAGCCCCTCTGCAATGAGGAGAGAGAGACTGTCTGGGCTGCTCTGTGCCTCTCTGGACTTCCATCCTCCCCTTCTAAGCACAGAGAGAGCAGCCTGAGTCAGTAGTTCCGCAGAGTACAGTGCCAAGCTGGGACTTGAGCACTGTTTTGCTTCCAGTCTGTACATTTTTGTGGTGGTTATATTCACTCTAAGTCATAAGGTCTCCAGTCTGGTGGAAGCCTCAAATTTCCCTTTAAGTATATTTAAGTCAATTTAGAAGCATTAGCTGTTGAACAACAGTGCAGAGAGCACTCGTATATGGTAGACTCTGTAAACAGTATAGAGCAACATGTGTTGCTGGGGATACCCCAACAGGAACCAATGGAAGGGAGGACTGCTGAGTGTGTATGAGTGTGTGTGTGGTGTGAGAGTAAGCATGCACAGGAGTAGGTGTGCCTGTGTACTCATGTGAGCCTTGCACGAGTGTGTGAGGGCATGCACAGGTGTGCGTGCATGCCTGGCATATGCATGCGGACGAGAGAGCTGGCCTTCGAGGGCAGACACTGTGGAGGAGATGCCCTGCCTGGGAACTGTTTGCCTCCTGAGCTGGAAAAGAGTCACTTCCCTCATCTGTACACACCTGCCTCAGCTCCCTGACAGGCTTGTTATGAGGATGGGGAGGTAAAAGGGTTGTTACAAGGATGGGGGGTTGGGTGAAAGGATATTTGGTAAAGTAAGTCTTGTTAACCATAACATGGTGCTACTTATTAACTGTTATCCTATTAATTACATGTGCTGTGTGCTAAGTTGCTTCAGTCGTGTCCGACTCTTTGCAACCCTATGGACTGTAGCCCACCAGGCTCCTCTGTCCATGGGATTCTCTGGGCAAGAATACTGGAATGGGTAGCCATTCCCTCCTCCAGGGGATATTCCCTACCCAGGAATCAAACCTGTGTCTCTTACATCTCCTGCATTGGCAGGCGGGTTCTTTACTACTGGGGCCACATAAGAAGCCCAGTAACTATATAGTTAACTATTATCCATCCTAACCCGGCTGGGACCTGGCACCAGCCTGGGAACTGGGTGGAGCAGCCTGCTGGAGATGGAGTCACTGGAAAGCTCTTCTGGGGACCTTGAGGCAAATCCCACCTGCCACCCAGCTATGAAAAGGGCCAGACCCTTTGTCCCCAAAAGAACATGTGGAAGAGTTGGTGCAAACCAAGGTCCCCGTGATGCCAGAATCCATGACGATCCCCAAGTGAAGTGACCATTGTAAGGTTTACAGCACCGGGGGGGTCTTAGGAACCCTCACGGCTCCCACCCTCCACCCCTCACTTCAGCCTCACCTGAGAAGTGCAGTGGGGTGCGGAGCTGCAGGAGGGCCACGTCATAGTCGTGGTTCTGGGCGCTGTACAGAGGGTGGGTGATGATCCGCTCCACCACAGCCCCCTGGTGTGGCCTGACTGTGCTGTGGCTGACCAGCCCCGCATGGACCCGCCAGCTGGACAGGCGGGACAGCCTGAAACTGCACACGAAGGCCTCACTGAGCCCAGGGGAAGGAGGGGCAGGAGACGCTGACATAGGTGAGATGGCAGGTGGAAGAAGCCACCAGCGAGGCAAGTTCCCAGGACCCAGGTCTTTTCAAATCTACCCCAGCATTTGGTAAGACACTGGGCATGCAGTAGGTGCTTAATAAATGCTCAGACCCTGATGGATTGAGAAGTGAGAGGCTATGGTCATCGGCCACTACTGCCTCCCTCCAGCATAACCCCCTCCAGGTTTTGCAACAGATAAGGAAGAGCCTCGTGTGGTATGAGAGCTCTAAGCTGAGTCAGCAAGGCTTCGCTCAGCACCGTCTCCCCGCTTCCTAGGTGTGGTCTCCCCGCTTCCTAGGTGTGGTCTCCCCGCTTCCTAGGTGTGATCACGAGGGAGCCACTTCCCCTCTCCTGGCCTCGGCTTCCTCGCTGTAACACGAGGGTTACACGACCTGCCCTGCCTTCCATCAAAGAAGATGGGCAGAGAACCCTTCCTTCCTTCCAACCAGTATTAAGTACCTACTGTATTTCAGGACTGTTCTAGGCTATGGGAACAAGGCAAGGGAAGTCCACAAAGGGATTCAGTGGTAAACAAGACTCTTGCCTGCCCCCATGGAGCTTCCAGCCTGAAGGGGAGGAAGGACATAAAGAATCACATGGAAACGGATTTAACTATGGTGCTGATAAACATTAAGAAGTACAGAGGACTATGAGTGGGAAAGCATTATAAAAACCTTAAAAACCAAATGAAGCCGAAGAACCAATGTTTGTATTATTACTGCCATTCCGGCAGGACTTTAACAGGGAGAATTTCACAAACATTCCGGGGCCCACTCGCACTGGACGTGGCAGGCAGACAGTTGGACATCTTATACAGGACATACCGACGGCTGACAGAAAAGGCCCCAGAGGCGCCCCCTCCCGTTTTGGGGGCCCCAGACTTGCCTGTGCGTGCAGTGCGCCGCGGTCACCACCCAGCGCGGGCCCAGCACGGAGGCCCCGCATGTGTGCCGGGAGCCCAGGGTCACGCTGGCCTGCCAGGGCCAGCGCCCGGGAGCCGCCGCCTGCCCGCCCACGATCCGGGAAGCCAGAGGCCTGGCCCCACACTCTGCAAACAGAGAAGCACCCGTGAGATGGACACAGAGGTGGCTGTCAGTACGGTGCTGTCTGCCGGGGAGTGTGGACGGCTCCCGTTTATCATTCCTGGTCCTAAGCATGGAGTGGAAAGGCCTTCTCGCTAAGGGAAGGACTGTGACTGCATCGTCCATGGAGCCACAGGACCTAAGAAAACGCCTGGGCCATAGGAGAGGTCAAATGGGGGCCTGTCGTGTGGGAAGATGACACGTGAAGATGGCTAGATGACTGGGAAGACGGGAGAAAGGAACTCCTTGCACTGTCTCCCACTTGGCCCCTAATTCCTTGCCCTCCTTAGATTGGGAAGCTGCTGGTCCCCCTTTGGGGTGCTCCGGAAGAAGGGGAGGGGGTGTCAGAGGCCAGGGCGGGGAGTGAGGCAAGGAGGTTGCCTGCCCAGGTCAGCAGCTGGTGGGGGACAGAATAGAGGCGTCCATGGGGCTCTGTTCTGGCAAAACTGTGTCTGCAGGTGTGTGGGTAGGCAAGACATCCCCCCAGACCCAGGCGAGCCTCCCACTGGGGCTCTTCCACCCCAGGGGCATGACAGAGACCTCCTTCTCCCACCGCCCCCTTCCCAGACCCGGGAGGGGACTCACCAGAGCACTTGAGGGAGACGATCTGACCAGAAGCACAGTGGTCCCTGCAAAACAGAGGCAGCGCCAGCAAGGAGCTGGACAGGGGCCCAGCCCGGCCCAACACCCCTCGGGGCCTGGAGGAGGGGGCGTTGTTGGGGGACAGCAGACAGGGCCACTCTGTGGCCACAGCTGTCTGCTTCCTGCCCCCACCCAAGCCTTCAGACCCCTCCTCGTAACAGGTCTCCAGGGAAGTAAGCAGGTTCTGCCTGACCATTCAGGGGGTTGATGAGGGCAGAGCCCAGAATTACAAATGGAGCATTGATGGATGTAAAAATTCAATAGTTCCCACTGAAGGCCCGGGTATGCTCAGAGTAGATAGGTGAGTACGGACATGGTCCTTCACCCTCTGTTCCAGCCCAAGCCGACTCCACTTAATCCAAGCCCTCTGCCCAGCGCTGTGTACTCACAGCCCGCCCTCCTCTCCCCTACTCTTTCTTAGCATAAACCTCCACTCCTTTTGGACCAAAGCTCTCTCCTCTTTGCTCATCTCTTGCCCCCAGCATCCAACGCCTGGATCCTCAGTTTCTAGTGATTTCCCAAACCCACAGCCCTCTGGCTCTCCTGGCCGAGTCTGTCCACGGCTGTTTCCTTTGCCTGTTCAGATATCTAAGGCAGGAGGGCTGCGTTCCCCTGATGGAGCATCAGGGGGCAGGAGTTGGGTCAGAGGGGCCAAGGTTCAGAGGGGACAGAAACAGTGGCTGCAGAGGTGAGAAGGCTTCAGAGCAGTGTTGAGAGGACTGCTGGAAAGCTTGAGGACGCCCACCCCCAGGATCAGGGGAAGGTCCGTTCCAGAACCCTCTCTTCTCTGGAGAGTCTCTGGGTTCCAAGCAGTCCACTATCTCTCTCCTGAGATACCAGAATCATCCAAATAAAGTGTGGCAGAGGTAAGGGGGACTAGTTTGGAGGCAAGAGCCTGGTTTCAAGACATGGTTTGGCCGATTATCAGTTCTGTGACCTTACCCAAGGCCCTTTACCTCACTGAGTCTCAGTTTCCCCATCTGTGAAATGGGAATAAGAGTACCATTTCAAATCCTCTGACAATAACACCCAATCCTGCCATTTTTGTGAGGGGCAAATAAATTATGTATATGGGCAGAACTCGTATGAAATGAAATATTCCTCTCTGTCGTCCTATCTTATGCCTCTGGTGTCCTCACCACTAGGCTCCCATGATAGGAAGACTTTTGTTGGGTTGTTCATGGAAGTGAGGGGCACCACTCAGTCCCACCCCCAAGCTCACCCCTTCCGGAGAAGCCCTACCTACGCTGCCACATCTCCTCCGGGAAGCCTTCCAGTCTAGGAGAGAGCTGAGCAAACTCCCTGGAACTGTTGAGCCTGACGTCAGACAGGTTCACCGCCTTGTGGTGAGTGAGTCTTGATAGGAAAGGGGAATAAAATGGGAGGAAATTGGCTTTAAATGGCAATATGAGAGAAGAGGGGTTAGTATAACAGAATGTACAGGAAATACTCTACCAGGGTAATGACTGAGCAAGACTTTGACAATGAATGACTTCTTCTGGGATTTATATTTTGTTGAAAAGCAAGGATGCCCAAAGGAGAGAAACAGGCTGCCATCATGCCCAGAGGCCAGGAGACGACAACATGACCTCTTGTCATTTCCTGAGTACTCTGAGGGTAGCAGGCAGGGTCTCCAAAGCCCCTCCCCGACCCACCCACCCTCCACCTTCCCCAGGCCCCAGGTCCAGCCCCAGTTACCTAAGATGTCCGAGGCTCCTGCAGACACGCACCCCCAGGGCAGAGCTCCAGCCCTCGTGGCACACCAGCAGCCAGTCTTGCCGGGCCCTCAGCTGTACTTCCAGTAAGAAGTCCTCAGAAGTGTTTATTCTGAAAGATACTGAGACCACGGCATGAAAGCCACTTCCCATCTGCAGCGGGATGGAGGAGCGGGACCCCTCAACCGTGGGGCCTGAAAAGGCCTTCATGATCGCCTGGGTCACCCAATGTCAGGCTCACTGTTCACCGGGGAGCCAGCCAATGCTGAGAACAAAAGAACCCCTCTCTCTGTGCTGCCCTTCAGGTTTGTGTTTAACCAAGCGCTTTTACACGTGCTCCATCACCAAGGGTCACAGCCGCCCAATGGCATGAGAACGCCCATCCTCCCCATTCTGCAGCAGGAAGTAAGGCACGAAGATCAAGCGACCTGCCCTAGGTCACAGGATCTGTAAGTGACGGAGCCAGGTCATCCGATTTCTGGAGAAGGCAATGGCACCCCACTCCACTATTCTTGCATGGAAAATCCCGTGGACGGAGGAGCCTGGTGGGCTACAGTCCACGGGGTCGCGAAGAGTCGGACACGACTGAGCGACTTCACTTTCACTTTTCACTTTCATGCTTTGGAGAAGGAAATGGCAACCCACTCCAGTGTTCTTGCCTGGAGAATCCCAGGGACGGGGGAGCCTGGTGGGCTGCCGTCTATGGGGTCACACAGAGTCGGACACGACTGAAGCGACTTAGCAGCAGCAGCAGCAGCATCCAATTTCAAATCTTGCGACAGTACTGGGGATGGTGCCCACTTACTGAGCGTCTGCTTTTTCCGGGCTCTATGGTAAGCTCCTTTACTCTATGCTCTTATTATGCTTACAGCTTCGCGCAGTAAATATTTTTATCTCCACTTCATGGAGAAGGACATGGAAGCTCAAAGAAGTAATGTATTCAGAGGCACACACAGCTAGCAAAGGTAGGCAAGCCGATCCTAAATAATTTCTGTAACTGATTCTAACCCCAGGCTTGGCAGCACCGTATCTTCTGACCCTCCACCCTTACCTGGAGGGGAGGGGAGAAAATTCAGGGGGGAGGATGGGGAGATAGTGTGGTGTGATGTTTCCAGCCTCTACAACTTTGCCGCTGGGTCAAGACCCGTGTCCACCACGCACTGGCCCCCAACACACACCTGGCTCCTCTTGCCCCGCATGGCAGGCTCCCTCTGTCCAAATGGCAAGTCGCCACCTCTCCTGGCAGCCTGGGTTTTTAGCTGTGCCTCCGCTAGGGATCAAAACAGTCCCCGGGGAGTGCTGAAAGCCCTGAATCAGAGATCAGCTCCTGGAGGCTGGACCAGGGCCTCACCCTCACAGCACAGGAGATGCAGGTGGATGACAGCAAACTGGAAAGATCCCAGTGCTGTGCAGGGGCCCTGGGCCTGGGGTTGGGGAGGGCAGTCTCCCCACCTTGGAGGTGTGGCTCACCTGTTCTGGGAATCGAGGGGAGCAGGGCTTCCTCACTGCTGGCCTCGGAGCAGTTCAAAGTCATCTCATCCTGCAGGGTTTCAGGAGTGGGCTGAGAGGCAGCTGGCCACAGATACAGCACTTCAGAAGACAAAGACAAGGAGACGGTCACAGAGAAGAGGCTGGGAAAGGAAGGGATTCCCCCAGGAGGGAGCCCAGGTACAGAACAAGACACCTGCTGCAGAGGGAGGCAAGGCAGCCTCTGGGGACTCCTCGTTACCACCCTGCTTTAGGCAGTCCCTCCCAACATGCAGAGAGGCATCACACTCTCTGTCTCATCTCTGTCTGTTTGTCTGTCTCTCTCTCGCACTGGGAAAGACCTCCAGGTGCAGCTTGACCAGGGCCTCCCTGGATCACCTGCTCAAGCACATTTCTCACTATAGGACGAAAACGTTCCTCTGCATAGAGCCCGAGGCCCTCTGGCTGGACCTGCATCCCATCTCCACTTGCTGTCAGAGTAGATGGAAAAGGCAGTCATCCCACCTGCCCTAGACACCCGCTCACTTCCTGTTCCTCTCTCCCAGCACCCCCAGAGTCCGTTCTTGTCCCTCCCCCAGCCACTGAATGTCCCAGCACTGACCTAGAAGCCAGGAGCCAACGCCTGCTCCAGCCAGCAGCCCCAGGGCTCCCAGTACCGCCCAGCAGCGCCACCCGGCACACCAGCGCCCTGCCCCAGACACTGTGGGGAGGGCAGAGGAGTGTCTGAGGGCCCTGCCCCTGCCCACCAGCCCACTGCACCCCGAGGGCCAGACAGCCACCAAGCGGCAGCAGGAATTTACCCCACTGCACCTGCCCACCTGCCCCTGACCCATTATCACGGGATGGGTGGGGGGCAGAGCTCCGATCACTGGAGCCTCAGAGCCCACTCAAGCCCCCAGGTGGGAAACAGAGAAAGCAGGTCCAGGACGGATAGTGAGAAAGCCTCTGGCCATCAGACATTTAAGGCTGACCGAGGAAGATCTGGGGAGAAGGAAGCTGGGGGGTGTGGGAAGATCGTCCCTTCACTGCCCCACCCTGTCATTCCCCCGTGGCCCAGTCTGGCCTACTGGGTTGCTGCTGGGTCTCAGGCCTCCGTAGCGGGTCTCCTGGCTCTGCAGATCCCGGCCCCTCCTCTGCATCCTGAGCCTCTGTGGGGGCTTGGCCATCCAGCATCGGGCTCTGTGGAAACAGCTGTCAGTCACTCACCAAGAAGAAAATCTCCGCCCAGCACAAGTCCCTCTCTAACTCCAGCCACACCCTCGCCACCACTTGCAAGTCTTTTTCCACCCTGGGGACTCAGTATGTGTCCCCATAGAGGCCCCTCGGGCCTCCCAGCTCTCCTGGAACCCCTTGCCCTACCCACCTTACTCTCACCCACCCAGTAAGTGGCACAGCAGACACCGAGCCTCGACTGGGCTGACTCCGAAGCCCACACTTTTCACCACCCCCTCACCAGCATGGAGGGCATCCACTGAATCCCTCAACATCCCTCATCAGACCCTAAGATCCCACCTTCATCTTTCCCTCCCATCTCAGAGGAAGAAGAGCTCCTCCCCAGTGAACCATGCAGTCACTCACCCAGTAAATAGTATTTAGCCCAAGTGGACAGGCCACGATGGGGGTGCTGTAAGGAGTTCAAGATAAATCAATGTGGACCTCCACTGCCACCAACCCAAAGAATCTGTGTGTGAGTCCTTGAAGGTAAGTTGTGTTCAGCGACAAAAGGGAAGTTCCATTCAGCTACCACTGGGATTTAAATGGACAACTTTCTTCTTATTGGGAAGATCAAGAAAGGCTCCCTGGAAGAGGCAGCCTTTGAGACAGGCCCTCATAGATGAATAGGGTTTGAAATGACATATATGGGCATTGGGTGTTCCAGGAAAAGGGTACTGAGGAGGCAAAGGAATGGGAGTAAGAAAGCTTAGGGGGGGTAGGTCAGACATTTGTCTGAAGTTCATAGTTCAAAGCCAGGTCTACAGCCTACTGTATGAACATGGTGACTCATCAGCCCTCCAAATTTTAATTTTCCCATTTATGAAATAAGAGTGATAACCCCTGCTTCGCGTTGAGTAGCCTCCCCTATCTAGCCTTGTCTCCATTCCTTCTCCAAGCCAGAGTGATCTTTCTAAAATGCAAACTTGAGCAAGCTAACCTCGTCTTCATAGCACCCAGTAGGTCTCTGTAGCCTTCAGGAGAAGCACCCTGGCATGACTCGCAGCATCTTCTGTGATCTCACCCTCCTCAGCTCTCCATCCTCACCTGCCAGCACTCCATCCTCACCTGCCAGCACTTACTCCTCCACAGCAGGACTCGGGGTCATGTTAACACACGCCTTCACACACTCTCACTCCACGAAGGCATGGCGACTGCTCTCCCCTTCCACACACTGACCCCTAGGACCCTTCAAGACTCAGCTTAAGTGCCATCTTTTCAGGAAGCTTTCTTCAACCCTCAGGGCACCTGTTGCGACCCTATATTATGCTCCTTGACTTGTCTTTCTCTCTCCCCTTTCTCTCTGGTCTAGGATCCCAGGGTCTGGCTCACTAGCACAAAGTGGGAATTCGGTTAATGCACATTGAATAGAAGGAAGGAAAGAAAGAAGAAAGGAAGGCAGAGAAAGAAAGAGGAAGGGAAGGAGGAAGGAAGAAACTAAACAGATTATGTGGCTGAAAGGGTTTTATAAAGTAAAACACAAATATTAAGTAGAATAATATATTAATAGTGTGTTAGTTGTTCAGTGATGTCTGACTCTTGTGACCCCATGGACTGCAGCCCCCCAGGCTCCTCTGTCCGTGGAATTCTCCAGGCAAGAATACTGGAGTGGGTTGCCATTTCCTTCTCCAGGGGATCTTCCTGACCCAGGGATCGAATCCAGGTCTCCTGCATTGCAGGCAGATTCTTTACCATCAGAGCCACCAGGGAACCCCAATGTATTAATTAGAAATATGTAAAAGCTATGGATCCTTTCTTCAATGAAATTAGACTCCAGTCAAGTTGAAAGAGTCCCTAAAGTTGAAGTGATGCCCATCTCCCCTGCAAACCGCCTTCCCATGTCAACAGGCTTGGTCTGGAGAGAATTCCAGGGCACGCTCAGCCTTTTTTCCTGTCTCAGATCAAGGGAGCCTGGCTTGACATTCAGCCTTTGCACAAACTGGCCTCACCTGGGACGCTGCCCCAACTCAACACTCACCTGTCCAGGCTCCCGTGGTAGCCTGCAAAAATGGTCTTTAATGACACAGGTCCTCCTTTTGAGTAATAATGATTTACTGAGTCACCTATGGGCAAAGCGCCTGGCTTAGCCATATGGGGGATGAGAGAGGGAACTAGATGTCAGCCCCCAGGGAAAATGAAACCAGAAAGCTGGCCACACAGGGCCCCCTCTAGGATCCAGCCTGTGCACCAGAGCTGCCAGAGGCAAAAGGAAAGGAGGGTGGCAGAGGATGAGATGGTTGGATGGCACCACTGATTCAACGGACATAAAATTGGGCAAACTCTGGGAGATGCTGAGGGACAGGGAGGCCTGGCGTGCTGCAGTCCATGGGGCTGCAAGAAGTTAGACTCGACTTGGCCACTGAACAACAAAGAAGCCCAAGGGTGGAGTCAAAGGTGGGGTTGAAAGAGAGAGAGGCCAGAACAGGGTTTGGCCTTACCATGTGGGTCAGTGGCACCGATGGAAGCCTGGGGGTCTGCTAGGCAACGTCCTGGCTCTGTTCTTGGATCAGCATTGATTAAATAGCCTGGCCAGCTTGGTTGGAGGCTGAGATCTCCCTGCTTCACACATGGCTCCTCCCTTCATCTCCCTACACACACACAAGAGAGAGACAATGAACTCTGCTCAGAAACCATGAATAGACCCCTTGTTGCAGGAAAAGGGGGCCAAGGGCTAGGCTGGGCTGGGCAGCCCCAGCCCCTCCCATCTGCTAACTGGAAGCTTAGAAACAGAGAAAAAGGTTACAAGGAGGAGGGGAAGCCAGCTCCTGTTGCTTAGCAACCAGATCCCTTGTGCCAAAAAGTGTGCCCCATGCATGCTGGCATAATACACCCCCCACCCCCTTCCTGCTGACAGGGCTGTATTCAGGAGACTGACATCAGCATTTGCTGAAATGTTTCTGAGCCCTGCGGATGAGATCTCACCTCTGTGTGGGTTGGCTTCCCCAGCTGTCTGGGGCTGTCTCCTGCTGCAGTTGGGATGATGACGGGGACTCTGCCACCTCTCTTCTCCAGGCTGCACTTGTCACCCCAATGCCAGGGAAATGGGCCCTCTCTGCCTCACTGCCCTGGGAACCAGGTGCTAGAGGAGACTTCAGTGCCATGTTGCTTCAAAGCACAAGAGGTCTAAACACACCTGGCAGCCACATCTGTTTAGCCAAGGAGGCAGAAGAGGTCCCAGGGAAGGGAAACGCTAGTGTGGCTCCTCCTCCTCCAACGCCTCTCAAAGAGGCCTCAGATGGGACAGCTAAGAAGACGGGGTTACAGTCAGCCTTCATCCAACCCCAGTTCTGCTCCTTCCCTTACCCAGCCTCTCCTGTGAAGTTATGATCTTAGTACCTGCCTCATAGAGCTGATGCTGGAATTAAATGAGTTACTGGGTATCAAACTCTTAGCTATTGAAGATAAAACTTTTAGCAGACTTCCTTGGTGGTACAGTGGATGAGAATCCGGTCTGCCAATGAAGGGGACATGGGTTCCATCCCTGGACAGGGAAGATCCCACGTGCCGTGGAATAACTAAGCCCATGTGCCTCACTACTGAAGCCTGAGCCTGTGCCCCACAACAGGAGAAGCCACCCCACAACGAGAAGCCTACACTCCACAATCACTGCAACTAGAGAAGGCCCAGGAGTAGCAAGGAAGACCCAGTACAACCAAAATACATAAATACTTGGTCTTTTAAATATATTTTTAAAAATCTTGTAGCTTTATATGTAGTGTCGGACATAGACTCTGTGTAAATATTAGCTGCTATTAAGGTATCATCATTCTCATCATCACACAGAAATCTCCACACACAACACGATGAAGAGACAGAGGTCAGTCCCAGAAGCAGGAGGAGAACACGATGGCTGGAGCTGAGAAGCCCTTGGCCAGGCACTGATACTTCAGCCTACATACATGAATACTTAATGTGTGTCAGGAACTAACCTGGGCCTGGGGAATGATAAGCCACAGTTCGGAGCATGCAGGCTGGGAGGAGAGATGGGAACAGATATAAAGAATTGTTTTTGTGAAAAGTGAAATAATGGAGGCATGAACACAGAGGTACAGGAGAATGAAGGGCTAGCTTACTCCTTACCCAGAGGACCCAGAGAGAGCTTCACAATGGAGGAGATATTTGAGCTGAATTTCTGAAAAATGAGAAGGCTGCTGCTGCTAAGTCGCTTCAGTCGTGTCCGACTCTGTGCGACCCCACAGACGGCAGCCCACCAGGCTCCCCTGTGCCTGGGATTCTCCAGGCAAAAACACTGGAGTGGGTTGCCATTTCCTTCTCCAATGCATGAAAGTGAAAAGTGAAAGTGAAGTTGCTCAGTCGTGCCAACTCTTAGCAACCCCATGGACTGCAGCCCACCAGGCTCCTCCATCCATGGGATTCTCCAGGCAAGAGTACTAGAGTGGGGTGCCATTGCCTGATTCTTGTATTTGACACCCAAACTAAAGGCAACAAAAGCAAAAAGGAAAAAATGGGACTACATAAAAGACTGCACGACAAAATAAAGCCATCAGTAAAGTAAAAAGGCAACATGTAGAATGGGAGAAAATTTTGCAAATCATATATATTATATATGGTAAAATATACAAAGAACTCGTACAACTCAATGGCGAAAAAAAAAAAAAAACAGCTTAAAAATGGGGAGAGGAAATGGCCTCTTCCTGGCCATTCTCTCTGCCTGGCTGTCCAAGTCTCTCTTCTCTATCTCTCTGATACTCCTTCCATCCAAGATGAGCCACTCGGGGTGACTCTGGCCATTCCGCTGGTTTGGACAGGATACCTGCTTCTAGAGTGAGGTAGTGGGAGTGTAGGGTTCAGAATTTAAGATGGCACTCACTGGCAGATCAAGTGTCAGCACCTGAATAACCTGAACGATGCCATCTTAAATCAGGTGCCCTAGTGTGCTTTAGGAGAAGGCAATGGCGCCCCACTCCAGTACTCTGGCCTGGAAAATCCCATGGATGGAGGAGCCTGGTGGGCTGCAGTCCATGGAGGCGCTAAGAGTCGGACACGACTGAGCGACTTGACTTTCACTTTTCACTTTCATGCACTGGAGAAGGAAATGGCAACCCATTCCAGTGTTCTTGCCTGGAGAATCCCAGGGAGGGGGGAGCCTGGCGGTCTGCCTTCTGTGGGGTCACACAGAGTCGGACACAACTGAAGTGACTTAGCAGCAGCAGCAGTGTGCTTTATCCAAAACCCACTGAAGCATAACCCCACTGTAATTTCACCCCGAAGATTCAGATGTAGCCTCACCCTAGTCCTGGCCCTGCTCCCTGGCCTCCCCGCACTGATATTCCCTGACTCCACAGGACCACTTCTACAGATTAGCCTCCTCTTGAGCCTTGCTTTCTTGCTTTCTCTCCTCCATCAGTTTCTACTCTTAAAAAAAAACAAAAACAAGGGCCTTTTGCAATCGCCCTTCAGCTGGGACCTGGTACCTCCAGAGAGATAACACTGTGATCTTTCTCCCCCACCCAAATGGAAATATCCAAGTTCAAGTTATATGGAATTCTCATATGTATGAAGTTTTTAAAAAGAGACCACTGAATCTACCATCTCTCTTATCAAGGGAGAAAGCTGATGCTCTGAAAGGCGAGTAAGTCAGCACGTTGGAGGCCATCCGAGCCCAGGTCTCCTGACATCTGGCCCAGGGTCTTCCCCACTCCAAACATGCCCCACCAGCCACATATTCACTGCATGGGCAGGCTCCAAGAGAAGAAATCCCGCCTGTGGCTGCAGCTCCAGCCAGTGACTATGGAGCTCCAGCTTGATCATTATCTCCCCTTCACGTCTGCCAGTGAATGACAGCTTCAGCCTTTGTGGATTTAAGCCTGCCCATGATCTTCTCTGACTGCCTCCCTTGTGGATTTCCAACTTGCTCAGACAGCCTCCATAATTGCTCTCACTTTATCCTCTGGAGAGGGAAAGGTTGGTGCTCTAGGAGGAAAGCTTGTCTGGCGTAATGCCGGCTTGAGATTCTGGAACACCCTGAATATCCCCCTTAGTCCCATCTATCCCCCCCATTTAGCTTCATCTATCAGCAATGAGTCCATCAACCTCACAGAGTCTCCATCTGTAGCATGGTCCACCTACACCCACAGTATCCCCGCATCCCCTCAAATAGCCCCACCTCCTTCAAGTTCTGTTTGGATCACCCCACTGAGGTTAGTTCAAGCCACCAGACCCTCTACTGCCATCCCACAGTCTTATGAGCCCCAAGCATATCCCCTTCCATCCAACTCTCTGGAGAGTGTTTATCTCAATGAAGAAATTAAATGAATGACTCCTAAGTCTAATAAGAAGGATGCTTTAATGAGTGAAAATTGGGGAAATGCTAGATCCAGTTAACTTATTCCAGACCATTATTGCATATCAATAAATAGTGAAGAAACCCCAAGTGTCTGTTGCCATATTGCTTGCTTTGAATACAAAGAAATGGATAAACGTGTATTTAGAAGGAAAAGAAATCTATGTGGTCTCATACGGTAATGAGCTGCTTTCTTTCATCAGCATATTGTCTCGGAGCACTCCCTTCTGTCTTGTTATTTTGCCTGAAGTCTAGAATAGGGGGTGCCCAAGCATTTCCAAGAGGGGAGGGCAGCCCCTCCTGCAGGGCCTGGCCTGCGTGTGTGCTAAGTCTCTTCAGTCGTGTCCAACTTTGTGCGACTCTATGGACTGCAGCCTGCGAGGCTCCTCCGTGGGATTTTCCAGGCAAGAATACTGGAGAGGGAGGTGACTCCTACTCACTAGCCCCTCACTAGTCTTCTCCCCTCACTAGCCCCTTTTCTCCCCAGCAAGAAATTTGACTTTTCTTTGGCAAATGGAAATCAGGAATATCTTGGGATCATCTTTGCCTGCTCCCAACTCCTTACCTTCCATCAGTCATTCAAGTTGGTCATCTCTCAAGTCCACCCCTTCTTCCAACTACCCACAGCTACCCTCCTGACCATCCACCAACATCTTCCCCAGAATGACTCTAACACCCACCCAGTTTGTCTCCTGCTTTTCATCTATTCCATTCTAATCAGTCTGCACCTTTACTCCTTTCTTTTCAGGAAATTTAGATGCTCAAGTATCAACATGAAAGGATAAAATAAATGAAAATGTACCCTTCTTTTTTCTACCATGCTGCCAAAGCAGCATTTCCTAGAGCAAATCTAAACAGATTAAAAACCTACCATGGCTCTCAAGCTCCCATGATAAAAAGCATTCATTCATTTACTCATTCATTCAGCAAGTTTTTGTTGCTTCCTACCAAGTACCAGATATACCATTCTAGATTCTGGAGTTACATTAACAAACGAGTCAGACAGAGCCCCTGCCCTCAGGGAGTTTATAGTCTAGTTGGGTCAAGCCAACAATTAGAGGGCCGTCTCTGACAGGGAGGAACAGGATGTAATGGGAGCACCTAATGTGAATCCAGGGTGTTCTTAGCAGGGCACAGATGGTTTATTCCAAGTATATCCAACATACTTTTCTAGCCTAATTTTTTCTTCGCTTAACCCCTTTCGCATAAGCCAGTCTCCAGTCCTTCCTACACTAAACCACATCACCTGTGTTCTTGCTGGCCTCTATTCCTGAAAGACCATCCCCCTTTTACTAATTATTTTAGTCCACCAGTCAGCCAATATATATTTGTTGAGAATGTACTATGTGCCAAGCACTGTGCAAGCACCAAAGATACAATGCTGAGCAAAAATCGCACTCAATCCCTGCTCCAGAGATCTGGCCCTGGTTAATGGGAAGAAACACACACGAACCAAAGGACCACAGAAGGTGCTCAGTTACATCTGTGAGGAAGTGGTCTGAGAAGTACCAGGTGCAAAAGAGAGCGTGAAACAGACGTAAGACCGAGTCTGAAACTGTGTCCTCTGCATTGGCAAGTGGATTTCCATTAGACCACCAGTGAAGTCCTAGGCAGAGCCTTTAGAGCCAAGGTAAAGACTGGGCCTTATCCCTAGAGCAATGGCAATCATTTTTTAAATGCAGCCCAGGAAGACTCGTCGTTTGGCTTGTACACAGAGGCGGAGCTCTCGATATTCAACCGCGGGGTGGAAGGCGTTTGTGAGGGGCCAAGAAAGAGGCCCTCAAGATTCCCAGTGGTGTCCGTGACTTTGGAGCAGAGCCTCAGTGACCAGTCCTACAGCACCTGGTGCTGTGACTATTGCGATGTCCACACCTGACGATCATCCTGTTGATGGCAATTCTGCTGACCGCGGAGGTAACTAGCATTGACCCAAACTCAATGCTAGCTGTCAGCATTCAGTATGAAGTCCCTGGCAATTACTGTTTGTCCCGGAGAATGGCTGATAATGCCTGTGTTCTTCTTTGCTGTCTCTGTTCTTGTGTTTACAATCAGTTTAATGCTGGTATACGGAGGAATTTCTTATCAATTGGGTTGGTTGATTCTGCTCTTCTGCTACTGGCTTTTTGACTTTTTTCTCAGCTGCTTGGTTGCTATCAGTTATTTGCCAAGAATCAAAGACTATCTGGATCAATGATCGGATTTTCCCTATAAAGATGACCTCCTGACGTTGGACTCCAGCTGCCTCCTGTTCATTGTTCTTGTGTTCTTTGCCTTGTTCATCACTTTAAGGCTTATCTGATCAACTGTGTTTGGGACTGTTATGAATACATCAACAGCAACATGCCATAGATTGCTGTGTATCCGGCCTTTGAAGCACCTCCCCAGTATGTTTTGCCAGCCTATGAAATGGCAGTGAAGATGCCTGGGAAAGAACCAATGCCTCCTTATATACCTGCCTGAAGAAATTCTGCCTTTGTCAATAAACCCTGTACCAGCTTTTTGTCCTGATACGTGTTTGATACAAAGTATATTTTCCTTTGTTCAAGTATTTATTTTCAAACACTGACAAGCTATTTGGATATCAGATTGTGTTGTTGCTGTTGTTAAGAATATTACATTTTAGTCGTTTTTGAAGATTATCTAGGTTAAGCAAGAGCAAAATGCCATTGTTTGCCTTTGATGGGGGTTGGTGGAAAGGGGGTATTCTCTATGCCTATTCTTTTTTAACTTTGCACTTTCTTTTTATAATAGTTTGCTTTTTGGTTATTTGCTGTCCTGGATACTTTCAGGAAGAATGAATTCAATATTCAGGGTGAATGAGTTCAGCGTAAGATCTGAAGTTTTCAGCTATGAAAACAGGAAAAATATGTCACATTTTAATTTGACTGTGGAAGATGATGGTTGCATGTTTCTAATATGTATGTGCTTCCATCTTTGAGATGAGATGTTTTAATAAATCTCTTAAATATATATATTTTTAAAGCAGCCCAGGGATGTGATCAGCTTGCCACCATCCTTTAAGACCCAAGTCAAATGTCCCTGTGTCTTCCCAATACCCCAGACAGTCCCCGTCCTGGAGAGCTCCCTCCAGCAGCCCAGGCACCCTGCACAGGGGTGACGAGCGAGGTGACAGGTAGGTCCTCAACAGCAGAGACCCTGTCCTCTCAGTGGCACACAGTGTGGCACATGTAAGTGCCCAGTAAAGAGTTTTCCAGCTGCCACTCACTCAATCAACACTTGCAGCAGTCAGCTTTGCTTCCTCCCCACCATCCTGCCCAGTCAGGAAAGGTCCACCCTACTGGGTTGGTTCAGACTCCTATCACCCCTTGGCTTCTAAGCAATCCCTCTGCCTCCCTTCTTTTTTTCTAAATTTATTTTTAATTGGAAGATAATTGCTTTACAATATTATGTTGGTTTCTGCCATATATCAACATGAATCAGCCATAGGTATACAGATGTCCCTTCCCTCTTGAACCTCCCACCCATCCCACCCTATCCCACCCCTCTAGGGTGTCACAGAGCACCAGCTTTGAGTTCCCTGCATCATACAGCAAATTTCCACTGGCCATCTAATTTTATATACGGTAGTGTGTGTACGTTTCCGTGCGACTCTCTCAATGCGTCCCACCCTCTCCTTCCCCCACTGCGTCCACAAGTTCTGTCTTCTCTGTGTCTTCATCTCCACTGCTGCCCTGCAAATAGGCTCATCAGTCCCATCTTTCTAGATCCCGTATTGTGCCTCCCTTCTTTCCCCTCATAAGCCATGCTCCACATGCCTGCCAGGGTTCCGTCCTCAACAAAGGTCCGACCAGGCCACTCTGCAGCTTACATAAGCTTTCACCTACTCCCCAAAGCCTGCAGGATCAAACACACATTCTTCAGGCTAATTATTCAATGCCCTTCACAATCCAATCTCAAACTAATCTTTCTGGCCTCAGGTTTCACTGGATCCTTCCTTCCCTGGACCCTTTATTCCATCTACAGTCAATGCCCTAGAATATTCCTCAAGCAGACCCCCACTGCCACCCCCATGCCTCTACCGAGGCTGCGCTTCCCTCGTGTTTTCACAATTGGAAGACTTCTGGTGCTTCAAAATATAGTTCAGTTGCTAACCCATCTCCTCTCAGCCCCCAAATCCAAAATTAGTAACGTCTTTTCTTTGTATTAATACATAGTCATTCCTAGCACCTTGCCCAGTAGCCGGCACACCTAGTCCCATCCCGTCCCTGCCCTGCGCCGTCCCTCATCAGCCACTGAGGCAGCCGTGAAAAGTAGAATGTATGACAGAAACCAGCAAAACATTGTAAGGCAATTACCCTCCAATTAAAAAATAAATCAATTAATAATAAAAAAAAGAGTGGGAGGGATGGGAAAGCAGCTCCCTCTACCCACGTGGGAGCCTTGCATTCCCAGGAGGAAAGGGAAACTAAGCCACGCTTGTTCAAATCTTCAGACAAAGAAACAACCTGACCCGTATTCTAGGAAACGGCTTCTAAGCCTGCAAAGAAGCATCCATTGTTTCTGGACGATTTCTTAAACTCAAAAATAAAATATCAAGTCTGTGATTTACATACTATAAATAAAAGTGACCTCCCCAGATGGCTCATTTTGTTCATCAAAGACCTCTTTTTCACTGTGCTTAAAAGCCATTTGCTTTGGGTGCCGTTCAGATTTATATCTCAAGACGTGACCGTAGGGAATGCTCGGTGGAATATGAGCTCTAGGATGAATTCCCCACATGCGGAGTCAGCGGTGTCCCTGTTGGACACAAAGGGCATTTTTCAGCTGCCTTAATCAAGACACAAGAGAGTAGCAAAATAAATCAATCATGTGTTTGATTAAAAGTATCTTCCTAAACATCTGCTCCAGGTCAGCAATAGCAAACACCTTAAATCAATGTTAAATGACTGATGTGACTGTAAAAGCTTTGTCACTCGGAGAAAGTCAGTCAGTCTCTCCATGTACAAATTTTTTTGATATCCACTTTGGCACTCCCTGGGCTTCCCTGGTAGCTCAAACAGTAAAGAATCTGCCTGCAATGCTGGAGACCCGGGTTCAATCTCTGGGGTCTGGAGGGTCCCCTGGAGAAGGAAATGGGAACCCACTCCAGTATTCTTGCCTGGAGAATTCCATGGATAAAGAAGCCTGGCAGGCTACAGTCCATGGGGTCGCAAACAGTCAGACACGACTGAGCAACTAAATTTCACTTTTTTGTCACTCACTGGTCTCTTCTTTCTTCTCCGAGACCGTCTTTCATCAGTTATCCAAAGCACATCAGTGGCTGATTGTAAATGGTGGGGTTGGGGCACTGCACAAAGTCCTCTGCTGTCTTGGAATTCATAGTCTAATGCACACACACACGCAAAACAGAGGCAGCAACATGGTCCCAGTAATATGTTGCGTGGTACATACAACATAAGCAAAATCAGATTTCTCTTCATGTTCACATCATCCTGGGTGGGGACTGCTCCTTTGAAGTTTACTCTGTTTTCATGCCCACCCTGGGAGAGACTCAAGGCAGGAGACATCTATCTCCATTTGATTAATGATCACACTGAGCGCAGAGGGGCTAAATGCTATGCCCAGGTTCATGCTGGTGAGTCCAGTGACAAGGGCAAAACATGCATCTGAATCTTCTGGCTTTAAATCCAGAGCTCTCTCCCCCTCTCCAGGGCTGCCTCCCACAGACCTGAGAAGATCAGAGAAAGACGGACAACGTTGGTGCCCTTGGAGGAAGAGAGAGATCTAGAGCTAGCGTTTAGGTTGGGGAGACAGGAAGAGGCTTGAGGAACTAAGCCAGCTTGGACAGGTGGGATGCAAGAACTGGACAAATCCAGCTGAGGGAGATTTTTGGAAAACTTTTTTTCTTTTAATGGCCGTGCTGGGTCTTTGTTGCTGTGTGGGCTTTTACTCCAGTTGCCGCCGGTGGGGGCTCCCCTCCAGCTGCAGTGTGTGGACTTGGCATTGCAGCAGCTTCTCTTGTGGTGCAGCACAGGCTCTAGAGTGTGCTGACTTCGCTAGCTGCGGCACGTGGGCTCAGTAGATGCAGTTCCCAGGCTCTAGAGCACAGGCTAGTAGTTGGCACACGCGTTTGGATGCTCCGCAGCGTGTGGATCTCCCCAGACCAGGGATCAGACCTGGGTCTCCGGCATTGGCAGGCAGACTCTCTACCACTGAGCCACCAGGGAACCTTTTAAAGTTATGGGAGAGAACTGACTTCATTTGTGGCAAGATGAGAAAAGAGGTAGATGAAAATGCAGGGCTTTGACTTTTACGGTGGTTCCCATATACATTTTTTTTTTTGCCTACGGGAATTTTTTAAATTAATTAATTTATTTTTTATTGAAGGATAATTGCTTTACAGAATTTTGCTGTTTTCTGTCAGACCTCAACATGAATCAGCCATAAGTATACATATATCCCCTCTTGAAGCTCCCTCCCATATCCCTCCCCATCGCACCCCTCTAGGTTGATACAGAGCCCCTGTTTGAGTTTCATGAGCCATACACCAAATTCCTGTTGGCTATCTATTTTACATATGGTAATGTAAGTTTCCATGTTACTCTTTCTATACATCTCACCCTCTTCTTCTTCCCATATACTTTTGAAAGACACATTGAGGGCAGGAAATTCTAGATGGCAGTTCAGCTTCCCTCTCTTTTCCTACGAAAACAGGAGCAAAGTTCCCTGGGGCCTGAGGCTGCATCAGGAATGCCTGGGATCAGCAGTGAGCTCTGGCAGTCCGTAAACCAGAGTTAGGCAGCAGCTGTCCCAGTAACTTGGTTAATTAAATTAGAGCCCACTGAATGCTTTATTGACCTAAAGCTCACTCCAGTGAGCAGGCCCACTTAGAAGGTGACCATGTTCACTGGTTAACAGATTAAATAGAATGGCCAGGGAAAATAAGGAGTGATGGGAAAAGTCCCCTCGCTGCAAACAAATCCTCTGAAGTGCAGCTGCTACAGAATGACCTGTAGGTGATTTATCTGATGTTACGGGTTGAATTAGGACTTCCCTGTAGCTCACGTGGTAAAGAATCTGCCTGCGATGCAGGAGACCAGGGTTCAATCCCTGGGTCAGGAAGATCCTATGGCGAAGGGAATGGCAATCCACTCCAGTATTCTTGCCTGGTGAATTCCATGGGCAGAGGAGCCTGGTGGGCTACAGTTCATGGGGTCACAGAGTCGGACACGACCTGGTGACTCACACACACACGGGTTGAACTGCCCTCCCTCCATAAAATTCATGTGTTGAGATCCTAAGTCTAGTGACTCAGACAGTGACCTTATTTGGAGATAGTGTCTTTATAGAGGTTAAAAGGTCATTAGGATGGACCCTGATCCATTATGACTGACCGGTGTCCTTAAAAGAGGGGGAATTTGAACAGAGGGAAGATGTTATGAAGAGACACAGAGAGAAGACGGACAAGAGAGAGACCTGGAACAGATCCTTCAGAAGGCACCAATTCTGCCAACACCTTAATTTTAGATTTCTAGCCTTCAGAACTGTGAGATGATACATTTCCATTACTTAAGTCACCCAAATTCTGGTGCTTTGTTACAGCTGCTGCTAAGTCACTTCAGTTGTGTCGGACTCTGTGTGACCACATAGACGGCAGCTCACCAGGCTCCCCCGTCTCTGGGATTCTCCAGGCAAGAATACTGGAGTGGGTTGCCGTTTCCTTCTCCAACACATAAAGTGAAAAGTGAAAGTGAAGTCGGTCAGTCGTGTCCGACTCTTAGCGACCTCATGGACTGCAGCCTACCAGGCTCCTCCGTCCCGGCAACCTCACCAATTAACACATCTGGGGACACACGAGAGCCAGAAAGACCCCTGGGTCTGAAGGAATTTTCATGAGAACAGTGAAAAGAGCAACCAGCTCTGGAGTCAAACCAACCTGGGATGGAACCCTGACTTTGTATTATCCACTGTGTGACCCTGGGCAAGACACTTCATCTCTCTGTGCCTTGATTCCTCATCTGCAAAACTGGGATAGTAATATCCTTCTTTCTCAAAAGAATGTTCTTAGGATTAAACGTGAAAACATATAGTCTTTGGTTTCTGTTGATCCAGGTCACACATGACCGCTTAGCAACTAGGCACGGTCATCAATGTAAATTATGACCATTTAACAACACCGATGTAATGGACATGACTCATTTTTCTAAAATAACTACAAAGTGTGAGAGAGTCTGAGGTTACCACACCTTCCATGGGGTTCTGTGAACATCATGACGATTGTATCCCTTCTCTGTTCTTTTGGCTGCAGTGAATTTATCACACATTTGCTCTTTCTCCCTCTGTCAGCCTGGCAACTTCAGCTTTACTTTTTTCCCCTCAGCTGTGCTGGGTCTTTGCTGCAGCACACAGGGCTCCAGAGCATGCAGGCTCAGTGGTCGCAGCACATGAGTGTATTCGCCCCGTAGCGTATAGGATCTTAGTTCCCCAACCAGGGATCAAACCTACAGATTCTTAACCACGAGGTCACCAGGCAAGTCCTGAGATTTCAGCTTAATGCTCTGAAGTTCTCCTCCTTCATTTGTCTTGCCAGACTTGGGCCAGAGGGGAGAGTTCATTTAGCAGTCTCCAGGACCTGCCTCTCACCATCTTACTCTGGAGCTCACTCCTGGAGACAGCCAAATAGACTTTGAAAAAAACAAATGCACTTTAATTCGTCTTTTTTGTTGCCTGCTTAAAAAAAAAATATCTTGTCACTTCCACCTCCACCCCAAAATAATTATTATCATAACAAAACCAAATGGAAAATCACTTCCTGTAACAATAAGATCATATAGTAAAGCTCTATTTGTCCAGGTTTGTTGGGAGATTGACTCTTTTGGTTAACTTTCCATTCTACTTGTAAGTTATCTTATCAGGATTTCCCTGGTGGCACAATGGATTAGAATCTTCCTGCCAATACAGGGGACACGGAGTCAATCCTTGGTCCACAAAGATTCCACATGCCTCAGAGCAGCTAAGCCTGTGTGTCACAACTACTGAGCCCGTGCTCTAGAGCCGGAGAGCCCCAACTGCTGAGCCCACGAGCTACAACTACTGAAGCCTGTACGCCTCGAGTCTGTGCTCCAAAACAAGAAAAGCCACTGCAGTGAGAAACCCGAGGACTGCAAGGAAGAGTAGCCCCTGCTCCTTGAAGCTAGAGGAAGCCCTTGCGCAGCAACAAAGACCCAGTGCAACCACAAATAAAATAATAACAATAAAAAATAAAGATCAAAAGTTAGCCTATCAAAGCTAGAGAACAACTTCCAAAGAATTAGAATATAAATCAAGTATGCTAAATTCCAAGTATACTGGGATGGTTTACTCCTTCCTGGTTCAGAAGCCTTATAGACTTTGTCGGTGTTTCAGGGACAACGTCAGGCCTTCAGTTAGTGCTGAAGAGTCCTGATAACAAGAGCTGAAGTTATCAATAACTTGTACCTCCAGGTGGCATGAATTCTAAACAAATAGGTTTTGTATGCATCTGCATAAACATATACATATGTACCTATACATATATACTCACATGAGTACAAATATCCGCACACAATCAAGGAAAACAATGTCAAACCCTTCCCACATGAGAGGTCACAAGGACTACATACAAGGACACTCCAGGTCACGCCACACATGTGCCCTGCTTTTTATCTGGGCCAAGCTGTCACACACTGTGTGGGGCTGACCTCAGTTCAATCCATGATTATCTATTAAGTATACTCTGTCCCAGAAGAGCATTAGACACCATTCTTGACCACAAAGAGTTCGAGTGTAGTTGGAGAAACCCCTACACAACTAAACTCTAAGTTGAGTTCGTTGAGGTTGAAGTGCTAAAGCTAATGTCTGTGTGGTCATCATTCTGTGGCAGGCCCCATGCCGTGCATTTTACATAAATCATCTCATTGAATCTTCTCAGCAAACCCATGACCTCAGTCATTAACTTTATCTTATAAATGAAGATTCTGAGTCTTAGAATAAAAAACTTGTCCAAGGTCACAGAACTAAGTAAATGTAGACTCAGATATGAAACCCAGGTCAGTGTGACTCCACAGCCCATGCTGGCGCTTTACCCGCCCACCCCCAGTCCTGCCTCTTCTGCCCTTCCTCGTACTCAAGTCTGGGTAGACCAGCTGGCCACCGCAATGATCCTCCAAAAGGTCAAACTTTCTTCTTGTTCCTCCTTTTTCATTCCCACCACTCATCCACAGCTTCTACTACTCTTCCCCAGAAAACAAAACAAAGAAACAAACAAAAATCAGAGAACTAGGATTCAGGCTTTTCAGGAGCCTTTTTCTTCTACTCTGAAGCAAACTCCAAGGGGAAATATAATTCAGTGCAAAGCAAAAAACATTTTTACTGTCTTTGCTTCATGGAAAAATAACATTACTTTCTTAATGAGACCATGACTTTATAAAAAAAAAATTAGTTGTCATATAGGTCTCCTTCTGCTCTAACTGAACTACTCTTTGTTCCTTACTGATTTGTTGGCAGAAATTAGCCAAAAACAAACACCAGAGAGTTAAGGTTGTACTTTCTCAAGGAACCCCAAGTTAAATTCTCATAGGTTGAAAAAGTTAATGCTAAACAACTAGATACTTGGGGCAAAGAGAAACAGAAAATTAGAAATAATACTCCACAAGCATCTACTGCAGCACCACCCAGCCAGATGGAAAAAGTGGCTAATTTTTTTTTTTTTAATAAACAAGAAGTTGACACAGAGACATAGGGAATTTCTGCTTTCCATAAGTCTACTAGTAGGTTCCATTCTACTGAAAACCAGGATGTCTAATGTGTTTTTTAATTGCTTTGCTAATGATCGCTTTTTAGACAGCCAAAGAAGCAAAGTGAGGACCTTTTTATTCAAACCATCAGTTAGAGAACAACTGCAAATTTCATAATAGGCGAGGAAGAAATGATTTGGCCAAGGCACAATTCCCAACTTTAGGAAAGCATATTTCAAAGAGCACAGAAAAGGAATTCCCTGACAGTCCAGTGCTTAGGACTATGAACTTCCGCTGCAGAGCGCAGGTTCAATCCATCAGGGAACTAAGACCTCACAAACCACATGGTGAAGCCAAAAAGAAAAAAGAGCACAGAAAGGTGCCAGAAATAATCTCAAGGCTATAGACTTTTTTTTTAAAAAGACATAATGTTTATATGTAGAATTTTTTTAATGCAACTTATAAAAAAATTAACTTACTTACAAAATAGAAACAAACTCACAGGCATAGAAAACAAATTTACTATTACCAAAGAAGAAAAGGGAAGGGGAGGGATTAAATTAAATTAAATTTAAAAAGTATGGGATTAGTAGATACACACCACTGTATATAAAATAGATAAATAACAGGGATTTACTTTATAGCATAGGGAACTATATTCAATATCTTATAATAAATCATAATGGAAAAGAATCTGAAGCTGTACACTTGAAATTAATACATTATAGATGAATTATAGTTTCAGTTCAGTTCAGTTGCTCAGTTGTGTCCGACTCTTTGCGACCCCATGAATTGCAGCACGCCAGGCCTCCCTGTCCATCACCAACTCCCGGAGTGCACACAGACTCACATCCATCGAGTCAGTGATGCCATCCAACCATCTCATCCTCTTTCATCTCCTTCTCTTCCTGCCCCCAATCTCCCCCAGCATCAGAGTCTTTTCCAATGAGTCAACTCTTCGTATGAGGTGGCCAAAGTACTGAAGCTTCAGCTTTAGCATCATTCCTTCCAAAGAACACCCAGGGCTGATCTCCTTTAGAATGGACTGGTTGGCACTTGTAAAAGAATGAAACTAGAACACTTTCTAACACCATACACAAAAATAAACTCAAAATGGATTAAAGATCTAAATGTAAGACCAGAAACTATAAAACTCCTAGAGGAGAACATAGGCAAAACACTCTCCGACATACATCACAGCAGGATCCTCTATGACCCACCTCCCAGAATACTGGAAATAAAAGCAAAAATAAACAAACGGGACCTAATTAAACTTAAAAGCTTCTGCACAACAAAGGAAACTATAAGCAAGGTAAAAAGACAGCCTTCAAATGGGAGAAAATAATAGCAAATGAAGCAACTGACAAACAACTAATCTCAAAAATATGCAAGCAATTCCTATAGCTCAATTCCAGAAAAATAAATGACCCAATCAAAAAATGGGCCAAAGAACTAAATAGACATTTCTCCAAAGAAGACATACAGATGGCTAACAAACACATGAAAAGATGCTCAACATCACTCATTATCAGAGAAATGCAAATCAAAACCACTATGAGGTACCATTTCATGCCAGTCAGAATGGCTGCGATCCAAATGTCTACAAGCAATAAATGCTGGAGAGGATGTGGAGAAAAGGGAACCCTCTTACACTGTTGGTGGGAATGCAAACTAGTACAGCCACTATGGAGAACAGTGTGGAGATTCCTTAAAAAACTGGAAATAGAACTGCCTTATGACCCAGCAATCCCACTGCTGGGCATACACACCGAGGAAACCAGAATTGAAAGAGACACGTGTACCCCAATGTTCATCGCAGCACTGTTTATAATAGCCAGGACATGGAAGCAACCTAGATGCCCATCAGCAGATGAATGGATCAGAAAGCTGTGGTACATATACACAATGGAGTATTACTCAGCCATTAAAAAGAATACATTTGAATCAGTTCTAATGAGGTGGATGAAACTGGAGCCTATTATACAGAGTGAAGTAAGCCAGAAAGAAAAACACCAATACAGTATACTAACGCATATATATGGAATTTAGAAAGATGGTAACAATAACCCTGTATACGAGACAGCAAAAGAGACACTGATGTATAGAACAGTCTTTTGGACTCTGTGGGAGAGGGAGAGGAGAGGGTGGGATGATTTGGGAGAATGACATTGAAATATGTATAATATCATATATAAATGAGTCACCAGTCCAGGTTCAATGCACGATACTGGATGCTTGGGGCTGGTGCACTGGGATGACCCAGAAGGATGATATGGGGAGGGAAGAGGATTCAGGATGGGGAACACATGTATACCTGTGGTGGATTCATTTTGATATATGGCAAAACCAATACAATATTATAAAGTTATAAAATAAAATAAAAAAAAAAAGAATGGACTGGTTGGATCTCCTTGCAGTCCAAGGGACTCTCAAGAGTCTTCTCCAACACCACAGTTCAAAAGCATCAATTCTTTCGTGCTCAGCTTTATTCACAGTCCAACTCTCACATCCATACATGACCACTGGAAAAACCATAGCCTTGACTAGACGGACCTTTGTTGGCAAAGTAATGTCTCTGCTTTTCAATATGCTATCTAGGTTGGTCATAAGTTTCCTTCCAAGGAGTAAGCGTCTTTTAATTTCATGGCTGCAATCACCATCTGCAGTGATTTTGGAGCCCCAAAAAATAAAGTCTGACACTGTTTCCACTGTTTCCCCATCTATTTCCCATGAAGTGATGGGACCAGATGCCATTATCTTAGTTTCCTGAATGTTGAGCTTTAAGCCAACTTTTTCACTCTCCACTTTCACTTTCATCAAGAGGCTTTTGAGTTCCTCTTCACTTTCTGCCATAAGGGTGGTTTCATTTGCATATCTGAGGTTATTGATATTTCTCCCGGCAATCTTGATTCCAGCTTGTGCTTCTTCCAGCCCAGCGTTTCTCATGGTGTACTCTGCATAGAAGTTAAATAAGCAGGGTGACAATATACAGCCTTGATGTACTCCTTTTCCTATTTGGAACCAGTCTGTTGTTCCATGTCCAGTTCTAACTGTTGCTTACTGACCTGCATATAGGTTTCTCAAGAGGCAGGTCAGGTGGTCTGGTATTCCCATCTCTTTAAGAATTTTCCACAGTTTATCGTGATCCACACAGTCAAAGGCTTTAACATAGTCAATAAAGCAGAAATAGATGTTTTTCTGGAACTGTCTTGCTTTTTTGATGATCCAGCAGATGTTGGCAATTTGATCTCTGCTTCCTCTGCCTTTTCTAAAACCAGCTTGAACATCTGGAAGTTCAAAGTTCATGTATTGTTGAAGCCTGGCTTGGAGAATTTTGAGCATTAATTATAGCTTAATGAGTAAAATTAAAAATACTTCATACTCTGAGTGAAAGAGGAGGGGAAGGACCTCCCTGGTGGTCCAGGGGTTAGGACTCCTGATTGGGGAACTAAGATCCCTCATGCCTTGAGGTGTGGCCAATTTTTTTTTTTTTTTTAAAGAAAGAGGAGAAGGTATTTCAAAACCGAAAATCTGACTGTATAATAAGTATGACAATACAATAAAAAACAGGAGTCTACAAATGAAAACCCAGTGATGAGTTCAACAAAACAGCAACAAAAACAGGCCCTTTATAAGCAAAAATAGAAGAATGGCCTGGACTTGAAAAGACAGTGTCAGTATAGATCAAAGCCAAGAATATGCTGAAGTTTACGAAAAACATTATTTCAAGGAATTTGACAGTGGATGGAGGGCAGCAAAAGAGGATGGTCACTGAAAGAAAAGGAAAAAAAGGGTTCTGCTATACTTGATAATGGGGCTTCCCCAGTGGCTCAGCAGTAAAGACTCCCCCTGCAACGCAGGAGACGCAGGAGACTAGGGTTTGAGCCCTGAGTCGAGAAGATCCCCTGGAGGATGGCATGGCAGCTGGATGCAGTAGTGTTGCCTGGGAAATTCCATGGACAGAGGAGCCTGGCAAGGTACAGTCCATGGGATGGCAAAGAGTCAGACAGGACTGAAAGGCCTGAGCGTGCAGCATGCATATGTGATCACGTGATGTTAAAAAACTGACACAAAGAGAGTTGAACGACTCAAACACTCTTGCTCCCCAGTTCCTATCAAGGAGAACTACCTTCAACCTGGGAAGGCTAGAACCAATGCACTTGAGAGGAAATGAAGCCGAAGTTAGGTGGAAAGATGGAAAGAGAAAACCTGGGTTTTTCACAGTTCCAGACTCAGGTGAATTCTGGGACTTAAAAGGAACTTCAGATGTAATCACAAATCCAGGTTACGTCGTCCTTGAGATGAGAAAGTGTCCCAATTTTCAAAAAGGGGGCAAAAGACCTACTGCGATTAAAGTCAATTTTACAAAAGAAAAGATGACTAAAGAGAAGGTGAGCAAGAAGCCCTAATTTTTTAGTTTTAAATAATAATAAGGTAGATGCAGATATGGCAAACTATTTAGACTATGCCTCTAGGAACATAACTTAGCATGGAAATTAAATGAAATGTATAACAAGGTTAATCTGAGATATTCAAAGCGGTGCATAATTTTTATCATGCTGCATCAAGCATAAATGGAGCCCTTCATGCTCATGAAAACAATTAATACTCTTTCAGGCAGCATTTCTGAAGTCAGAGAATGGGAATGGGAGACAGAAGCCAGCCAGCAGCTGCTCCTCTCCTGACGCCACTCCACCCAGACAGGCCTGAGGGAAGGGAGTCACTCTGCCTGAAACCAGGCCAGTCCCAGAGTCCAGCCAACACCGGAGAGCTGGAGCTGGGGCACCAAGTCTCCTGGGATTGTCTGTGAGAGGAAGCCAGGAGACCCTGGTTCTAAGGGATCGCTCTCATCAGGAGGTATCCTCTCTGATGAGATGATCAGCAAGAAGACTCTTTTCTGGGCAACCTTTGAACATGCAGAAACCATGAACTGGGTTAACTGGAGCAAGTGGCTAGGCAGAGAGGAGGAGGACGCAAAGGTCAAGTGGTGGCGAGTCAGCCGTCAACGGCATTTGAGTGTTTGTTATTTACTAGCCAGTGCTCAGGGAAAGGGAGCGGGGTGGATACAGGCTCAACCTGAGTGAGGAACTGAAGCTGGGATAAAAGGGAGAGGCTGCCAGCTAAAAGACACTTCCTGTGGGCAGAGCAGAGAAACGACAGGGGCGGAGAGACGGAAAAAGAGAAAGCTTCAAAGAAACAGCATTCAGACTTCTTACAAGAATGAGCCCTGGGTTTAAAATGATAATGCTGTCTGGCATTTGCTTCAACAATTCAGTGTGTGTTTTCAAGAGCAATGGGGTGGGGGTGGGGATTGGGGGCACAGATGAAACAAGATTGGCTGTATGATCACAATTGCCGAAGACGGATGGTAGCTACCTAGGGGTTCACCACACTATTTTCTCTACTTTTATACATATTTTCTCTTTTTTGGAAGCTACTAAAAATTTCTGATTTGACTCTGTTTAAAAAAAATAAAAAGTCTAAATCCTTTTAATGATCTGCACAATCTTCACCCGCCACCCCCCCTCCAACCCCCATTACTTCTCTAAGCACCTTTCCTTCCCCTCTCTCCCTCACTCTCTGCTGTTTCTTCACCAGACACACTCCTCCCACCTTAGGGCTTTGCAAGGGCTGGTCTCTCTGCTCAGAGTTGTCTGCGCTCAGACATCCACATAGCTTGCCCACCTCCTCAGGGAGGCGTCCCCTAACCATCCTATTCAGAATGTCAGCTCTCTCCCCTTTCCTCCAGCTTTGGAAGGACAAAGGAATTCGGATTTATCACCCCGTGTTTATTTTTTCCACACATTTAAAATCTTCAAACGTATTACCTAATTTACTTATTTCTCTTTCAGTTCAGTTCAGTTCAGTCACTCAGTCGTGTCCGATTCCTTGGGACCCTATGGACTGCAGCACACCAGGCTTCCCTATCCATCACCAACTCCCAGAGCTTGCTCAAACTCATGTCCATTGAGTCAGTAATGCCATCCAACTATCTCGTCCTCTATCGTCCCTTCTCATTTCTTCAATCTTCCCCAGCATAAGGGTCTTTTCTAAGGAGTCAGTTCTTCCTATCAGGTGGCCAAAGTATTGGAGCTTCAGCTTCAGCATCAGTCCTTCCAATGAATATTCAGGACTGATTTCCTTTAGGATGGACTGGTTTGATCTCCTTGCAGGCCAAGGGACTCTCAACAGTCTTCTCCAACACCACAGTTCAAAAGCATCAATTCTCCGGTGTTCAGCTTTCTTTACGGTTCAACTCTCAATCCATACGAGACTACTGGAAAAACAATATCTTTGACTAGATGAACCTTTGTTGGCAAAGTAACGTCTCTGCTTTTTACATTCTGTCTAGGTTGGTCACAGCTTTTCTTCCAAGGAGCAAGAGTCTTTTACTTTCATGGTTGCAGTCACCATCTGCAGTGATTTTGGAGCCCAAGAAAATAAAGTCTGTCACTGTTTTCATTGTTTTCCCATCTATTTGCCATGAAGTAATGGGACCAGATGCCATGATCTTAGTTTTTTGAATGTTGAATTTTAAGCTAGCTTTTTCACTTTCATCAACAGGCTCTTTAGTTCCTCTTTACTTTCTGCCATAAGGGTGGTGTCATCTACATATCAGAGGTTATTGATATTTCTCCCAATCTTGATTCCAGCTTGTGCTTCATCCAGCCCAGCATTTCACATGATGTACTCTGCATATAAGTTAAATAAGCAGGGTGACAATATACAGCCTTGACGTACTCCTTTTCCTATTTGGAACCAGTCTGTTGTTTCATGTCCAGTTCTAACTGTTGCTTCCTGACCTGCATACAGATTTCTCAGAAGGCAGATAAGGTGATCTGGTATTCCCATCTCTTTAAGAATTTTCCACAGTTTGTTGTGATCTACATAGTCAAAGGCTTTGCTGTAATCAATGTTTTTCTGGAATTCTTCTGCTTTTTCTATGATCCAAAGGATGTTGGCAATTTGATCTCTGGTTCCTCTGCCTTTTCTAAACCCAGCTTGAACATCTGGAAGTTCTTGGTTCACGTACTGTTGAAGCCTGGCTTGGAGAATTTTGAGCATAACTTTGCTGGCGTGTGAGATGAGTGCAATTGTGCGGTAGTTTGAGCATTCTTTGGCATTACCTTTCTTACAGATTGGAATGAAAACTGACCTTTTCCAGTCCTGTGTCCACTGCTGAGTGGACTGTTTTCCAAATTTTCTGGCATATTGAATGCAGCGCTTTCACATCATCTTTTAGGATTTGAACTAGCTCAGCTGGAATTCTATCACCTCCACTAGCTTTGTTCATAGTGATGCTTCCTAAGGCATCACTATGAATAAATCTATCTCTTTAGCACTAGAATTGGAAACAGCAGAGAAACAGGGAATTTTTGTGGGTTTTTTTCTGAGGGGGTCATTGTTCGGTGACTTGAGTAATGCCTGCACCCAGTAAGTGTAGGGAGTTTTAGGACCACTTGTAAAGCTGAGGCTAGGGAGGGAGTTAGATGTCTTCGGCCCTGGTACTAGTGTCTTCTTCAATAGCATGTGTAGCTAAGACCTATCCACTCCCACCCCGCTCTCTCACACTACACAAGAAATCTGGGGCACTCTGATTCCTGAGGAGGAGTGCAGAACTTATACATAGCTCATCTGCATCATTGCCCTCCTCCCCAAACTCAAGGCAGAGATTTCATAACATGGTTTCAAGACATCTAAGGCTAGCTCCAGTTATATTATGTGACATCACAAACTTCTCAACCAAACTCTTCATGACAAGGAGAGGAATGTCTGTCTAAACCATATAATTGAAAAACTTCTCAAAACTGGGGCTTTGTAACTTTCAGGAAATTTTAGGCTTTAGCAAAAGGTCTATTTTTAGGAGGAAGTTGTCACAAAACCAAAACCCAATTTAAAAAGACTACTTTGTGCCATGACATTTTGTGTGTGCGGCAATTTTCAATAGCCTTATTCCTTCCTGCATTTACAGCTACCTCCCTTTGCTAGGAAGTCACTCCTGTACATGCCTTCATTTTTATATGGCATGAGCTAGCTATGGAACTTGGGCAAATTACTCCTTTGGGCCAGTTTTCTTATAACAAAAACATCCCCAGAGGATGCATGTGTACATCTCAGAACTTTCAGAAGATAGACTTAATTATAGGAAATCAAATAAATAATAGAATGCATGCATGCTCCCTCAGTCACATCTGACTCTTTGCGATCCCCTGGACCACAGCCCACCAGGCTCCTCTGTCCATGGGATTTTTCTAGGCAAGAATACTGGAGTGGGTTGCCATTTCCTCCTCCAGGGGATCTTCCTGACCCACAGATCAAACCTGCATCTCCTGCATTGCAGGCAGATTCTTTACCACTGAGCCACTAGGGAAGCCCACATCTTTTTTAAACAATGTTATTAATCAAAGAAAATACCTTCTGATCTATTCACAAGTGATTATTCAGTGGTATGTCATCATTCATAATACAGATGCATGTAGAGTCTGGACCACCTTGCTGCGCTGACCAAGGCCAGAAAGTAAGCCTGGAGTGGAATGGACAAGCTCCTGGGCCTCGGTTCCCACAGACCAGGCCTAGCTGCCTTGTGCTGCTCCTAGGCCTGAGCAGAGAGTGCCATCTGGAGGATCCCCATTTCAGAGAGAATCCAGTGCAAAAGTGACCATGCATGGGTCACCAACCATTCAGAATCCACACTGCAACAGAACCACTATTGAGTTACCTCGGGGGTTTGCCTTTTTAACAGAAACTCCATGTTACTAAAACCTTGGAGACCCTTTCTGGAATTTCATTTCCCTGTCATTGGTATAGTTCTGGGTGTAATCTGGGAAGAGCTTCTTCTCGTTGACCTACAGATACAAGAGTCAAGCCTCTTAAAGTTCCTTTACCCTCGGGACTTCCCTGGCAGTCCAGTGGTTAAGACTTTCCCTTTCAATGCAAGGGGTGTTGCAGGTTTGATTCCTGGTAGGGGAACTAAGATCCCACATGCCTCCTGGCCAAAAAAACCCCCAAAACGTAAAACAGAAGTTCAACACTGTAACAAGTTCAATAAAGACTTTGAAAATGGTCCACATCCAAAAAAAAAAAAATCTTAAAAAAAAAAATCCCCTTACTCCCATAATCCACACTCTTGCTAGAGGAAGAAGGTTCCCCTCCCAGTCCATCCTAGGTTCCCGGTCAGAATAGTTACCCCAAGGTCTCAGTGAGAGCTGCAAGACCCTACTCCCATGTTGCTCAGTCAGATGGCTCATCTCTGACCAGAACGAATATTCACTTAAACGCCAGTTGTTCATTGCCTTGGCAATTGGAGTCTGCCCGCTCTGTGTGCTATAATATACAGAGTATTCATCAGAGGAACAAATGCTGAGGGATGGAGTCTACCCAGCCTCAGAAGAATTGTGATGGTTTTTTGTGCTAATGGGGGGGAGGGAAGGGATGAGGAGCACACTATTCAGATATAAGAGATCCCACCCCTCAATTGCTACACCTGTCAAGCAACAGGAATAGCTTTTATGAACAAAAGAAATCTTCTATTGTGTGTTAACAGTCCTGTAATTCATGTATTTCAGTTCTGTCCTTAGCTCCCCATTCTTTCCATCGCTGAAAAAAAAAGAATGCTACCTCAAATTGTGTGGATTTTCAAAAACAGTTATTTTCTTCATCTGTGAAAACGGTCCCCTCTCCCTCTCTCAAGGAAGACAACTTCTTTGTTCTCAAAAAAAAACTAAAGTTGGTTCAGGCGTCTTTTTTCTGTGCGTTGTCATAATAGGGTATGTTGAGTATAAATAAACAGGTTGTCATTAACCACAGCTGAGTTCTCTGATTAAAAAAAACACCAGCCTTCTTTCTAATTCATTCTTCTATGACCTCTAAACAGGTAAAAGGAAAACTAAGCAACCAGAATGTCTAGCGGCTGAGCCCGAACTAAGAACAAGGGGAAGTGGGAATAATTGAAGGCAGTTTACTCTATGCATGCCGGGGACTGGGGGCTGAAGCCTGAAGAAGCAGGCCACTGCACTGAAATCTTTCTCCAGACGGCACTTTCTCCGAGGCGCACACACATGACACTCTTCTCCCTCTTTTCACAAGAGGAAATCATAGTTCTGCATAAAGAGATACAATCCAGAGTTCTACAGAGAATGACTTCAATCTAATATAAACTTCCAATGGCTGCAGATTTACAAACACAGAAAGTTGAGCTGTAGGATTAACCACGTTCACCAAATAAAGGATTAGGCTGTAGAACCGAGTTCGCGCCTCACAGCATGTACAGACCGAAGGCACGCTGCAATTTAAAACCTTTGCCATCTGATAGGTACAGAAACAGTGGAATTTGAGAAGACAAAAAAAAAAAAAAGAAGAAGAAGAAGAAAAGAAAATCCAATTAACAAAAGTAGAATTTAGTCTGGGAATTCCCTGGCAGTCCACAGGTTAGGACTCTGCACTTTCACTGCCTAAGGCCTGGGTTCAATCCATGGTCAGGGAACTAAGATCCTACGAGCCGTGCGCAAGGTCAGAAAGAAAAAAGCATTTAGTTGAAACAGCGAAAAGTGCCAAAAATTTATACTAAAAGAAAGTCTTAGGGGTCCTAGGAATGTTGAGAAATTTTCAGAGAGTATCATGAAGAAGGAAGATAAGTCCGTGATTCCTCTGTGAGGATCATAAATGTCAATAAAAAAAATGGCACAAAAGACAGGAAAACTTGATGGCCTCCTTTGTTAAGCTCCCTATTATTAAAGACACTCACCCATAGCTCTGAAAATCATTATTTATTGGAAAGAAAAATTAAAAGCAGTCTCTTTAATTCCCACGAGACCAAATATAGTTCCCTTGCCCTCCAAAATAAATCTCCCATCCCTCACAAATTCTTTATCCTGACTCTTGGAATGTCCTGGATTCCTTGATCCAAGGCCAGGGCTTATATTTTCAATGGATACAGTCCCCAGACCCTGGGAGCAACATGAAACAATGTCACCCTCGAGTTTCTTATCATGGGAGGGCGGCTGAAAAGTCAACAACTTGAGGTACTTTATTTGATATCTTAGCATACAGGCCAGGAGGTAAGGCGTTCTTGGGTGAAATCAAACTTCCACAACATATCAGTGATTCCAACAAGTCTTTAAAGGAGTGATGACGCCAAGAGGAATCCTCCTGGCCAAGGCATGGCCTTCCCAGGAAGATGAAGCTATTTAATCTTAGCAAGGGTGGCTGCTCTTCTTTCTGTGTTCTGGAACAAGGCACGGATTAAAGCTTTCACTTCACTGGAAGAGAATGCAGTTGCCAAGGGCCCTTTTCCATCTGCCCACCTGCAAAATAAAAAAATACAATTTCTATTTCCTATTAAGTATAAGCAAAGTTTTTAAATTGCTTACTTGATTCCAAACATGTATTTGTTTAACTCATTACTGACCAAGGGATTTTTGCAGAAACTACTGCCTGTGGCCGGTGATTTGTTATATAAATGATATTAATTCAATAATGTGTTAAAATGGAACTAAACAAGTTCTGGCATTTTCCCCCTTCTTTATGAGTCTACCACTCAGTATCTTTAACATCTTCTGCCTCTTGGCTGCATTTTGATATCAGCAGAGACAGATGAAGAGACCAAGTTAGAAAGATAAAAACTCTCCTCCCTTATTCTATACTCACTAAGCCCGTTTAAACTTGACAATTATGACCACATGCTCACAGGGTTATATAGAGAAATGGGATCTGTAACTACTTTAAAAAGCGAACCACAGGCAAGCACATTTTAACTGACAAAGAATAGGCACAAAAAAGAATACATAAAATCACAAACACAAAAAAAGTCAGTAGAATAAAGGGTAAAAAATATGAACAGCTCACAGACAGAAAGAACAAAAACTAATTGTTACCAGTGGGGAGAGGGAATTTAGAGGTAGGGGACTAAGAGGTACAAACTAATAAAATAAATTACAAGGATATATTGTACAACACAGGGAATATAGCCAATAATAACTATAAAGGGAGTATAACCTTTAAAAACTGAATCACCATATTGTGCACCTGTAACTTAATAATATTATGCATCAAAATGCTTTTTTCCACAAAAAAGCACAGATTTTTCAATATAAAAAAAAAGAATAGGCATTTTACAATGGAAAAAAAAAGATCACTAAAAAGATGCTCAATGTCATTAGAATTCAGGGAAATATAAACTGAAAGGACAATGAGCCATTTCACAGCAACTAGCCCAGGAAAAAATTTCAAGTCTGATAATACCAAATACTGGTGAAAATGTGAAACAACAGAATAAATAAACTATGAAATATGCAGCTATAAGATAAGTAACTCACAGGGATGTAACATACCCATAAGGAATATAATCAATATTGTAACAACTTTGGTGATGGATGGCAACTGCTATTCCTGTGGTGATCATTTCATTGCATAAAAATATCAAATCACTATGTTTTAAACATGAAAGCAATATAATATGTTAATTGTAACTCTTTTTAAAAAAACTATGACTATTACAGAATATGATACAGCAGTGCATATGAACTGTAGCTACACATACTTTCATGAATGAATTTTCTAATCAAAAGAAGCAAGTTATAGAAGATTCCATTAACAGGAAGTTCAAAAACAGGCAAGTCTAAAATTTATATTAGGGATATGTACGAATGTGGTAAAACTATAAAGAAAAGCAAGGAGATAACACAAAATTCAAGACAGTTACCTCTGGGGGAGGGGGGACCATTTGGGGAACAGCACATAAGGGTCTTCAAAGGTAATGATAATATTTTTCTTAAGTTGGGTAATAGGTATGCAAACATTTATTTTACTCTTTTTTTCTTTAGACCTGTGAATATGTTATATATACTGTACTCCTTCATAGGTATATTTTTTAATTTTTAAATGTTTAAACTACACACTGGAGATAGTTACTTTGGTAAAAAAATATATATATTTTCTCAATTAGTTTTTATCCTTATATCTACTGAAATCTCTGGGAGGAGAAACATCTTCCTAGTCAGAAGAAAAGAAGCTGAGATATATCAGTATTGTAACTGTTCTCAACAAAGAATTAATGATCATTCTTGGGCTGCAAGAGGGCTCTTTTAACAGCAGAAACAAAATTTCTCATCTGCTGCCCTCTGGAGTCTTATCTGAAGACATAACCCACCAAGGACTTGTAAATAACAGAGGAATCAACTGAAGTTTGTACTAAGTGCAGTTAGAGGTCTTCTGAGGTGATTTTTTTTTTCAAGCAAAACTCTCATTTACCTTGTTTAAGAATGAATAGTATTTGCTGGTAACAACTCAGACACATCGAGGACAGCTAGCTAGTCTAATATACTTGGGCATCTATAATAAACCAACCTAAATCAGCTAGACAAGTAGCTATAGAGATGGATATGGACCTTAACGCCTATTCAGTGCATTCTCTATGCAAGGTTATGTGTGCTTGTTAATCATACACCAAGACAATAATTAAAGCATCCATGGATATGCAACTAGCCAACATCTATCCTGTTTTGCACAGTATCAATGACCTTCACACACTCAATAGGATACAACAAAGCACGCAATTGCAGAGTATAGCAATGTTAACTGATGGTGCTGAGAGAAAACAACATCCACTGTATTTAAGAAAAGAGGAATCCTTTCTATGTGTGTGGTACTGAATCCCCGTAGAAAAACTGCTGCCCAATCAAACAATGGTTTGATGCTGACTATTCTTACAGGTAAAAGTCACTTCTCTACTAACATATCAAAATCGATCTTAAAATGTATCCCCTGTTGGTTAAAATGGGCAAGAATTTCCATCTAGGTGTCAGAAGGTTGTATTTCTTGTAAGTGCAAGTGGTACAAGATCATCTATCTGTAGAGCACGACAAAACAACATGCTCAAGACAAAAAATAACAGAAGCAAGAAGTCCTTACACTATCAAATATGAACAGTGGTTACGAGATCCGCACTACGACAGGCTGTGCAAAGGCCCCAGTTATGGCTACTTGATATGAAACCTTCCTGAGTAACATTAAGAAACAGAGAAAAGCACTGCCTTCAATGGCCCTAATATTCTTTTATAGTTGTGAAGACATAAATCAGTCCTACAGAAGGGTTTTACCCACCGATCCCCAATTTCTTGCAAACTGGCTTGTAGCATCATCATCAGTTCTTTGAATGGCATCCATTTTGACACATAGACTGGAACCTCTTCTTGGTATTTCTTATTCTCGTTTTCTTCAGACAGAGGTGCAAATACTTGAGGTCCTTCATCCACCACTGTTTTGCACAAGGAATACAATCTGTCAGCGTCTTCGGTAGAGATGTCCTGATTTTGCACAAAGGGAACACGACAGAACAGAATTGGACCAGTTTAGTGGTTAGAAAAAAGCAGATCTTTGGTGCAAGCTATTCAGGGGGTCAGTGGCAGCTAGATGTTTTCCAACCAATTTAGCAGATCTTACTGATCTCATCAGCTCTGACAATACTCCCCAAACTAGAATGACACGCAATAGGTTTCAACAGATTGTCGGTAATTTCATTTGCCTACATGAAAGAATCTGTTTCTCCAGTAGAAAATGGTACAGCGTGCTGGAAAGCAGAGAATCTTATTACAGGGGTTTAGCCAATCTATATTTTAGAGGAATCAGCTCGCAGAGTCCAGGCAACTTTCCTTCAGGACCACACATATAGTCCCAATGTCAACAGGGTGCTGGTAAAGTGGTGCCTGCACAAGGCTGCATTCTATCTTACTAAATTAGAGTTTTCGATCCACTTACTCATTAAGTATACAACTTCACACTCTGTATTTTGGGAGCACTGCCCCATTTCCAGGCTCCTCACTCATAATTTACACAGGTGCCAGGTGGTGTCAGCCGTATAATCCTACTTTCTTAGATAGGTATGAAGGACAGAGATTAGCAAGACTCCAGCAAAACAGAATTAAGACAAAAGTGAGAAAATAACAGTATAATGACTTAGACATGAAACACGAACAATTTCTTCTACCATCTGTGTTGACTAAAAATGAGGCATCAATATCATCTGGAAGAGCAGCTGCAGCTCAAGTCTGGAGAGGCATCTAGTGGCCCTTACCTCCAGGGCAGTGATCCTGCCAATAATCTCAGAGACCGCTGTGTTGAGTAAAGTCCCCATAGCCTTGCAATATATGTTCACCGGCAGAACATCCTGCCACACAACTCCAAGTCTCTTTAGCTGGTGCAGCACCTGTCAGAAAAACACAGATCTTTACATGGAACAGAAGTGGTTACAACTCTTTTCCTAGATTTACATTTACCGTTTCTGTGTGTGTGGAAGAAGAGGTGTTATACAAAAGTGATGTAAAGCCATTCAGAACACATGTTTCTCGAATATTTCACCCTAGTGATATCCTTGCTTGATGAAAAATACTTACCCTGTGGACGGAAAAACTGGAGTAAAAAGGTATGTCACTTAAGAGAGAGAAGCATTTTTTTTTAAGATGAAAGCTAGTATTTCAAACTTCTCAAAGTTCATGGGTTAAAACACTGGGTTGGTCAAAAAGCTCATCTGGGTTTTTTGCAACATCTTATGGGAAAACCCAAACAAACTTTTTGGCCAACCCAATACTTGCGATGGGAGACGTATTAGATAACTAGGCGCACTACTGGCTTGATGGGAAGACAGCTTCCTACTGACTTGGTGGGGCAGGGAAAAGCAAAGGAAAGGCCATCAATGTGACTAGAAAAGGTGGCCACATTTCCACAGGCAGTTGTGGGGAATCAACTGAGCTACCTGCCACGTACACTTTGCTCCTTAAAAACAAGCAGGAAGCATTTAAAGAAAGAGCACGAACTGCAGAGCTAACAACAGCTCCCCACCTGCCGCACCGCTTTACTTGCTGCAGAATAATTGTCCTCATCGTCCATGTTTGAAAAGTTTCTAGCACTTGATAACCTTTCCAGGAGTTCTCCTTTCTGTGCCCGCATCTGGGCCAGAAAACACTCTGTCCCTATGACGAGAAAAGAGAATAAAGAATTCTGAGTGTTGTTCAGTTACACACAGGGTGGAAGAGAAGAGACAAGAAGGAATCGAGTATATGTTTTTGCCTATTTGAAAACAACTGCTTGTTAGTTAACATAAGGTGGCCCTAAGGTTACGATTAATAAAAACACCACTTCTAATACATCAGCCAGTCCCTCTAAGCCCATCCTCAGAATAGTGAGCTTTTTTCAAAAGTCTATCCAGAATCAGATAAGAAAGACTACATATACAGTAGAAGCCACTGCTTATTTTTCTGATATATCTACACTACCTCAGGGGAAAGTCAGGAATTGAAAAGCTAAGTAAATGATACAGATTCTCTGCTTTTCCTAGGCTGTCATTATAGTAAACATACTGATATCCCATATTTCTTTTGATTTTTAATAATCAGAAGTAAAGCTAAGGGAGGTAGAATGGAAGGGAGCTGGTGTGAGGTTTTGCAAACGAATAAGCACTGACATTAGTGACTCTTACGAACAATGCTAACAGGACTGTCACACTACACCTCTTAGGACATGTCACTCTACTGACATAACTCTAATTTGGTGAATTCACCACATACCAGCAATGCAGTTTGGAACTCTAATGTACCACAGAATCATGTCATGAAAAATTAATGCTTTCAAAAGATTGCATTCACTTCATAAAGCTAAATAACTGGGAACACCTGCGAATTAAATGCCCCCTCTCTTCCAATATAGCTCAGGGACAACCATCTAATTTCAAACAGGTCTCATTTGTAAATTACACAGATACTAGTCTGACAAGCTGCATTATCAAAATGCTTTCCTACATTTAAGGCATCATTACCAAGTCTCCGGAAGCCAGGTACAAGGTCCACAAAAGTAGTAGTGCCATCGCACAGAATGGGGGCAAGACGCAATCTGAACTGATGCCCGAGGGTTAGCAAGTGGTGGGCAATATACATACAGTTGTTGTGGTGAATGGCAGCCAGCTGTGGCAGTTTTTGAAGGTTCTCCCTAGGTCAGGAGGAAGCGAAGGAAAAGAAAGAAATCACCTGTTACTGAAGTTGACTCGTCTAATGACTTTCAAGGTATTAATCATTGTCTACTGTATAAATGCTATACGTAACAAGATGTAAACTCATCGCTCCCACTCCCACGCAGTGAGTTTGTTCTGCCCGCATGAGACCTTATTCGATAAAACTAGCCCTGTGATTAACAAGAAAGAAAGAGCAAGGGGATGGATGTTTACCTGTGTCAACTCTTTGTACTAGAAACCTAGAATCGCTATACATAATTCCCATAAAATTTAACACTGGTAAGTCTGTGGAAATATAGGTTTGCTTCCTCTTTCTCCAAACTACTATTTCATTTATACAATGAAGCACTTAACTATTTTCCAGTTCACTAGTTTTCAAAGATGGCTGCAGATTAGAGTCATCTGAGAAAGTTTAAATATATATATGCTTAGACTTCACTCTCCAAACAGAACACAATCTCTGAGTGAAATCAGGGCATTTATATGTTTTAAAACCCCCCCAGGTGATTTTAAATTTTCCTAAAAGATTAAAAATCACTTTTTTCATTCGTCCACACCTATTAGTCTATTTGCCTAGCTTGGGAACAGAGCTTGTCTTAAACCTCTGCTACATATCCACTTGCAGTCATTCAATTAAAACTTCCTGGTTTTCAATTAAAACTTCCGTTCCATGTCAGGCTAGAATATACAAAGCTGGAAACTAACAACCTAAGACAGTTGTCCTCACTTTGGGCTACACATCGGAATCATCACAGGGCTTTAGAAAACAGAGATATCTGAGTCTTAAATCACACCTATACATCGAAATCTCTAGAATTAGGGCCCAAGCAAATATATATATTCTCAAAGGTCCATGAAAGAGTCTAAAATACTGCCAAAGCTGAGAACACCAATCTAGAACTAATTTAGGTTCTCAAAGTGTGGTCCCCTGGCAAGAAAATAGCATCATTACCTGGAAATCTGTTAAAAAGTCTAGGCTTTATCCCAACCCTGCTGCTAAAGCTTAAGTTCCAATACTTTGGCCACCTGATGTGCAGAGCCGATTCACTGGAAAAGACCCTGATGCTGGGAAAGATTGAGGGCAGGAGAAGGGTGTGGCAGATGAGACGGCTGGACAGCACCACTGACTCAATGGACATGAATTTGAACAAACTCTGGGAGACGGTGAAGGACCAGGAAGCCTGGTGTGCTGCAGTCCACGGGGTCTCAAAGAGTTGGACAAAACTTAACGATCAAACAACGTTACTGCAGCCCTACTGAATCAGATATCTGGGGCATGTAATCTGTATTTTAGCCAAGTTTCCTGGTGATTCTGAAACATACTAAAGTTTGTAAACCACTGGTCTAGCATAAAGTTCTCAAATCATACAAAGGGGGGAAACAACAAATCTAACTCCACCCCAGTGTGAAAAATGTTTCTAAGCACAAAAAGCCCTAAGCCAACTGTCTTTGAATCCCCAAGAACATGGCTATCAACTGACCTGAAGAGATTTTCTCTTTTCCTTTACCTAACTAAGAAGAAAGTGAAATAAAAGTTTTAAGCCACCGCAAAGAGAATACAAATAAAAATAATAAGTTTACAATAAATAAGTGGTCTTTTAGAACAAAATAACTGGGCCTACTTAAAAACATCTCAATTGTTCGAAAATCTATAAACATTAAACTGACCTTTTCTTTGAAACCAGAGTTCTTGACTTAAGGAATAGCTTTGCTGACATATTACTTAAAATATTTATAAAGTCATCCAAAACACTTTATTTGGATGATAGAGAGAACTCCTGGAGGCTTAAATATTAACTTATCAGATTAATATCAAAAGAAACTTTAAAAATCCAAGATGTGAGGTAAATACAGCCTAAGATCACTAAGAAGAGCAGCTGTGTGTGTGTGCTAAGTCACATGCAGTCTCTCCTAGAAGTGTTGATTCATGTCCTTGCGGTGGGGTGAGAAGCAGAAAAGGTGGAGGAAGATGGAGTAACTTCAGTTATGTCCAGCTCTCTGCAACCCTGTGGACTGCAGCCCACCAGGCTCCCCCGTCCCCGGCCTTCTCCAGGCCAGGACACTGGGGTGCAGTTGTCATGCCTCCTCCAGGGGGTCTTCCCGACTCAGGGATCAAACCAGCACCTCTTAAGTATCCTGAATTGGCAGGCAGGTTCTTTACCTGCCACCTGGTATTAAGTCTGCAAAGCTATGAATGCCAAGGAAAAAATGTGGGATGTTTACTAGATAGCAATATGGAGCGATGGATGACCTTTTTGTTTTGCAACCAAGTAAAGTGAGACAGTTTTGAAAATACCTACCATTGCTAATAGGATAAAAGTTCTCTTGAGTTTTCAAATCTGTCTTACCTACTATACTACAGATGAAATGGCAACCCACTCCAGTGTTCTTGCCTGGAGAATCCCGGGGACGGGGGAGCCTGGTGGGCTGCCGTCTATGGGGTCACGCAGAGGCAAACACGACTGAAGTGACTTAGCAGCAGGAGCAGCAGCACAGGACCCCTATTAATTGATTATTAAATGACTGATGTTCTTTAAACATGTATTGTAAATGGTTTATTGCACTTTATTGTGAGTTTTAGCAGCCAATTATCTTATGTGGGAATATAAAGTTACTGTTTTAACCTGACTCAAACATTTCAAGCCTACAATATTATACAGAAGTTAGACACAGTGGCACTTACTTGTGATATGTTGGTACAACATCATGGAACAAATGGAAGATATTCCTCACTGAGTAGAAAAGTTGAACAGCACTAAAAAGAAAACACAGTTTCAAGAGAAATGCGTAAGGATATAAAGGCAATGAGAAAAAAAATTCAAAGTCAGTGCACCTTAAGTGAGGTCCCCCACTAGGACTACAGCTGGAGAGACTAAGCTCAGTCCACAGCTGAGACTACAGCTGCCTTGGCCACTGCTGAGAACACCACTCCTCTGGATGGAATGAATTCTCAGCTAGGAGTTACCAACTGAACTGCAGGTCTGAAAACCTGGGCCCATTCACAGCATTAAGAACAGTGGCGTTCAGCCCAAAGCCTCTTTTCCATTTATCAATTTGTGTTCTGCCAGGACCCCGAGTATCCCTTCAGTAATGAATGAAGCTAAGCCTCAGCAAATGTCACCTGCTCACTGGCGCACTCTGCAAAGGGCAAGGCATCAATAAAGGCACTCACTGGTGCTGCCAGGGCCAGTCTGCCTTCAGCCTCCACCTTTTCTCCTTCTCACCCCAATGCAAGGACATGAATCAACATTTCTAGGAGAGAATCCAACCTCAAGATTTCTTGCCCTTTAAGTCTGGTCTTAGAACACATGAAGATTATTATTAAAAACCTCTCAGAGCAAATAAAAGGCTCATGGAGCTTACTTCTACATAAGACTAACTAAAACTATGTACCCTGAGTAAGTCACAGGAATTCCACCAATGACTATTAAAAATTAGTCATGGTTCACTATACCCCAAAACACTGTTAAAACTTGATGACTATGATACCTGACTAAATTATTACATTGTATTTTCATTGCATTGTTGCTGTTTGAAGTTCGATAATAGGAAAGTGGGTTGTTGTAATTGTGTTTTTGTTTGTCTTATTAAAACTAATTTTTTGGTGAGAAGGATGTCCGTAGACATTCAGTATACAAAAGTGTTGTTTGGTGGGACTTTCCTGGTGGTTCAGTGGCTAAGTCTCTGCACTCCCAATGCAGGGGAGGTGGGTGAGATCCTTGGTCAGAGAACCAGATCCCACAGTCCGAAACTAAGAGTTCGCATGCTGCAAGTAAAGACCCAACAGGCTGCAACTAAGACCTGGTGCAGCCAAATAAGTGAATTTAAAAATACACACACACACACACACACACACACATACACACATATATATAGTTTGGTATTATCTTATGAAAAACTGCCTTGCGTCCCTAACTTCTGCTTGAGTATATTTCAGGTGAATGCCATGTAAAAATGCCTGCATGCATACTCAGTCACTCAGTCATGTCCAACTCTTTGTGATGCCATGGACTGTAGTCTGCCAGGCTCCTCTGTCCACCAAAGTTTACAGGCAAAAATAGTGGAGTGGGTTGCCATTTCCTACTCCAGGGGATCTTCTAGACCCAGGGATCAAACCTGCATCTCCTGTGTCTCATGCATTGGTAAGTGGATTCTTTACCACTGGGCCACCTAGGAAGCCCTATTCACTCCTATATTTATTCTGCCAAGTGAAAGGGAAAGTCACTCAGTGTCCGACTCTTGTGACCCCATGCACTATATAGTCCATGGAATTCTCCAGGCCAGAATACTGGAGTGGGTAGCCTTTCCCTTCTCCAGGGGATCTTCCCAACCCAGGGATCAAACCCAGGTCTCCCACATTGCAGGTGGATTCTTTACCAGCTGAGCCAAAGGGAAGCTCTTATTCTGCCAAAAGAGTATATAATTCCCTTCACATGTATTACATTTTTCTTCCTCCTTATATTTAAAACCAGACGGACTTGTGAATATAATGATTCACTGAAGTCATGGAAGTATTTTAGTATGCATGTTCTTTCTGGAACAGAATAAAGGGGTTTGTTTATACATGGGGATTAAAACTTCAGAAGCCCCTTGGAAGATGCAATTTGATTAAGTCAAGCTCTAACTGAAACTGTTTTCCTATGAGAACATGAAATAAAAAACTGTGATACACAGATTCAAACTAAAGAGGCTTTGGAAAACCCACTCTACGATCAACTTGGGCTACAGCCTACCATCGTCTCCTCAGTCTGGTTCAGGAGTAGGGGAAGGAGCCTATTAAACAAAAAGAGATTCAAATATGGAAGTATGTGGGATCGAGTTTAGGTATCTTGAATATAATGCTGATTAGAAGAAATCTTCTGGAAAGGGAGAAATCAGAACTTTGGTGCATTTCATTCTTTTCCATCTGCCTCTGGCTGCCCAACAAACTATTACTGCTTAAAATTAGTATTTAAAATAGAAATTAATTAGGAACTAGATTTCAAAAGGTAAAATGAATGTTAGGCTAAAGAGCCAGAGCATGCTGAAGCAGATGGTACAACTACCACTATGACCACCACCACCAATACTAATTAACATCTGAGTATTAATTACTTCCCAGGGAGCATTCTATGTTCTTCATAAGAGCTTTCTCATGTAATACCATTCAAGTCAAATAAAAAGTTAAAAGTAAAAAATTAAAGAGCTTTTTGTTAACAAGTGATTAACAATTTTTAATGTCAAATCCAGTTGTCCATCCTCATATATGATTTTATTTCTCATACTTTGCTGTAAGACAATATGTTGTTATAAGTAAAAGTTAATTACCAATACATACCTGTGTGCTATACTGATTCTTCAGGGAAAAAAATATTAACTAATAGGGTAAGAAAACCCAAAGAATTCCAGTTAATTTTCTTAATAAATGTCTAGTTTAGATACACATTTAACCAAGTCATTGCCATTTTCAGATAACTCAGAACTCATACCATTGATCACTGCTGGTTGTTGCCTCCAGTAAAGTCTGATAGGCAAGTTCCATTAACTTCTTCACAGATTCACTGATGCGACATGTGGGCAAAGAAAAGGAATGTTGGTCCAATGTATTCTCAGGCTCTAAATTCGCCACTTCATTGTACTGAGCGGTGGACGCTTTCTGTACTTGTAGCTGGTCGTCCTCATCAGGACGAAGTAAGTCTGGCACACTTATCTTAGAAGCAGGAGTGATCTAAGAGTCAAACACAGAAAATGCATTGTCCTCAGAATAATCCAGATGCATGCAGATGGTGAGGAATGAGATACTGACCGCTTCCATCACAATTAAGCTGTGGATCCACAGAATAATTACAAGATATGAGTGAACATGGCAGTTCTTTAATGACTGCTCAACCTTGGGTGAAAGGATGTCATAAGGAATAAGCAATACCCTTTACTGGGCCATTCTTTTCACTCTGTGCATTCTTACTCTGGGTGGAAAACAACAAAGCTGTGAAACTGACCCAAGATTTTAGGTAAATGAAAGGACCTTCAAAAAATCCTCTTTCTCAGATTAGACTGTTGGATTAACGCACACCAGTATGACTTTGTGTTCCACTGTCATTAAGTTATTTCCCAACAGAAACATGTCTCGGCTTAGCCAAAGAAACAACACATTCAAGCTAGCTTATGCTGCTCTTAAAAACAAAATTCCAAACAAAATCCAAAAACGTTCCCTCCATTTACACTGAATGAGAATTCCCAGATTTGGTGAAAATAAAGAGAAGAACGGGGCTTCCCTGGTGGCTCAGCAGTAAAGAATATGGCCTGCAATGCAGGAGGCAGTGGTTTGATTCCTGGGCTGCGAGGACCCCCTGGAGGAGGGCATGGGAACCCACTCCAGTATTCCTGCCTGGAGAATCCCATGGACAAAGAAGGCTCCACAAGGTTGCAAAGAGTCAGACACGACTAAAGCGCGTGAGCACACACACACAAAGGGAAGAATACTAGGCCTCTAGTCTGGAAACATCAGTGATATTTTCTACCCTAACTTTAAACAAAGTCATTTAACCTCTCTTGATCTCAATTTTCTCATTGCAATATGAAGAAATTGCACTAAAATAATGTGCCAGGGTCCAGCCCCGGCTGATCCAGGGTATTCAAAGGGGAGATGGCATCGGCGAGGATCAGGATACAATAGCTAAATTAGATATTAATTAGAGATATAAAGAGTAATAGAATGAGGATAGCTCAGTAGCAAAATTCAGTGGAGAAAAGAGGCTGAGTAGCTTGGTTTACACGGGAGACCAATAAAACTTCAAGACAAGAAGTATGCACCACTTACGTAGGCCGCAGGCGTCCTTCCGTTCTCCCGAAGGAGAGGAGACACTGAGGCCTCCCCGGTTGGATCTTAGAAGCCCAGGCATAATTAGTAAGCATGGCGGGTTCCGTGCTCCAGATGGAGACTCAGCCAGAGTTTGAGAGAGAGACATGGGGAGACTAGTATTTCGAGGAACTGATCCCAATTCTTTATTTTCCAGGGTCTGTTTTTATACACTGAGATGTTATACAAAAGTCACACGGGGACAGCAGTCCTGACTTTTATTAAAGTCAGGTGCTTCACAGAAATGTATACAGAGGTCTTAGGGGTGTTACATCATCTTCTGGCCAGGGGGGCCTGCTGACAATTTATGACCCTCTCCTTGTGACAGCGGTCAGTCAACACTTATTTCTCCAGGGGTGATTATTCTTAAAACAGACGCCACTCAAATAAAGTTACATTCCTATAGGGTGAGGGTGTAGTGGGTTTTAGTTAAGGAAAGAATTTACTTGGCCTAAGGTCTAATGTGATTTATATCAAAGGTTAATACTTATTTCTTCTATATATTCATTAATGTGTATAAGGGCGGGGGATGTGGAGACTTAGCAGTAAACCTTGGCTCAACAAATGAAAAACCCTTCACCAATACAATTTCTAATCAGCCCACTATACTTATACTAATCATTTTCTAACTTCTCTAAAGAACCTGTTTTTAGAAGGTTTAAAGCATCTCGTGCCTCTCACGGTTGCGAGGCTGTGAGCAATCACATGTGGCCGGACAAGCCTGTCAGGCAGGCTCGAGAACCTTCAGAGGAGTTTGTAGGTTGAAACACTCCTATCACGCCCAGGAATTATTATTAACTGGAGCTCTAAGTTAACTTCTTCTCCAAAAGAGGTGGTGGGGGACAGCCCCCCATAAAGTCAGAGGTGTAGGTGAGAGCACAAAGTAGTAAAGTAGGCAGGCTCTGGTTATGGGGGTAGATGCTAGAGAATTCCAGGGGGACTCCTGAGGCTCGATCCCGCCTTTGTGTATGTCGAGCCTCCTTCCTCATGACCTTTGCCATGGGTGGAGTGCCTCACGCCGGCCCCCAACAATAATGGTTTTCAAATCTCGATTCTCAAAGATGCCTCATGAGCCAAAAAAACGTTGGGGGGAGATTACGCAGGTGGAAGCGGCAGGTTCCTACCTCAAGAAGAGCTGTTCTGCTCAGCACATACTGGACCTCTACAGAAAATTTCTGATAGAAAAAGTTTTTTTCAAGTGTTAAAAAAACATTAAAGTCATCAGACTTGCCATCTATATATAAAGTTTGTATAATAACATCTATTTTGTGGGGCTGTTAAAACGTTTCAATGAGAATACAAATATCACAACCAGGGGAGGTGCCACTGGCATCGAGTGGGTAGAGGCTAGCGATGCTACTGAACATCCTTCAGGACAGGCCCCAGAGCAAAGAATTATCTGGTCCCAAATGTCAACGGTGGCATTGCTGAGAAACTCTGATCTAGAGGAAGTGCCATCATTAGGATCCAGATATTTGGGAGGAAAATAGTCTTACAGAATGTCAGAACTAGTTGAATAGGGAGCTCAGAGATTATCTAGTTCAATTCTGTCATGTTACATAAAAGGAAACTGAGGTCTAACAAGGCTGAAAGATTTAGCCCAGAGTCACAAAGCAACCTAGTAACAATCTCATTTATAACAAGGGTTAGGACAGAGCTCTTGGGATATATAGTAATTCGTTCACCAAATATTTACTGAGCACTAAGTACACAGTAGTGGGCACCAGGTACATTCTTGATGCTAGAGGTACAACAAGTAAACAAAACACCAAAGAACAAAACACACTGGAAAAGAGAAACCACCCCTCCCCACATAGAGCATGTTTTCTAGCAGGGAAAAACAGTAATTCAGACAAAATATTTATTGACAATAAGTAAAATAACATGAAATGAAAGTCACTCAGTCATGTCCAACTGACTCTTTGGGACCCCTCGGACTATACAGTCCATGGAATTCTCCAGGCCAGAATACTGGAGTGCGTAGCCTTTTCCTGCTCCAGGGGATCTTCCCAACCCAGGGATCAAACCCAGGTCTCCCACATTACAGGTGGATTCGTTACCAGCTGAGCCACAGGAGAAGCCCAAGAATACTGGAGTGGGTAGCCTATCCCTTCTCTAGAGAATCTTCCCAACCCAGGAATCGAACCTGAGTCTCCTGCATTGCAGGCAGATTCTTTACCAAATGAGCTATCAGGGAAGAAAATCAAAGCAAAGTACAAGAAATAGGGGGAGGCTTCCCTGATGGCTCAGATAGTAAAGAATCTGCCCACAACATGGGAGACCCTGGTTCAATCCCTCGGTCAGGAAGATCACTTGGAGAAGGGAATGGCTACCCAATCCAGTATTCCTGTCTGAAGAATTCCATGGACAGAGGAGCCCCGCGGGCTAGAGTTTATGGGGTCACAAAGAGTCAGATACAACTGAGTGACTCTCAGTGGTAAAGAATCTGCCTGCCAATGCAGGAGACACGGGTTCGATCCCTGATCCACAAAGATCCCACATGCTGCACAGCAACTAACCCTATGCACCACAAGTATTGAGTCTGGACTCTAGAGCCTGGGATCCATAACTACTGAAGCCTGCAGGCCTAGAGCCTATGGTCTGAAACAACAGAAGCCACTGCAATGAGAAGCCCACACACTATACCTAGAGAGCAGTCCCCACTCACTGCAACCAGAGAAAAGCCCACACAGCAAAGACCTAGCACAGCCAAAAATAAAAATAAATATATAAATAATTTAAAAAAAAAGAAATGGGGGAGGTTACAATTTTAACAGTAGTCAGGTAACTTCCCTGGTGGTCCAGTGGTTAAGACTGTGCTTCCAACACAAGGGTGGGGCGTGTGTTTGATCCCTGGCTGGGGAACTAAGATCCTACATGCTGAGCAGTGCAGCCAAGGAAATATTTTTAAAAATAATGAAGTTTTTTAAAAAAGTAAAATAGTGATCAGGAAAGAGAGTACGTCTATAGCAATATTCTAAGCAGAGGGGGAAAGAGGTTTCAGAGTTCTGTAGCCAAGCTGTCCTGGCAAGTGAAGAGAGTGACTGAAGAAGAATGCCGTAGGAGATGCAGTCAGAGCAGCAACAGGGGACACATCACCCAGGGCCTTGCAGGCCACGGTAAGCCGACTGGGTCCTTCTCTGAATGAGACAGGAAGCCACTGGGCTTTGTGCATGAGAGTGACATAACTGACTTTCATGTAAAAACCCTGCAGCCCAGTTCCCAGTACTGAGTGCATTTCAGTTCCCCTCACATCCCCAGATTACACCAAAATGTGTTAATATCTGTGGAGCTCAAATGGCTAATTAAATATTTTACTGAAGTGGACACTACAACAGGGTAACCCCAGGAGAAAGGGGCATGCAGAAAGCACAGAGGGGAGAGGAGCATGGTCCTCTCAGTGGTCACAGAAAAGCGGCCGAGGAATTTTCTAAGGGATTAGTTTAGTCTATGTCGTCTTTTAATCTAAATAACACTTATATTTGCTAAATATTATTTTATATATGCAAGTTATTTTTAAAAAAACAGAAAAAATAAACAGAATTATCTAAGGTCAAAGGAGTAAATTACTCTCAATGCAAATTATAATTTGTCCATGGATTTTACAGATAATTGTTTATACCATCAAAGATCGTATCTTTTTGTTTCCTTTTATCAACTTCAAAACTAGCACCTCTATTAGCCTAAGCAATGAAGTCAACATTTTCACAACAGGATATAATCTCTGGATATAACAGTACCTGTCACAAAATTGCATACTAAAAATTCAAGTGATAAAGTCAAGAAAACTATAGGTCGATATACTCTATGATTTCAACAACAGTAATCCATTAAATTTATGTACACTTTTTCAATTTATACAACGCTTTTATGTGTGTGATCTTATCTGGATCCCACAATACCCTATGAAAGAGGTAGATCTTAGGACCCCTTTCAAAATGAGAAAACTAATGTTTAAGAAAATTAACAACTCACCTCAATGACCTCAGCAAATGTCACGTGCTCTTCCACTCTACCACAATCATCTCAAAAATCAGCTGCTTCCTAACTCAATGTAATAAACTATAACCATCCCCCCCATACCTTCACAGTGTTGTGAATTTCAGAGGTCATTAGGTTTCTAGCCGCCACGATCACATCCTGACACTTCTTGTTAGCAAAATGAGAATTGATATTACGGGCATATTTCAGCAAATCAGTAGTATCTCCTTTTAAAAACTTCATCTCCTTTAAGGCATTTTCAAATTCTTCAGTGGATTGTATGATCTAAGAAAGAAATGCAAGGAAAAGAAAGAAAGTAAAGAATTATATACATATATTCCTTTTCAATATTAAAATTTCAAACCCAATGTACAGAAAAGAATAAGGAGCAGATGGTTAAGTTTTAGAACACACCATCCACTACTAGGCAGAAAATATTACACATTTAAATTCATCAGGAAGAGCATCTTCATTAGGAGTTTCTGTCTCTGCTTAGTAACAGTGCAACACATTTTTTAGTAAATATACAGTAATCCCCCTCCCTTATCCTCAGTTTCAGTTGCCCACAGTCAGCTATGGTCTGAAAATACTAAATGAAAAACTCCAGAAACAAACAATTCCTAAGTTTTAAATTGTGCGCTGTTCTAAGTAGCGTGATGAAATATCGCCCTGTCCTGCTGTGTTTTACCCACAGGATATGAATCATCCTTTTGTACGGCATATCTGTGTTATATACACTACCTGCCCATTAGTATAGAAAAAACACTTCACATACATCTACAGTTCAATACTAACCACAGGTTCACGTCTTCACGGAGGGTCTTAGAACATACCCCAAACATAAGAGGGGGACTTCTGTACTTATTTTAGTGTTTGAGGAAACACTAGAAAGAAGCCAAAAAGTAAAGTATCACCTAGTAGCTACTAGACCTGATACAAATATAAAAACAATTGTTTTTCAAAAGTACCTAATGAAAACATATTAATACTGAATAAGAAAGCATACTTCCCAATCAAAAGGCAGCAAGCCAGAAGAGAAATGAAGTTATACGGAATTTGCATCCACACCTTACGAATAATTTTCTTAAAGAACAAACGATCTCTAAGATAAACAAAGGACAGTGACAAGACCCTGTGGTCTCCCCAAACCTTCGGTGACACCTCGGCTCTTACCTCTTCATACTGCTGTAACTTGCTGCTATTTGTCGGAATAGAATACACCAAACAATCTTTAATAAGGCACTCAGATAGGTCCTCCCAGATCATGTCACCAAGCATCTCAGCCAATGTGATCTTAGATGTCTTTAAATTTTCTAGGTCAGCATCAAGAGGTAAATCTGAAATCAAAAGAAAAAGTTTTAAACAAGAAGCTATTCACACTCCAGATATATTCTCAAATTCCCAACTTTTCTAGAACGCTTCAATTTTAAGATGACAGGGAAGAAAACAGCACAAGTAATTCTACCCTACTTCAACTAACTATGTGGGAAAATCATGACACACAATTATTATTGCATTTTCACTGCTCAGATGAATCATCTGCAGTATAAGACTGCCTGCCTGTTCTCTGTAACAATTAGGTAGTAAGCTATCTACATTATAATCCTCCACTGCTAATCTATGAATCTGATTATATGACAAGCACTCAGAAGTTCTGCACACCAAGTTGAAACTAGTTTAGAATAAAATCCCATTTCTCCAATAATAAATAAACATACTTTTTCATCTCTGCAAAGGATCAGAGTGTTTATTCTAAGCAAAATATCAATAAATAAAATGGCAACCCACTCCAGTGTTCCTGCCTGGAGAATCCCAGGGACGGCAGAGCCTGGTGGGCTGCCATCTATGCGGTCGCACAGAGTCGGACACGACTGAAGCGACTTAGCAGCAGCAGCATCATGTAATATCTAATCTGTCAAACAGAATACTTCAGTATATCTTCCACGGTATATTTTATGGTGGCTTTTTCTAACACATTTTGAGGAAGTTAATTAATTAACTGCTTCCCTTGTGGCTCAGCTGGTAAAGAATTCACCTGCAATGTGGAAGACCTGGGTTCAATCCCTGGGTTGGGAAGACCCCCTGGAGAAGGGAAAGGCTACCCACTCCAGTATTCTGGCCTGGAGAATTCCAGGGACCGTATAGGCCATGGAGTCGCAAAGAACTGGGCACGACTGTACGACTTTCATTATTAATTAACTAAATAGTATAAGAGAACCTTAAAAGAAAGTGACCATACTACCTCAAAGCCTTGAGCTATCTTATAATATCACACGTCTAGGCCTGCACTGTTTGATATGATGGCAATCAGACACATTTTGGCACTGAGCACATGACATGGGGCTAGTGTGACTGACGAACTCAATTTTTTTTAATTTTAAGTAATTTCAAAAACTGGAAGCAAAGGTGTGCGGTTATAATGAGTAGCATAAGGGAGCCTTGTGGTGATAGGCTGGTTTTGTAGCTCGATCGTAGTGGTAGCTACATGAATCTACACAGGTCATAAAATTGCACAGAACTATTCACACACACAAATGAGTGCAAGGAAAACTGGAGAAATCTGAATAAGCTCTGTGAATCGCACAACAGTCCATTTCCTGGTTTTGATCCTATACTATGGTTACACAAGATGCTAACATTGGGGAAAACTGGGTGAAGGGTATATGGGATCTCTATACATTTTTTGAACAAAAATTTTAAACTCAAAAAAAACAAAAAAAAAAAACAAAGGAAGTAGTGTAAAATACTTTTCTGTTAAACACAGTTTTGTTGCTCTGATAAGACCACATCTCACTTTAACCATAGCATCACGTATGTGTACTGTAGTGCTCATTTCAGGCACATATATTACTTCTAGTATTTCATATAAACACATTTTCGATGTAGTCAGAGTAAACAGATTCATTCCACTCCAATGACTGTGTTTTCCTATGCATCAATGTAACACTGTAATGTGTGCACTTGAATGTTCTGTACATACAGCACAGGTTACAGTGATAACTATATAAACTGAAAAAAGCAGTTAAATTGAAGTGCTTATTATTTTCATTATGATATATTTTTCTCATTTAAGAAAATAACCATAAACAAAGCTTCAAATTTAAAACTAAAATATACTATTGATGCAGAATCAAATGAAGATGCAAAAGTTGGAGGAACTGGTAGAAACAGTAAAGGAAAACAGAGACTGGAAGAAAATATTCCATGAATTTTACAACAAATGGCAGTGCAACTTGCTAAAACAGAGCAAGGCAAAATTTTGCCTGGGTGTTCTTTGGAAGGAATGATGATAAGCTGAAACTCCAGTACTTTGGCCATCTCATGCAAAGAGTTGACTCATTGGAAAAGACTCTGATGCTGGGAGGGGTTGGGGCCAGGAGGAGAAGGGGACGACAGGATGAGATGGCTGGATGGCATCACCGACTCAATGGACGTGAGTACGAGTGAACTCCAGGAGTTGGTGATGGACAGGGAGGCCTGGCGTGCTGCAATTCATGGGGTCACAAAGAGTCGGACACGACTGAGCAACTGAACTGAGCTCATGGAAAAGACTCTGATGCTGGGAAAGACAAGGCAGGAGAAGGGAATGACAGAGGATGAGATGGTTGGATGACATCACTGATGCGATGGACATGAGTTTGACTAAGCTCTGAGAGTTGGTGATGGACAGGGGAGCTTGGCGTGCTGCAGTCCATGGGGTCACAGAGTCAGATACAACTGAGCAACTCAACTGAACTGAACTGAGCTTGTAAATTTAGCTAGTGATAAAATGACTTGAAACAACAAGGGCCTCCTGTATAGCACAGAGAACTCTACTTAATATTCTGTGATAACCTATATGTGAAAAGAATGGATATTTGTATATATATAACTGATCACTTTGTTGTACACCTGAAACTAATGCAACATTGTAAATTAACTATAATATAAAATAAACATTAAATTTAAAAAAGCACTTCTGGAAAACTAGTATGACATATATCTCTGTGTACTCTAATTCTTGATATGAAATTAATTACAATCCTCATTTTAATGTTTATCAAAGTACTCTAAGATATTCAACTCTTAACTAAATAATCTGTTTCTTTATTTTTTGTTTATTTGATTTCCAAGGAATATAACTCTTAAACTTGAAGCCTATGATAATCACAAAACTTATTTGTATGGAAAATTGGGTTTGTTCACTTCATCACAGAGTATTTTCATATGGTAAATTTTGTTTTGATAGTCTTCAGAAATATTTGTTATAAGAAGTCATAAATTACAAAAAATATACATTTGTCAGAAAAAAAAATGAATTTTTTTTTTACTGTAAATGAATTCACCAACCATGATGGTAATTTGTGGAGATAACCAATCCCTCTGAAAATGAACTTAACAGCCTTGGGATAACTAACCCTCAATTGTATATTGCATATGTTCTCTTATTAAACAAGAAGTATTTTTCCTGGTCTGCCTTACAGCTGCAAAAAATAAAAATCCTCAGATAGGTTTTCACCAAAAAAAAAAAAAAATCATTATATGTTTTCTCTGTGTGTACATTTTGATATCAAATTTATGCTTGTTTTTAAAAAATTAATCAGGATACTTATCTATCCTTTTTTATTGACCAAAAGAGCTTGATTATCAAAAAGGATTATGTGTAATTTGAAGGGTACCTAGAATTTAGCCATAAACTTTATGTGCCTAATTGTGACCTTTTAAATAGGAAATTTTTAATAACCTTTCAAATTTCTTCTACAACTATTTGTATGTTCAGAGTCTCTACTTCTTGGTAAATTTTAGTAACTTATACTTTCTAGAAAATCAATACCACTAATGTTTCTAAAGAAAAAGGGTAATTTTCCCTCTCCATATCCACAAGTTTCTCTGTCTCTCTGTGCCCAAGTAACCAATGTTAAGAGTTTGGTTTGTATTCTTCCTCCCTTACATTATAATATACACACTTGATACAGATCAAACTGCGTTCCCCACAATTCATATGTTGAAGCCCTAGTCCCCAGTGTAACTGCATTTGGAGATAGGACTCACCTTTAAATAGGTCATAAGGGTGGAGCCCTACCCTTAATCCACTATGACTAGTGTTCCTCTAAGAAAAGGAAAGACATCAGGGATAAGCATACAGAGAGGAAAGGCCATGTGAGGGCAGTAAGAAGACTGCTAAGCAAGGAGAGAGGGCTCAGGAGAAACCAAATCTACTAACACTTTGATCTTGGACTTCCAGCCTCCAAAACTGTAATTTCTGCTTTTTAAGTCACACAGCCTGTGGTATTTTGTTATGGAAGCCCTAGTAAACTAATATAATACTCAAATAAGAGGCTACATTTCCATTTTTATAAAATGGGTTCATGCCATAGATTTTAACACTTAGCTTTTTATCCCTTAAAACTAGATCGTGGCCATCTCTGAGGTATCTAGCTCTACTTCTTTTTAATAGCTGCATAGTACTCCATACTATGGCTCAACTGTAAGTTATACAACCATTCTTCAGATGATGCCCATTCCAGTATGCAAGTACATACAGTACTTACACATGCAAACATACATACTGTTGATATGACATCTGTAAGGAATTAAAAAGTGGGCTGCCTGGGTCAAAGGGATGAATATCTTAGCATAACTACAGTGCCTCAGATTACCTGCTAAAAAACACTCACAAAAGCAATGATGGAGCCTACCTTTCCATTTTCTTACCAAAAGTGTCTTACACAGATCTCTGAATTTTGTCAACCTTAAGGGTGGAAATTTCTACTCTGATGGTGTGATTTCCATTCCACTATTAGGGAGATTAAGCAACACATATTTTTACGTTTATTAATAATTTGAACCTTTTCTTCCATAAATTACCTATTCATATTTGTTACCCTTTTTCTGTTACTATGTTCTCTCTTTCTTTGGAAAAAAATCTAAAAATCAACTCCTTGTCTGTCAAACACACTGCAGGTATTTTCTCCCAGTATAATATTATCTTTGTTTATGGTACTGTTTACCATACAGAATTTGACATTTATACGCAGTCAAATTTGTCAATCATTTCCTTTATGTATTCAGAGCTTCCTGATAATATTTAAGTATTCTTGTGAATTTTCTTCCAACACTTTTATTGTTCTACTTTTTGCATATAAGGCTTTAATCCAAATGGAATGTATCTCTGAAGTACGAGGCAAGAATCTAACTTTGTCTCATTCCACATAGCCAGTTTTGCTAGCACTATTATTTAATAAACTGTCTGCCCCACTAAACTAAAATGTGACTGATCAAATGGTAAATTCTCTTTTATTCCTGGGTCTACTTCTGGACTCTTTTTCATTCCACTGAGCTTATGTCAAAAACATAGTTTTAATTATAAAATTCTCCAACTAGTATTTTTCAAATCTTTACTGGCAAGTCTCATATTTTTTGATGTAAGCTCTAGAGTAATTCATTTGTCCAATTCAAAAAATATATAACAAGAAACTGATTGGAAATGTATTAAGTTTATATGTTATTTTGGAATGAGTTGACAACTTTTTGAGATTGTCTTCTAATCCATGATAGCCTCCCTTCCCTTTAAGCCCTCAATAAGTTTTATGCTTTCCTTTACATATATTCTTCCTATTAAATTTATCTTTAAGAATTTAATAGATTATGTTGCCACTGTAAATAAGATACCTTTATATTTTATAACTGATTGTTGCTAGAGAAGAAATCTGATTTTTATAGATTTATACTGTACCTAGACAACTTAGTAAATTTCTTACTAATTATAAAAGTTTTAGTAGTCTTTTGGTTTTTTAGGTATCCAATCACATCATTTACAAGTAAATTCTTCTCTTTAATATTCATACTTATTTTCTCTTCTTTGCATCAGCAATAACACCTAAAACAATGTTAACAAATATTAATGCCAGTGTGCATTCCTGACTTAAAACTGATTTTAATGGAAATAAATGGGGCTTTTTTTTTTTTTTTAATGGTTTCATATATTTAAGATTATTTCTTCTGGGCAGATTCCTAGAAGTTGAAATCTTGGTTTAAAAATACAAACATTTTAAGAGTTTTTATATATTTTGCCAAATTATTTCCAAAAGAATTTTTTATCCTCTTTTTAAAAATTCTTTTGTTGTTGGTATAATGATGCTTAGTAATAAAGAAAACTTAGAAGTAAAAAACACATATTTAAAAGATGAAAGGAGCATATAACCAAAGACAAACATAAGAGAGAAGGTAAAAACCTTTATGAAGTTTCAGAATAACTAAAATGCAAAGAAAGTAGAAGACTCCAAAAAGAACTAAGGCTACAAAGTATGATCCTCAGGTTATATTTAGGGGAAGAAGAAACCATTAAAAAAAAAAAAAAGCCCCATTTATTTCCATTAAAATCAGTTTTAAGTCAGGAATGTGCACAGACATTAATATTTGTTAACATGGTTTTAGGTGTTATTGCGGATGCAAAGAAGAGAAACTAAGTATGAAGGAAGGGAATATTGACTGAAAGATATTAAAGAGATGAGAAGAGAACCTAGCAACAGTGAGTTAGTTGTCTTCTGCTCTGAATATCCTAGGTACAAAGAAAACTTACAAACACAGTGGATTGAGCACTTAAAGGACCAATGTCAACCTGAAAAGACATTTCAGTGTGCTCCTAGAGCACCCTCCAATCTAGCCCTATCCTAGGCTAACAGTACCATCACTGACAAGCTACAAGTAAACATGATTATCAAATTTGCATTCAACATGAAGTAGAAAGGAGAGTTAACTCACTGCAAAATGTTATCAAGTAAAATCTAACAAAGATCAATGTTAACTGTAAAAAGTCAAGTGTAAGACAGGAAAGCAGCCATCTACACTGAGTATGATGTGGGATTTTCATTTACATCAAGCTCAGTAAGTTACCTGTGTAATAACAGCCTTTGGCTGTACTAACAGAAACCTGAAACTGAGGCCAAAGGAGTGAATAATCCTCCCGTATGAATCTGAATTGGTTCAGAATTGGTTCAGGCTATATCTAGAATACTTTGTTGTTTTCAACACCATACTGTAATAAAAAGGACTGTGGAAGAAATGGAATATATCCACAGAAGATCACTGAAGATAAGAAGATCTAACATTATTTCATTTTAAAAAAAGTAAAGATGGTGGTAAGACGTAGGGGACATAATAACAGAGACTGGAAAGAATTTCAAAGACCAATTTCAAAGAATTAGACTTCTATACAGCTCCACATAGTAGAAACAGCATCAGTAAAGCAGATATTACAGCGCAATATATTTTGAACATATTTTTTAAACAACTGCCCTAAAGATTTAATTTCCAAAAAGGGCATTTTGGCAAGAGTATTTAATACAGAAAAGAGACACAATTTTGAAAAAAAACAAACAAAAACTTGACAGTACTCAGAGCTGTGCAGAGGTAGGACAGACTCTCAAAAGGTGCTCAGGCTTGTTGTGACCAGTTGATGGGAGTGTTACAGAGGAGAGTCAAGCCTCAGAGATATCTGCATTGATTATCTTTCTAGTTCCTTCCAATCCTTGGACTCTTTGTTACATTATCTCCCTAAGTAAACGAACAAGAAGAAAACTACCTTGGATTTTTGCAGTTCATCCAAGTCTTGAAATGTTTTATTCTCTGCTATCAGAACTAGAATGAATTCTTTGCTTTATATTATTTATATATAAATAAAGAATGTCTATATGTATACTACTGAGTCACTTTGCTGTACAGCAGAGATTGGCACAACACTGTAAATGAACTATAATAAAAAATAATAAAGTCTTTATATATAAATAAATTATGTGACTTCCAGGAAGGCTTACAAACAATAGCAGCATTTCTTTTTTTCATTTTTTCCACAGCAAGAGTGCTTAATTTGACTATTCAATAAGACAACTGAGAAAAGCAAAAAGAAGATAAGTCAAATAGACTAAAATGACAGTATTATAATAAAAAGAGAAGAAATTTTACTTTTAATAGTGTGACAGCCAAAAAATCATTCAAGCAACAGAAACTGGTTGTTTCAAGGGTGAATATATAAAGATCTAACCAGTAGGCTGAATTGGAATGAAATTCATGTCCTACGTTAAACTCAGTTTGTTTATATCAACTAGGTTGATGGGGATTTTCCCACTGAAATACATAAAACAGCACTTAGTTCATTTCTGCTTTTCCTATAATTAACCAAAAGTCCCAAAATATGATGTCCCTAGAAGACCCATGAGAGAAATGCATCCCAAAATCCAACTATATATTACAAACAAAGAATATGGGGTACCACTGATGACCTTACCTGTCAACACTAGGCAGAGAAGGAAAGCAAAACAGAGCAAGAAACAGAAAGGTAACTACTTTTTCCTCAAGACATAATTTACTCACCTCCATCCTCCACTCACTCAGAATGGCAGCATTTTTGTCCACTTTTTAAAATAATATTTATTTTCAAATACCATATCAACTTTTCCAAAATACAAAGGCATGGTCTTGGGAATACACACCTAGAAGTTGTTTCTGGACCACTTCCAGTACCAGTCTGATCTTGGCAAAAACTTCAGATGGTGATGGATGTTCCAAGTCAGTCATCACAGATTCAAAACGAATGATGGTGATGTTAGGTTGGCTTTCTATCACAGCAAGAAGGGATGGGCAAGATGCCAGAGGCTTAAGGATATACTTCAGCAGCATCTGACCTGAAAGTTATATCAACACTCATAAAGAAAAAATCACTTGAAGACACTTGAGAAAAAACAAAAGATCTTTGAGCCTAACAACAAAAAAACATGTACCATGACATTACACAACACCCATATGCACTGCAAGTTTTCCCACTGAAGTTTCCCAGATTGTCTACAGATTTTTATTTAAATTATTAAAAAATAAAAAACACCAGCAGCTAGTTTGAGGAAAAAGAGAGAAAAGAAAAAAAGGAAAGGATCTAAGCCCTTAATGAAAAGGGTAATATTTATAACAATTCTACTTAATGAATCATGAAGCCAAACTTTATAATCCATCATCAATATCATTCAGAGAATATTTGCTAATTTTTCCTGTCAGTCCTTTAACATTGGACTTTCTGAAAATGTCATGTAAATGAAACAAAGTAGGATGGCTTACCAAATGACTTAAGCTTGGTATGTAGCTCTCCAAGAAGAGAAAATGCCAAGAGGACAGAACTGATTGGTGGCACGGGGTTCTTCTCTTCTTTCTGAGATTGTTCAGTGCATAAATGAAGCTCTGTTTGCAGGCAGGATTCCAAGTTGCTGATATCTATGGAGAAGGGAAAAAATATCAGCTGTCTCAGCAATACAAGATGTTCCCATTTCTATTCCTGAGAGTCCACGGTCTACCAAGAGTCCTAAAAACGTGGTTTTAGCACAAAACACTTCTAACACAAGCAAGTACGAATTACTGCATACAAGTCCTTGGCATCACTTTAAAACAAGAAATTACTTCTTTTGGTATGCTCAAAGAATCAAACTGAGTGCAAAAGATGATGTACCTACAATAACTGCATATTAAATATGTGTTGAGAACAGATAAACAACAAAGTCCTACTGTACAGCAGAGGGAACTATATGTAATATCCTATGATAAATCATAACAGAAAAGAAAATTTTAAAATGTGTGTGTGTGTATATATATATATACATATATATATAAAACTGCATCACTTTGCTGTACAGAGGAAATTAACATACCACTGTAAATCAACTATACCTCAACAACAAAAAATATATTGAATGACTGAATGAAGGCAAAGAATAAAAAGTGAGATCCTAGTTTCAGTTAAGGCCTCGTCTTCTATATTCCCTCTTATGAAGGAAAGAGAACAGCCTGCCAAACAAGTTTAACAAGAAGGGTGTGTTACAACAAAGAATTGCCATCTTCTCTTAATTTTATAACCTGCTTGGAAATAGAATCAAAAACTTCTGGATGACTTCCTTGAAAATACATATGGGGTGTGTGTGAGGGGGCAGAGTGTCTACGTACATACATACATATACACTGTATTTGAAGGCCAAAGTGGATAAGGGGAAGGAAGAAAGGGGAGACTGAGGTTTCCTCTGAAACAGACCAAATTTCAAGATTAAATGTTGGAAAATATACCAGATTTAATGGCATGTCTTTCAATATACCCTCAGAGATTATACTTTGTATAAACAAGATATCAAAGAGGGTTCACACCCAGAGGTGGGCAGAGGGGCTGAGAGCCAAGTAGTATAAATAAAAGCCAGGGCCAGAGTTACCCCATTTCTCATGATTCTGTCACCGATTTTCCCCAAGGACTGAAAAAATTGGGTCAAACTCCTATCCCATTGATCCCCTGTCTTCCTTAGCAAGAAAGAGAAAGGTCGAACAGTTTCTTTAAGCTTTTTAGAAAAGATAAACTGCTGGGATGAGGGCTCTGGGAATGAGCACACTCTACAATGGAGTGGAACTGTGGGCTTAAAGTGCTTCCACCTCGTCTAGCACACCCTCACCTCACGGACCCCTCCCAGTCATCTCCCCCTTTCTCTGCTCCTTCCTAGCGAAAGGGACAGAAACAGAAGTGTGAAGGAAGTAACAAGCATTTTGGTCCCAACAGCATATCGGCTTAAATGAGAACTCAATACAGAATTGGGAGATTAATAAATGAAGCCTTCTTCTCTCCCAATATAAAATATTTGGAATACATTCAGAAGCCAAACTGGCTCAGGCAGATTAAGCAAAGCAGTTCACTGAGGTCAGCATCACCTTTTGATGGTGGGAACTTCCATACAATCAGCTTCTGCCACTCCTCTCCAAGGTGATAAAGTATGTTCTGTTTCTGTATTGTCAGCTCCATGCTGAGAGATTTCAATATTTTTAAGTCAAAGCATTTTCTGGATTTTAATAACTTCAAGCATTTCTGGGCCTGGCAGTGAAATGGAATCACTGTTAAACATTTCATCTGTACTCTAGGCAATTCGAACATATCTGTATAACAGTAAGGAATACATGTGACACAGAATTTACTTAAAACAAGGGTAGCATTCCTTGTTCATGCTTTAGAGAAAGTGTTTAATACCTCTTCTAGATGCTGAGCAGCAGAAATATACTTCTTTCCTGCCAATGCACAATTATATTCCTCAATAGCAGTAGAAAACTGAAAAGATAAGTATAGTTATTAGGTATTTTATCTGATACATCTTATTATTTCAAGTCTGTCTGCTTGCTTGTTTTTAAAATATGAAAAAAATAGCACATAGTCAAGGGATACTCATTAAATGATAAGACCAACTGGGGAAAAAAAAAAAAACAAACACATCTTTCTCACCACCAAAGCGCTAGTTTGGTTTGAATTTACTGACCTCCTGTAGCTGTCTAAGCAAACAGAGGACTATTGAGTCTCTTTCCAGCTGTTGCTTCAAGTCTGTAAATTCAGCAGTTGATACATGAAGATCCCGGCGGACCTAATTCACAATATCAAAGACAAGTACTTTTTAGCTATACTATACCTAAGAAATAAAACACTCATTATAATCAATAAGCCTTATTAGCTGAATATAACTCATGATTAAATTTAAATGCTGGTTAAGAATGGAATAAAAATCATAGAATGTAGTAGGAAGAGACCTGAAGTGGTCCCAATGGCCCAAATCCTTGTCTTATGCAGAAACACCCATTGTCATCAACATAGTATCCTCTTGTCAGCAACGAGTCTTAGTTTAAGCAGTTACCTCACATCAGAGAACTCACCCACCTGGATTACTAGAAGGGTGTCCCCATGGCCAAGCAATAATTCACTCTAGAGTTGAACAGTTCTAACCAACAGGAAGGTTTTCTTAGGTTAAGTGAGGATCCACCTCCTATTCTGTCCTACCTTTTCAGGGACTTCACACTATCAATTACTTCCTCTTTTCTCTATCTTTTACCTCTTACCAATTCATTCTTCATTCATGAATTACATACTGATTCAACATCTACTAGAGGATGGCTCCTCCCATCAGATTTAAATATGTTAAAAGTTCCCCTGTCTTTAAGAAAAAAATACCAATCAAATCCTTGTTGCCATGTCTAAAGCGTGTATCACCAGTACTTAACCATTCATCAGTACACTGTTCTTCTCCTTCCCTGAGATCTATGACACCAATTTCTACTTATTTTTCTCCTGGTTCTTTGGCCACTTCTTTTCATTTTCTTTTGGGACCTTCATTTTCTGTCTGATCACTTCACACATACTGAGAATCCTTTCTCCCTGGCTCTCTTATTACTCTGAACCAATGGTTCTCAAAAAATCAAACATTTTTTGCTCACCCCCATCCAGGGACATTTGGCAATGTCTAGAGACATTTTGGCTTGTCACAAATCAGCAAGTTCTACTGGCATCTAGTGAGTAGAGCCAGGGATACTCAACATCTAAACATCTTACAATGTACGGGAGCGCCCCCCACAACAAAGAATAATATCCAGCCCCAATCTAGGCATTCAACAGTGCCTAGATTGAAAAACCCTGCTCTATATTCTCTCTCCATTCTCATAGTTTCAATTTCTAAGTGTGGCTCTCTCAAGTCCACACCATTTTCCTAAAATCCAAGTATGTATATGGAGGGGGTGATGTGCAAACTATCCTCTAAAATCCACTCTCTCATAGGAACAGCATGTGGCTACCCAACTACACTATCTGTTTTCACTGTCCCTCTCAGTCAGTTGTGACCATGTGACTAAGATCCCACCAGTGAATATAAGCAGAAGTGATGTCTACCATTTCCAAATCTGGGTCTTAAGAAAATAGATGCATCTTCTCTATGCCCTCTATTTTCTCTGAACCTCCAGATATCACTGGACATGGGGAGAGACCAACTGCAACCACAAAAACAACAAAATTCTAACGCAGTATTTTTCAAACTATAACATGCATATATACATATTGCTTGGTGAATCTTATTAAAATGCAGCCTCAAATTCAGTAGGCCTGAGATGGGGTCTGAGATACTCCGTGCCTACCAAACCACCAAATGCTGCCAGTTCCACTGCTCTACAGACTGTTGGAAGACCATTTTTTAGGATTTTCTCACACTTCAGCACCATCTTGCAAGTGAAGCAATGGACTGTCTTTTGTTCTGAACTATCTTTTCAAAAATGTTTGTGTAGTAAACAAACATTTGAAAAACAGAAATAGTATTTCCCTTCATGACAAAAATCCAGCATGCTTACTACCCATTAGAAGATGTTTACGCTGTCTAAGCTCAGGAGTTTTCTTCTATCATGCAGCCTACCACACTGCCCTGTAGAAACTGGGGCTCAGGGTGCTGTGCAAAAACATTCATCCACTGGCTACTATTGTAGGGAACAGACTATCCACCACAGTTCTTCACTCAGAATGCACTAGAACACCCAGGCCCTGGGTTGTAGAATCAGCCTGCTAGCCTGGAGACCATGATTAAAAAAATATGTATCTTGTTTGAGCCATTGCATTTCAAGTTTCTGGCCCTGCCCCATCTTTCTTTACCATAGTCTAGCCTCCATCTTCATACAAGCCAACTGTGCAGCTTCATTTGGATCTCATACAGGCAGCCCATATTTAAACTCAACCAAAACCTCCTCCTCCTCAAGATTCCCTATTTCAATGGATGGCACATCAATAACCTAGTTCCACAGTTACCGGCGACTCCTCCATCTTTGACTCCTCACATCAGCAACTCCCAAAGATCCTCTATCTTTTCCAAGTCCCCAGGATCGATCCCCTTTTCTCTATGCCTATTGCCACTGACTGTGGTGAAGGTCGCAGCCTGTCTTGCCTGATTACTTTAACTGCCTCCTGATGCTTCAGCTGCCTTCTCATTTCCCAGTCTCTTTTCCCTCAAGTCTTTTCTTCAAACTGCAAGCAGAATGGGATTCCTGAAATTCAAATCTGACATCACTCCCCTACTTAAAACTCCTCTACGGCTTCTACAGGGCAATCAAGAAAATCCTTACTACTTAAACTGATACACATGGTTCTGGCTTACCTTTTTAATCTCATCTCATGACCCCTCCCACCACCTTCTATCAACATCTGTCACATGGAATATTGCAGCTTTCCAAAAGTGGTATCTCTCCACTACCTCCATGTTTCCACCATGCTGTCCCCTGTGCCTGCCTAAACATTTCTCCTTCTTCTTTTGCTTAATTACCTATCACTTCAGACTTTGGTTTGGACCCCAATTCGTACAGGAAGACATCTTTAGCAACATCTCCTCTCTTTAACTGAATTATTCCTATTTAATGTGTATCACATTATTTTATTCCTCTATAGCAGGCATGAGAGTCACATTTTGAAATAAAAAACTAGTTCACCAACTACCATAGTATCTGGCAACTTACAGATGCTCAGTAAATATATCAAATGACTGAATAAACCCTTTAGACCACCTATTGAATCGAATTCCCCCTCTCTAGCCATACATTTGAATCTTTCTCTCAAATGATAAGACTCCAAATATTGAAAGTGTTTCTCACAGCTAAATACCCCCAGTTTCTTCACTGTTCTTCAGACGGTATGGTGGTCAGGTCTGGACCCTCTCATCAAGACCAGTCATCTTTAAAAATACAACAATCAGAACTGAATAAATCTTGTCCAGTCATAATCTGGCCAGGAAAACGTACATAGTCCATTACTCTCTTGTTCCAGATACTTCATTTCTAATAACACAGTCTAATAATTGCACTACTGACTTATTTGTCTGACAAATACCCTTTGAATATATTATTTGAACTGTGCCAGAGTTGCAGAGTAATGGATTTATTTTTATTAAAACCTCTAACCAGAATGACAGGTAAACTCATTATTAAATAGATTTTCCAAATAGCTAGTGGTTTCCCCACTTGCAATTCAAGTTTTATACAGAACTTTTAAAAACACATCTGTTCCCTTTCCTTCTTTAGGAACTGTCACACAGAGAAGAGACTTGATGTCTTTCCTTTAGGACCTTGAGAATATCTCAACATCTTTATTTTGGATATCAATGCACCCTGAGTGAAAATTTAGAAATAGATGTACAAGACACCTATTCAGTTTAAACCTCTAATATCAGCTTGATTTTTTTCAACTGCTTATTTTTCCTAAAAGAAACTGTAAGGGAAAAATCCTGGTGAGGTAATATACATGAAAAGCAACTTTAAATTATGAAGTGGATATTCCTGTTTCAACACTGGCTTACTCCTTTGTGATGACAGTACTCTGGCAAACATGGTGAACATTCTTAAAAACTGCCCGACTCTCCATGAGAAGTACAGTAAGCACTAGCCCCACAAAGTGTACGGTGACACAGTACAAGACGGGCAGAGATTCCCTGCGTGTCCAAGGAAAGTGGCTTTATGACACGAAGTAGAGTGGTTGTGACTGGCAAGCCAAGTCAATTTTCCACAAGAAAGCCAAAAGACAAAGATTGTACTGAAGCTTTAATACGTTGAGGCCAGCTGCAGATATAAGAGAATGCATGCTGTTAAGAGATACAAGCATTTTAAAGTAGGAGATGATAAGAGACAAGGCCAAATGATTCACTTATATGCTTTATCTGTTTTTATTATGAAGACATTAAAATCTTGAGGCTTTATTTTTAATTTATAAAGTGAACTAAGATGCAAGATATTATTAGTATAGCTTAAAATTTTTTACCATAAAAAAGAAATTGTTTATGGTTTTGGAAAACATTTGTATTTTAAAACTGGAAGTTACCTTAAGGTCATCTAATTCAACTTCGATTCACCAATAAGGAAAGTGAGGTCTTTAAAAGCTGTATTAAGGACTTCCCTGGTGGTGGCTTCCCTGGTGGACTTCCCTGCAGTGGCTAAGAGGGCCAATGCAGGGGGCCAGGGTTCAATCCTTGGTCAGGAAACTAGATCCCACATGCCATAATTAAGACCTGGTGCAGTCAAAAAAATAATTTTTCTTTTTTAAAAAAAATGAAGATAAAAAAAAAAATTGTAAACTGAGTTGTCCTTGGAATCAGGAAGCTGAACTTTCTCCCTACAAACCCATCCCACATAACAAACTGTTCTTACCTCACTCTCTATCCTAGATTTCAGCAAGCCAATGTCATCAGATAGCTTATCCACTTGGGTAACCAGGTCCTGTGCGCTCTGCATGCTAGGCAGGAATTCGCTGTACTTCTTGCTGATCATACTGCACACCTCGCCCTATTATACAAGAGAAAAGTTACAATGAGATGAGTAGGGAACTCTTAAAATACATAGCTCGTTTTCTGTTAGGTATCTTCCAAGTCAGGGCCTTTTTGCCCAGTTACTCATACCCATTCACTTTCCCTTCCAAGCCAATGGGTTTCTCTGAAAAAAAATTTCTCCTACCGTTAAGAGTCCCATAACACAAGGGTACAAGAAGACAATGATCAACAAATGCCAACTGTGTCCAAGAATTGTACAAACATTGAAAAAGAGAAAGGCAGAGCCAGAAATTCTCATTTTTGAATCAAATCAGTTCAGACTATAGTCACTAATTTTAATCATATATCTTATAGGAAAAAAAGTAAATGAATAAATTAAGACCATAATCTGTATACCTCAACTGATTTATGAATTTCTATTTTCTTGCTTATGAAATTGCAAGACCTAATCTTAAATAATTCAGGCTTTCCAGGTGGCACTAGTGGTAAAGGATCCTCCTGCCAATGCAGGAGACACAAGAGACGCAGGTTCGATCCCTGGGTTGGGAAGGTCCCCTAGAGTGGGAAATGGCAACCTGCTCTAGTATTCTCATCTGGAGAATTCCCTAGACAAAGGAGCCAGCAGGCTACAGTCCATGGGGCTATGGAGTTGGACACAACAGAGTGTCTGAGCACACACAATCTTAAAACCCTAAGTTGATCTGAGTTCCATTATTTCCTTTAACGCAAAATAATTTAATAAATTATTGAATATTTTTCACTGAATTAGTCAATGTTTGGGAGACAAGAATAAACGATGCTTGCATGCATGCTCAGTTGCTCAGTCATGTCTGACTCTTTTGAACCCCACAGAGCGTAGACCACCAGGCTCTTCTGTCCATAGGATTTTTCTGGCAAGAATACTGGAGTGAGTTGCCATTTTGTCCTCTCGGGGAGCTTCACAATCCAGGGATCGAACCCACGTTTCCTGTGTCTCCTGCACTGCAGGCAGATTCTTTACCACTGAACCAAAGAAATTATGCTTGTCCCAAATAAATTCCTTTTAGGTAGGAAAGATAGTATATACTTAAGTAATCAGAATACAGAAATACCATATAACAAGAGTTCAGGTACTCCAGAAGCACAGCTGAGAGACAGAGCACCTCTGCCTGAGGGTAAATGGGGATATTTTTCATACACGAAACTACATTTGAGATGGAACTTGAAGAATGAGGAGAAATACTAACAGGTAAAAGATGGAGAGATGGCAACATAAATAAAATCTGGGAACTAGGGGGAAAGTGGGTCTGCTTGGAGAATAGAAAGTAATTCTCATCTGTCTGGATGGGAAAATAAACTGGAGAAAGGCAAGTTAGTTCCAGAACCGGGAGGAGCCTGTAGCTTAACAGTCGGTCTTCTTTCCATCATATAAAAAAGCAATGAAAAATCCTAAAGCCATATTCCAGGAGATGCCAGTGACATGAATACTTAACACTTAGGAAATCATTTTAGTAAAATAAAACCATTTTTGTGCATTTACGGTTCAGTGCCAAACTTGCTGTCTTAAATCCACAGGGTATACATCTTTTTAAGATGTTTAAGAAAGCAACAAAGATGTGGCAAATAACAAATGTAAGGTAATGACATTAGTACAAAGTGAAACTGCGTGTGGTTAGGTGTCTTGTTTTTGTATCAATTGCAAGACAGCAAGGTCCAAAGAAGTGCTATTCACGTGTTTTATAACACTCGGCGTAGTCTCAAAGGCCTGGGGGTGAAGAGAGTTGAGTTTAATAAAATACTGATATACGTTTTTAATGACAAAAATTCAGGGAGAACGGTACAATCCTCCCAAAGCTATCACATTCATCCACGAATCATACAGAGGAGGAAACTACACACCGAAGAGGGGTGGGGTGACCCTGCCCTCATTTCTATCCAGCTGCTATCCCCCGCTCCCTAAACGCCTCGGGCTTCCAGTTCCAAATTTCCTGCTCTGCCGGTCTGCACCGCCTTCCCCTCGTCCCCCTATCCCATACCTCCCCAGCCTAACCCCACTCCCAATACTGCCCCAGCCACCGCCTCTTCCCACCGTCCCAGCCTCCTCGGCTCCGCAGTCCCAGTCCCAGTCTGGACTCCCCTCTAAGCCCCCTTCTCATCCCACATACTTGCACCCACTCTCGTTCCTCCCTCCGTCCCTTTACAGTCAGCCGCCCGCTGCTCCGGCTTCACCTTGATTTCTTCCACCCGCTGGGTCAGGCGACTGATCCGAGTTCCCAGATCCTCCTTCTCCAGCCTCCCGGAGTGTGCCAGGACTTCCGTCACGAACGAGGCCATCGCCACCACAAGAACCAAAACTGACAGGGTCACTCGCAGCCAGCGCGGCAGCTCCCGTCCCGCCGGCAGCCTTGGCGCGCGGCCTGCCGGGAAACGAAGTCTCGCGGGGCCCAGATCTCCTCACGAAAAGCGATGGCTGCACTACAGCTCCCAGCAGGCACCGCGGCTATCCTGGCGGGGATTTTCCACGGTGTCCCGTAGTTGGCAAACTGTGCGTAGACGCGTTTACTAGCTCCTTTTAAAATAGTTGGTCTTTTCCCGCCGGTTTTTCACTGGAAGTGAAATGGTCTTATTTAATAACCAGTCCCGAGTGAACCTTTCTCAATTGCAAAACGCTTTCCTGTGAAATTTATGTAGCCTGAAGACCCAAGGAGCGCATCTTGATCTTTTTTCTTTAAGTATTCATTCTCATGGACTGCAGTGACCATCAGAATTTATGTGAATGGTACCCTCTGCAGTTGTTCAAGGACGTGGCATCACCTCATAAATAAAAGTATGCCCATAATCGCACTCCTTTCATATTGCATAGTTTATATGTATGTATATTTATTTATTTATGTGTGTGTGTGTCAGTGTGTGCATGCTAAATCGCTTCAGCCCTGTCGGACTCTTTGCGACCCTATGGACCGTACCCCACCAGGCTCCTCTGTCCATGGAATTCTCCAGACAAGAATACCGAAGTGGGTTGCCATGCCCTCCAGGGACTCTTCCTGACCCAGGGATGGAACCTGAATCCCCTGTCTCTCCCGCACTGGCAAGCGGGTTCTTCACCACTAGCGCCACCTAGGAAGGCCTATACGTATGTGTAACATTTATTAAATATACATTTATATTATTTATATTACCTAAGTAGAAAAGGCAGACGAACCAGAGATCAAATTGCCAACATCCGCTGGATCATGGAAAAAGCAAGAGAGTTCCAGAAAAACATCTATTTCTGCTTTATTGACTATGCCAAAGCCTTTGACTGTGTGGATCACAATAAACTGTGGAAAATTCTGAAAGGGATGGGAATACCAGAACACCTGACCTGCCTCTTGAGAAATTTGTATGCAGGTCAGGAAGCAACAGTTAGAACTGGACATGGAACAACAGACTGTTTCCAAATAGGAAAAGGAGTACATCGAGGCTGTATATTGTCACCCTGCTTATTTAAATTCTATGCAGAGTACATCATGAGAAACACTGGGCTGGAAAAAGCACAAGCTGGAATCAAGATTGCTGGGAGAAATATCAATAACCTCAGATATGCAGATGACACCACCCTTGTGGCAGAAAGTGAAGAACTAAAGAACTTCTTGATGAAATTGGAAGAGGAGAGTGAAAAAGGTGGCTTAAAACTCAACATTCAGAAAACGAAGATCATGGCATCTGGTCCCATCACTTCATGGCAAATAGATGGGGAAACAGTGGAAACAGTGTCAGACTTTATTTTAGGGGGCTCCAAAATCACTGCAGATGGTGACTGCTGCCATGAAATTAAAAGACGTTTACTCCTTGGAAGGAAAGTTATGACCAATCTAGACAGCATATTAAAAAGCAGAAACATTACTTTGTCAACAAAGGTCTGTCTAGTCAAGGCTATGGTTTTTCCATTAGTCATGTATGGATGTGAGAGTTGGACTATAAAGAAAGCTGAGTGCAGAAGAATTGGTGCTTTTGAACTGTGGTGTTGGAGAAGACTCTTGGGAGTCCCAAGGAGACTGCAAGGAGATCCAACCAGTCCATCCTAAAGGAGATTGGTCCTGGGTGTTCATTGGAAGGACTGATGTTGAAGCTGAAACTCCAATACTTTGGCCACCTGATGTGAAGAGCTGACTCATTTGAAAAGACCCTGATGCTGGGAAAGATTGAGGGCAGGAGGAGAAGGGGACAACAGAGGATGAGATGATTGGATGGCATCACTGACTCAGTGGACATTAGTTTGGGTAGACTCCGGGAATTGGTGATGGACAGGGAGGCCTGGCGTGCTGCAGTTCATGGGGTCACAAGGAGTCGGACGTGACTGAGCGACTGAACTGAACTGAAGTATAAATAACATTAGTACTGAATGGAGTGGAACATGATCCTTAGCACTTTCTGTCAGAGGTTACAAATCAATTTTATCAAAACTTTAAAAAATTTGTTTCACTTTTCAAGTGTGTTACACACTAAAAGATGTTCACAATATGCTACGGGCGTACGTGCCTGCATGCTGTCACTTCAGTCATTCCCGACTCTTTGCCAGCCCGTGGACTGTAACCTGCCTGGCTCCTCTGTCTATGGGGATTCTCCAGGTAAGAATGCTGGAGTGGGTTGCCATTTCTTTCTCCAGGGAATCTTCTTGACCCACGGATCTGGGCACAGGGTTAATTATAAAGCTTTATAAGCTATAAAGCTCTAAAAAAAAAAAAAATGAACATACATGTAAACTTTGTTGAAACAAAAATAAGGTCCTTATTGGGAAAAGTCTAGAAGAGTAATTAATTTGGGAGGTGTTCTCAGAACAAGTACACAGCGTCAAGTATGAAATGACCTAATTAAAATTACCAGCACTCGGCTGCCACATAAAAAGTTGATGAGAGCAGCGTCTCCCACTTGTAATTGCAAAGTGCTACCGTGTGAATATGTGTGACCCGCCTACTCTAGTTTGTGACTAACTGCAAAGATTCCTGATATTCTCATTTCTGCTCATGCTTATAAACTTAGAGTATTAAAAATAATAAATAGATACAAATATACAAATAGATACAAATATAGAGATAAAGTATGTACACCAAATTAACTTTTAGTGATGAATTGATGGTATTTATTCTCTTCTTTCACCTGATTTTTTTATTTTTCTAAAATAAACATATATTGCATTGATTAAAATGCTTTTTAAAAAAATTTTAAAGGTACATTGTGAGGATAGACCCCAAGTGGATGCTGACCTGAAGGTCCTTGTCGTTTTTAAGTGTCCGTGAAACAATCTGCTTGTACTAGTGAGGCAGGGGAATCTTCCTGTGACATAAGCAAAGGAAATGAATTTGGGGTTGAGACAAGAAGCCATAATATCTTGAGAAGTGCCTCTCTCTAGAAGATTAACCAAGTTTTGTTTGGTGGACCTGTCAGCCTCTCCTTGAAATCTAAATATTTATACTAACAAACGCCCAGTGAGGAAAGGAGGACCTGCAGATGAAATTCCTGAAAACTCGTAACAATATTTCTTGAGCAACTACTATATGACAGACACTGCTAGGCTGGGAATCCTAAATATGTGAATAAATAATCTCAGGAAAATATGGTCATTACTATCTTGGAGGTAGTTAAGAGATTGATCCAGATGTTGTGGGACCTAAATCTTACACAATTGTCAGGAGGGGGAGGACTCTTTAAGGAAAAGAATGTAAAATAAAAAATACAAAACCAAGTGCAGCCCTTGGAAGGGATCTGTACAAGTAATGGCCCTGGAAGCTTAATCTACCTCTAAGGAAGATACAAAGGGCAGAAGAAGTACTGGAGGAGTATCCAGTCTCAGACGGAGAAGGCAGTGGCACCCCACTCCAGTACTCTTGCCTGGAAAATCCCATGGACGGAGGAGCCTGGAAGGGTGAAGTCCACGGGGTTGCTGAGGGTCGGACGCAACTGAGCAACTTCACTTTCACTTTTCACTTTCATGCATTGGAGAAGGAAATGGCAACCCACTCCAGTGTTGTTGCCTGGAGAATCCCAGGGACGGGGGAGCCTGGTGGGCTGCCGTCTATGGGGTTGCACAGAGTTGGACACGACTGAAGCGACTTAGCAGCAGCAACAACCCAGTCTCAGATTGAATCAGGGAGGTTTCACAGTAAGAAGGAATCTGAACTAAGAATGCAAAGAGTTATCAGGTTGAAGTTCTGGAATCTTCTTCTAAGAAACTAAACTATAGAAGTTCCACCTCTCCCTGAGCACTGGATAAGCCTAAGACTGTTCAGCAAATTTCCAACAAAAGACAAGGAAGAGTCAGACAGGAAGAACAGGAAAGAGCATGGGGAATGGAATGGGATTGCTACGCACAGACAATGTACCCAAGTGCAAGTGAACACTTGAGTTAAGAAAAAGAAATAAACAGCTCTCAGATTAGAAAAATTAATATTGTTAAAATGGCCATACTACCCAAAGCAATCTATAGACTTAATGAGATCTCTTTCCAATTACCCATGAAATTTTTTCACAGAACTAGAACAAATAATGCTCAAGTTTATATGGAACAATAAAAGACCCAGAATCGCCAAAGCAATACTGATAAAAAAGAGAAAAACTGGAAGCATAACCCTCCCAGACCTCAGACAGTACTACAGAGCTACAGTAATCAAAACAGCATGATACTGGCACAAAAACAGACATATGGATTAATGGAACAAAATAGAGAGCCCATAAATAAACCCACACACCTACCATCAATAAATCTTTGACAAAGAAGGCGAGAATATACAACATGGCAGGCGGCAGGGGGGTGGTATATCTCTTCAGCAAGTGATGTTGTGAAAGCTGGACTGCCATGTAAATCAATGCAGTTCGAACACTCCATCATACCATATACAAAAATAAACTCAAAATGGCTTAAAGACTTAAGTGTAAAACATGATGCCAAACAATTTCTAGATGAAACATAGGCAAAACATTCTCTGACATAAATCATAACAAAGTCTTTTTAGGTCAGTCTCCCAAAGCAATAGAAACAAAAGCAAAAATATGCAAATGGGACCTAATCAAACTTATAAGTTTTTGCACAGCAAAGTAAACCATAAGCAAAATGAAAAGACAACCTACAAACTGAGAGAAAATATTTGCAAATGATGCAACCAACAGGGGCTAATTTTAAAAAATATACAGACAACTCATACAACTCAATAACAAAAAAATCACACAACCCTATCAAAAAAATTGGCAGAAGACATAGACATTTCTCCAAAGAAGGCATACAGATGGCCAAAAAGCAGGTCAAAAGATGCTCAAAATTACTAATTATTAGAGAAATGCGAATAAAAAGTAGTGCAATGAGGTTTGACCTCATACCACTTAAAATGGCCATGATCAAAAAGGCTACAAATAAGAAATCCAGGAGAGGGTGTGGAGAAAAGGGAACCCTTCTGTACTCTTGATGGGAATGTAAATTGATGCAGCCACTATGGAAAACAGTATGGAAATTTCTTAAAAAACTAAAAATAGAGTTACCATATGATCTACCAATCCCTTTCCTAGGCATGAGTGAGTGAGTGAGTGAAGTTGCCCAGTTGTGTCTGACTCTTTGGGACCCCATGGACTGTAGCCTACCAGGCTCCTCTGTCCATGAGATTTTTCAGGCAAGAGTACTGAAGTGTGGTGCCATTTCCTTCTCAGGAGATCTTCCCGACCCAGGGATTGAACCCAGGTCTCGGATTGAACCTGGGTCTCCCATATTGCAGGTGAATGCTTTACCCTCTAAGCCACCAGGGAAGCCCCAAGGCATATATCTGGAGAAAACGAATTTGAAAATATACATGCACCTCAATGTTGACAGCAGCACTATTTACAATAACCAAGACATGGAAGCAACCTAAACGTCTATTGACAGATGAATGGATTAAAAAAGATGTGGTATATATACAATGGGACATTACTCAGCCATAAAAAGGAATGAAATAATGACATTTGCAGCAGTACAAATGGACCTATCAGAGAAAGACAAATATATAGTATCACTTATATGTGAAATCTAAAAAAAAAATGATACGAATAAATTTATTGACAAGATAGAAATAGACTCACAGACAGAAAACAAACGTAGGTTACCAAAGGGGAAAGGGGGAGAGGGATAAATTAGAAGTTTGGGTTTAGCAGATTCACATTACTACATACAAAACAGATAAATAACAAGGTCCTACTGTATAGCCCAGAGAACTGTATTTAATATCTTACAATAAATAAGAATCTGAAAAAGAATTTATATGTGTGTGTGTATATATATATATATTTATATAACTGAATCACTTTGCTGTACACCAGAAACTAACACAGCATTGTAAATCAACTATGCTTCAATAAAAAATAAATTTTAAAAAATTTTTAAAGAAATTAGGGGACTTCCCTGGTGGTCCAGTGGCTAAGACTCCATGCCCCTAATGCAGGAGGCCAGAGTTTGATCCCTGGTCAGGGAACTAGATCACACATGCCACAACTAAGACCTGGTACAGCCGGATATTTATTTTAAATTTTTTTTAAAGAAATTAACAAATGAATGGGTTCTGTTTTCCCTTACCTGACCTCTTTTATAATTCACACTTATCCTGGTTTGTATATCTCCTAACTCACAGATTTTCACAAGAAAGGGCTCTGAAGAAAAGCCAAAGAAGTAAGGAACAGTGTCTGAAAGAACTCCTCCTGACCGAACATGTCTCACACACATGTGGCATGCCTGGATTCAGGAAGCAAAGTGTCAAACACAAATCTGGATGGATATAGTACAAGCAGACCGAGTTTCCAGGGAAGCATAATATTTTGCCATCGCTTTGATTGGAACATGTGGTTGCTATAAAAGCAGCAGAAGGAGACTGCAATTTAAAAGAGCATCCCATTTGTTTCAAGGCAGGATTAAAGGAGGGACGGGGAGCTGTGGCTGCAGGTATGGATGAAACAAGATTGCTATCAGTGAATTTCTGAAGCTGAGTGAGAGTACACGAGATTTCTTTATGCCATCTGCTCTATTTTTATATGTTTGAAATTTTCCATAATAAACCATGAAAGGAAAGGAGACATTCCAGAAGATTCTGCTCACCTCTGTCCACACCTACAAGACTGACAAGTTAATAGGGCTGCTTAAGCGTTGAGGTGTCATTCAGGTTAAGTCAAGGTACTGTTTTTTCAGATGCTTCCCCCTTACTATCCCACGCCCCCTTTTCACTTTTTAGTGTACTACAGGGCACTCAGATTAAAATGTAAATAGAGGAATACGTTGGTCAACACGTATGTCTTCAATGTAATAAATCCCAGTTTTCTTTCGTATTTTGCCATAAAAATGAGCCCACAGCGGCGTGCTGTGTCACCAGTGCGCAGGCGCAGCGCAGGAAGCGTCTCTGTGCAGGCGGAAGACCGCACAGGAAACATCAGAGTCCCAGTCGCGGGCTCAGAACTTGGATCTCTTGCTTACCAGCTGGGGGACCTTGGCAAGCTCCCTAACCTGTATCTCACAGCGCGGGTGTGAACATTAAATAAGGAGAAAGAATCTGGCCAAACGTCTGGTTTTTAACCACACTCAGTAAATGCGAATTATTTCCCTTCCTGTCGGAACCTGCCTCTTGTAACCGCAGCAACAAATAGGAATGAAAGCTGGTGTGACTACCATCTATTTATAGCTGCTGTCAGCCGCAGACGGAGGTGGAAGCGCTTACCTCCTGCTACATTCCGGGTCTGAATGAACTCCTTGGATAGGAGATTTTTTTTTTTTTCTTTCTGCCTACCAAATCACTAAATGATTAAATCTGTAAAATGTATAAAATGTTGGGCTGGCCAAAAAGTTCATTTGGGCTTTTCCATTATATGTTATGGAAAGCCCCGAACGAGTTTTTTGGCCAACTCAATACATAGGCACAAATAAAGAAAAAACTATCCATGCTCTTTCCACTAAAAATAACCATGGTTAATACGTTGTGGTATATTATATATATATATATATACACACACATATATATGTATATATATATATACACACACACACATACATATTAATACATATAGATACAGATATATGCACTTGTTTGTGAACGTGAAGCTATATATTGTTTGGTCACTGTTTTTGTCACTTAACATATCAAAAACATTTTTCACGTCCTTAAATTTTCTTCTACATCAATTTAAAACAGCTGCCTAAACTGTACATAATAATACACAATGATCAACACTAGTTCAAAGGATATTTTCATACATCTTTGTATATATTCACAATAAATTAAGGTCATTTCTTGGAGGTAGGATGTTGGGACAAAGTATGCATATATTTCCTGGAGAAGGACATGGCAACCCACTCCAGTATTCTTTCCTGGAGAATCTCATGGACAGAGGAGCTTGACAAGTGACGGTCCAGAAGATCCCACAGAGTCAGACATGATTCAAGCGACTGAGCACGCATGCACCTGTGTATATATTTTAAAGTGTAAAAGGCTTCCCTGGTGACTCAGAGGTAAAGAATCTGCCTGCCAATGCAGGAGATGCAGGAGACATGGGTTCCATCCCTGGCTCAGGAAGATCCCCTGGAGAAGGAAATGACAACCCAGTCCAGTATTCTTGCCTGGAAAATCCCATGGATAGAGGAGCCTGATGGGCTACAGTCCATGTGGTCACAAAGCGTTGGACACAACTGAGCAACTAACCAAAAACAACAACAAAAAGTGTAAAACATGATGTCATGTTACCCTCCAGAAAGATTACATTAAGTGTGTATTCCCAGAACATCATTCTTGTCTTCTTGGACCTGGGGAGTAATTTTTCGAATGTACTCATCAAATATGTATTGATGGTTTACTATCTGACTATTTTGCCTCTCATGGGCCCCTCCCCCAGGATCCACCCCCACATCCAATCTTGGGCACACCCCCTAAACCCAAACATTGCCAAGTTCCTGGCACCAGCTGCCTAGAAAACTGAAACAGGAACCCTCTCCAAACGTGAAAGACCTTCTGCTCAACTTCCCAAAAGTCCTGCCTGACGCAGTCACTGAGCTGCCTCTCCTCCTTTGCTTTCTGCCTTTATTCTCTGGTGGGAACAACCATGTCCTGGAGTTCCCACGGGAAAATCCAGCTAGGGGGACTGCTCCTTTCTCTCCTTGGCTGCATCTGCTTATGCGTCACCACTATCCTCCCCCAGTGGAAGACTCTCAGTCTGGAGCTGAACGAAATGGAGACCTGGACCATGGGGCTTTGGGAGGTCTGCGTGGATCAGGAGGAAGTCGCCACCGTGTGCAAAGCCTTTGAGTCCTTCCTATCTCTGCCCCAGGAGCTCCAGGCGTCCCGCATCCTCATGGTGGCCTCCCATGGGCTCGGACTCATGGGGCTTCTGCTCTCTGGCTTTGGGGCTGAATGCTTCCAGTTTCATAGGATCAGACGGGTGCTTAAAAGGAGGTTTTGCCTCCTGGGAGGGACTTTGGAGGCATCAGCTGCGGCCACTACCCTCCTTCCCGTCTCCTGGGTGGCCTACGCCACAATCCAAGACTTCTGGGATGACAGCATCCCTGAGATTGTGCCTCGGTGGGAGTTTGGAGATGCCCTCTACCTGGGTTGGGCTTCTGGTGTTTTCCTGGCCCTTGGTGGGTTACTCCTCATCTTCTCAGCCTGCCTGGGAAAAGAAGATGTGACTTCTCCCCACATGGCTGTTCCTACAACAGCCCCACCATCCTGTGCTCCAGCAAGGTATCTGATGGCTCGTTCTACCTAATGCCAAGACCTAGGACCCTGCTCATCTAGGACAAGCTTCTGCCAAGGAATCTCTGGGACAGAGGAATGTCAGTAGAATCCTTTTTATTCCTTACCCTCTTCACTCTGTATTTGTTTGCCTCATTTTAGGGGTGGTGGTCACTGTCCTGTTTGTTCAGGAATTTGACTGTCTTAGTGATGTGATGATCCTAATTTCAGAACGAAAAATCAAAGCAGTTTCTAAAAGCATATTTATCTGATTTAGATTTTATTTACATAACATGCTTTTAAACTTATGAGTTATATACTTGATTCTTCTGTTACCAAGGAAAACATTACAAAATTGCATCCATCATAGAAAAACTAGTCTACTCTACATGTAGATAGAAAAGTTTCAGAATATACCTTGGCAATTGAAAATGAAATATTGGCCTAGAATAACACCTCAGGATAGGAACCCTCCTTGCCTTCATTTTCAGCTTCAGGTGCATGATTTGAAAGGGAGTGTCACAATATATCTTTGCTGTTTTGTAGATTCTTAATATTCCAAAGGGAAGACATATTCTTATTTCTGCTATGTTAGGAGGCTGTATGTGGTCTGTCTCCCCAACATGAAGGTAAGAAATGGTGTGAGTGAGTGATAGGGTGACCAACAATCCTGGTTTGTCCAGAACAGGGCACTTTCAGCACTGACCCTAGGAAGATCCCTGGCGTGGCTGTGCCCAAGGACTGCCCAACATGGGCATATACCTGGAAAGAATTGTCAGCTTCCTGGAAATACCTTTTACTATCTGACTCACATCATAAATCCCTTACATTTTAATCCAAATGTCAGATGGCCTACGTAGGCTGTAGCTACCAATCAAGTCCCTTTCACAACAATGACCCCAGTTCCTTTGCTTGTCCCCCTTTCCTGACCATCCGCCCCAAATCTTCCCTAGGAATTTCTGCAGGTCCTCAAGAGGAAGCCTCCTGCTTGCTCGTAAACCTGCTCATCAGCTGAAATTACCCTGCAAACTCGCGCTCTTCCTTCCACTACCATCTGCCTCCCACTCCCCTAATCGGCTGAGAGTCACCACTGACCCCATCGACAATTCCCACAGGAGAACAACTAAGGGTGATGGTTCCAATGTCCTCAGATAGATCGCTTCTCAAGTTCAAAGGCACCTTTGCTCGCAGGACCCAGGGGGCCCTCCCTCCACACCCTGGTGGTGCACTTTGCCCTGACGCTGTGCTGCTTGTGTTCAGATGCTTCTCCTTCTCCATTGAAGAGCCCTGGCCTAGCCCTGGCATCTTGAGGTACCCATTGCTCAAGCAAGAAGATGCACATACCAACACAAGAATAAACCATTTGCCAGCATAGCCCATATCAGTTCCCTTCATTTTTTCTGAGGAAATGAGTCTGCCCTGGTGCAGCTTTGTCTGCAGTACCTGACTCACATACCTTCTCACCCAGAATAGCATCCTGTAGGGATCGGTTTCTCCAGAAAGCTCTTTTTCCTTTTACATATATCCTTTTGTATATGTTCACTTCACATACACAGATCCAAAAGCCTTAGGTAAATGAATTTTTCAGTATAAAAGGGGATTGCATCAAATTTGTATTCTGGCCTTCTCTGGTTTTGATGCCCATTTTATCAACTATCCTTTCTCGATTACATTTCCAAGATCTCGAGGCCAAGTTTCAATCAGGCTGCTGCTGCTAAGTCACTTCAGTCGTGTCCAACTCTGTGCGATCCCATAGACGGCAGCCCACCAGGCTCCCCCATCCCTGGGATTCTCCAGGCAAGAACACTGGAGTAGGTTGCCATTTCCTTCTCCAATGCATGAAAGTGAAAAGTGGAAGGGAAGTCGCCCAGTCGTGTCCAACTCTTCGCAACCCCATGGACTGCAGCCTACCAGGCTCCTCCGTCCATGGGATTTTCCAGGCAAGAGTACTGGAGTGGGGTGCCATCGAAGCTCAAATAGCCAAGAGTTCTCCTTGAATGCCATAGGATCTACAAGGAGGATCCATGTCACCATTCATCCATCTCTTTGAACAAATGTTACTGTCCACCTATCACATCCCAGGCATTGTGCTAGCAACCAGGAGTAAGACAAAACTTGTCCCTGCCCCTCATCTAGGCAATTAGGGGACACAAATATTGACAGGGAGTCACATCAGTGGAAATTGTAATTGTGACAGACTTTACAAACTTGGGAAGGTACATGGTTCCATGGGCTTCCCTGGTAGCTTGGTGATAAAGAATCCACCTGCCAATGCAGGAGACATGGGTTTGATCCCTGGGTGGGGAAGATCCCCTAGAGAAGGAAATGGCAACCCACTCCAGTATTCTTCCCTGGGAAATCCCATGGACAGAGGAGCCCGGCGGGCCAGTCTGTGGTGTTGCAAGAGAGTCGGACACGACCGAGTGATTAAACACCACCACCACATAGTTCTATACGATCATGCAATAGGAGGAATTTAACCTAGTCAGGTTCGATGAGTGGGTACTCTAAGGAAATGGTAACTGGCTAAAAGCTAAAGGGTGGACAGCAGTTCTAGATGGAAAGAGAAGAAAGTGTAAGGCAAGGCTGGTGAAGTAGGAAGGAACCAGACCTTGCAGGGCCTGTAAGGCCTGAACGTTATCTGTGTTCTTAGAACCACAAGAAGCCAAGCATGGGGCTGGGAATAGGAGCTCAGCTGACCTGCAGCAGGAGCCCACCCCACTTTCCTAACACCTAAGGCTATGGTTTTTCCTGTGGTCATGTATGGATGTGAGAGTTGGACTGTGAAGAAGGCTGAGCGCCGAAGAATTGATGCTTTTGAACTGTCGTGTTGGAGAAGACTCTTGAGAGTCCCTTGGACTGCAAGGAGATCCAACCAGTCCATTCTGAAGATCAGCCCTGGGATTTCTTTGGAAGGAATGATGCTAAAGCTGAAACTCCAATACTTTGGCTACCTCATGCGAAGAGTTGACTCAATGGAAAAGACTGATGCTGGGAGGGGTTGGGGGCAGGAGGAGAAGGGGACGACAAAGGATGAGATGGCTGGATGGCATCACTGACTCGATGGACGTGAGTCTGAGTGAACTCCAGGAGTTGGTGATGGACAGGGAGGCCTGGTGTGCTGCGATTCATGGGGTCGTGAAGAGTCAGACACGACTGATCGACTGAACTGAACTGTCCCTGTGCCATATCCCTGCCACACAGCTGGGTAGGGTTTAAGAATGACAATGCACTTTCACATATCTTGTGCTTTATTTACTGTTATTTTGAGGGTTGGCTTTTTGTTTTTTGAGCTGGGGAGAACAGATATTGTTTTCCTAATGAGGAAATGAAGAATTTAGGCAACATGCCCACAGTGAGTAATTAGCTGGCAGAGACTTGAATCCAAGGTTTGGATGCTGCGGCATTCTTTCATTACCCCAACTGGTTGCTTCATGGGGGTAGGCTGCCGACAATCCACCAGAACAAAGGAAAAACTAGCACCCCAGCAGCAGAAGAAGAAAAAAGACCTGTAAGAAAAATCTCCTTCTCTGTGCATTTGTTGGGGTCTAAACAGGGTCTTTGTTGTCAGACAGCTCACCTGCTCCTGCTGGTGGCTTGCCACCCTCACCCTAATCCCCAGGGTGCAGGTGCTGTCGATGTTTTCCATCAGCATGTGATTATGGCTTCCTCTGCAAAGAAAGGGCACAAACTAACATCTGTTAAAAAAAAAAAAAAAAAAGTCTGTTTTTCTAACTCTCCTTTAAAAAGGACACAAAGGCATTAAAAAAAAAAATTCGGGAGTGGAGCAGGCCCTGTTGATTGATTCCCAAGCAGTCAATAGCATGTCATCCCCTGAAGGAAGTGATCTGCATTCTGGACAGAGTCTACTTTTCAAGAAAGAATCTGAGGAAGAAGATGCTTTTCACCTAAAACTGCCACAGTGCTTATCTACCTGCTACTTTGTAGGGAAAATAATGAGAAATAAAAATAGAACTCATTCAATCTTAGCTTCAGCTCAGTCTTTTCTCATGCATTTGTGGCAAATTAGCATTAAAAACATTTCTTTGTTGTGGTTACACATGGAGAAGTGTGTTGTCATATGTATGAGAAACAGAAAGGGACATCAATCAATTAAGGTTTCAAGCCAAAAGCTTTTATTATGTGCAAGGCATTTTAAGAAAATAACTCAGGGACTTGCCAAACCTGATGCAGTTAGAATTTGATGAGTTCTGTGTTAACTTCTCCACTGGCCTTCCTTTGAATCTGAACATTTCACCATTTGCAAAGAAGGCATTCCAGGAAGTTCCTGTTAAAATATTCATCTGTTACCCTTCTGAGCCTCTGGGACTAGCTCTAAGGGGAAAGTCGCAAGGGTGAGCCACATTTTGGAATGGGAGGAAAATCAGAAATAGATTCATGGGCTTCTGGACTGGAGGTGTGTCTTAGCAGCTAGGGTTAGGGTAATACAACTGTTTGCAGTCGCTGGCCTCTGATATAGAACTGAAAGAAACTGGAATCACATTCCACTCTACTAATTGATGGATTTATTTTTAAAGCCAGGTATTCTTGCTACCTTGTCCATATTTATAGTTGCCCAGAATTTTGAATAGTACCTCAAAGCTAAATCCAATGGGCGACATATGCCTTGGGTTCTTCAGGAAGCCCTGTTTTCTGGACAGAGGAGCCTGGTGGGCTACAGTCCTTAAGGCCTGCAAAGAGCTGGACACGAGTGCATTGACTTAGTACTAGTACTCACTCTAAAGACAGGGGCTCACCACTCCTGCTAGGAAGTAAACTGGTGGTCAGCCTTCACACAGCCCGCCTAAGAGAAGCACAAAGAGAAGCACCCAGACTCATCAGGGAGGATTCCTGGAAGGGAATTCACAACAGTTGGGAGCACTGTGATGTCTCCACCCTTCCTTGTGAGGGGGGCGGCAGGGACATGGACCACAGAACCACTCACAGATGCAGCTGCTCCCAGCAGGAAAGACGGTATCTGAAACGTACCCATCCCACCCTGCTGAGTGGCGCAAACTCCTGGTGACAGAAGCACAGAGGTGCCTGAACACCACTGGAGCAGCCTGCAGCAGGGGGCTGGCTGGCTTGGGTGGAGCGAGGCAGCAGCACCAGTCCCCCTGCCTTTGACTGGTGCATGGATGGCTAAGTTTTCTGTAACCTGAATGGGTGCCGGGGAAGGCAGTCTGGGTGGCACTGTCCGGAGCACTGCTGGAAGTGGGAGTGGCAAGAGCAGGAACTGAGAGGAGAGGTCAGTCAGAAAGTCCCAAAGCTGCACCAGGGAATGATGTGGAGGTTTTGCACAGGGTTCTCTGAAGACCCGTAAAATACCCCACACAAGAGCTAGTAACTGGATTCCTGCCATAAAAGAGCCAAGAAATTATTTTTTAAAACATTGATTGATTTGCTGTAGTGGGTCTTGGTTGTGGCATGTGGCCTCTAATTGTCCAACCCAATCAGGGAATTGATGTTTTCAAACTGTGGCACTGGAGAAGACTGTAGAGAGTCCCTTGGACTGCACGGAGATCAAACCAGTCCATCCTAAAGGAAATCAACACTGAATATTCATTGGAAGGACTGATGCTGAAGCTGAAGCTCCAATACTTTGGCCACCTGATGCGAAGAGCCGACTCATTGGAAAAGACCCTGATGCTGGGAAAGATTGAAGGCAGGAGGAGATGACAGAGGATGAGATGGTTGGACTGCATCCCCAACTCAATGGACATGAGTCTGAGCAAACTCCAGGAGATGGTGAAGGACAGGGAATCCTGATGTGCTGTAGTCCATGGGGTCGCAGCGTCGGACATGACTGAGTGACTGAACAATAGTTCTTAAAAGAGCTAACAAACCCCAACAGAAAAGGATTGCAATGCCAGTTAACCAGGGAGAGGCGAATCCCAGTCTCCAGGGAAGTCATGGAGAAGTCACGTAACCTGCCCAAACTCTTGAATCATTCCAGGTCAAGGGTCAGGTTGGTTCTTTTCCCACCTTGTCCCCAACATCCCTTCCGCTCATCCTTCTTTTTCACAACCCTTGAAATAAGTAAAACCATTCTTAGCCTGAGGCACTTTCCTGACCCTAAAAGAAATCAAGCAATACCTAAGGCAGCCCCAGCACCCCGCTGGGTGGTCTGAGCAGGTCCATCTCTACAGATGTCCACCTGTTCCTTTCTTCACCAACTACAGATTTTCAAAAGCTGATCAGGAAATAACTAATGTGAAAAGGCACAAAGCAAAAGATCTTACAAGACTTCCAAGGGCAGTCGAGTAGTTGTTAATAGCACAGGTTATGACATGAGACACACCGAAGACAAGTGTCCTGGCTCCACCACCTAGGACACCTGAGACCTTGGGCAAGCCAACAGTCATTATCATCCCAGGGCTGTTACATAACTGTGCACAGCACTCAGTAATGACAGGGATTTCACAGCAAAAGGCAAATGGTAAATAGTAAAAGGCTTCCCAGGTGGCACTAACGGTAAAGAACCCACCTGCCAATGCCAAGAGACACAGGTTTGCTCCCTACATTGGGAAGATCCCCTGGAGGAGGAAATGGCAACCCACTCCAGTATTCTTGCCTGGAGAATCCCATGGACAGAGGAGTCTGGAGGGTTACAGTCCATGGGGTCGCAAAGAGTCAGACATGACTGAAGCGACTTAGCACACACACAATCAATGAGTAAGAAAATCAATCAATTCCCCATGAAAAAAATCTTTGCAGTGAGCTTTAAAACACAAAAGCACCTCTGAATGTCTGTAAAAGACGGCTTAACCATTCATTTGACCAAAATATAAAATATTCAGCTTCAAGAAAATAACTTTTTTTGCCTTCTGAATCAAATTACAATGTGAATACACTTACATGCAATGCAACTAGCAAATGAGAGGAAATCAGACACCACTAGGTGTTGCTCAAGAAGTGACTTGCCTTTGTGAAATGGAGTATCCCCTGCCATATCTAGAAAGGAGGTCACAGCCAGCTGTGATTCAGGGCCTCCAAATGTTCATTTCTGAGCCCAGAGGACCCGAACAGGGAGAACAATGCCCCCAGATAGCTGAGATGCATAGGAAAGGAATGAGTTCAGTGAGCCCAGATGCTTGCACCTTCCCATAGAGAAGAGCGCTGAACTTCTTGTGATAGCTGGTTTTCCTTAATTATCAGTAATCTTTGATGTTCAGACTATCTACCTCTCTTTGCTACAAACTTCTATATACCTGACTCCTTTCCCCATTGCCTCCTTGGAGCAGTTTCTCGGGGCTACTTGAGAGGCTGCCTCCCAGGCTTGAAGTTCTAAAAATTCCCAAGGAATAAAACCACTCTCTGCTTTCAGGTTGTGACTATTTTTAGTTGACACTTTTCATTCCCATCAAGCTTCTTAACCCTTTTATCTGCCCTTTTCTCTGTAAGAAGAAAAAAACTGAAACATGACAAATGCTTACTGAGTCCATCCATTTCCAAAATAGAACATATATAAACAAAGGCCATACTGCATACCAAATGTAAAACAAACACTTTTATTGCACGTTTATAAAATCTGCATAGTTGTAGCAAGCCTTTGACCCTCCCACAATTCCCCTGGTAATCTTTAAAATTTGGTTAAAACACAATACCCAATCTGCAGCGTTTTAAAAATGGTCAACGGGATATTTCTCTCTCTACATATACATATATATATTCTTTTTCTTTTTACAAACCCACATCCCCTATTTCTTAAAAGGAAAAAAGGGGGTGGGGTGTCAAAATGTTCTTCTGGACCAGCAGCAGCCTTAGCCATGTGTTTTAGCCATTTTCAGATGCTAGAAAAATTTACCTTTAAATAGTTAACAACTCTGAAAATGTGATCTTTAGTCAAGTTTCACAATGCTGCTCTTCCATCTGATGTCCTTAATGCTTTCTCCTTTCTTTCACTCGGGACTGAGTATGAGGTTTTCTGGTTTATTTAAAAATATAAAATAAAATAGAAGGAAGAAAGGAGAGGCAGCCTTCTTTTGACTTTTCAGCCTCTTACTGCCACATGACCTTATGTTCTACCCACATGTGAAAGGGTGGTGGCTCACGAACAACCTATTTTTTCATCTCCTGTCAAGAGCCAGGCAACAACCCATTTTTTCATCTCCTCCCTTACAGCTAATTTTTTTTAATGTCATCTGTATCTGATAAAATAATGAGTAGCTGTTCATACAGTTCAGGTCCTGATGAATCACCCTTTTAGTCTGCTGTCAAAAATACTTATGCCTGAAGGATACTCTGAGGCTCAGAAAAACCCAGGCTGTCTTGCAGGGACAAGAGACATTTCAGGGCTTCTGCCACAAATCAACGCCTTAATACACCGGTTCCTGCCTTTTTTCGTGAAATCGCTTCTATGATTCTGTACCTAAAAAGTGGAGTTTTATTTTCAACCCTTCTTTACACACACAGCATAGTTAGGATCTGGATCTGAGTCTCACTTTCCCACCTAATCCCTTTCCCAGGGTAAACACTGTGACAACAGACTTCTGTGCAACAGACGGTCAACCAAAGACCAGGCTGGGTCTTGAACACGTGGGGGCTTATTTCACTGTCACAGCTGACACTCCTTGAATTGACTCCATGACAGCTGCAAATCGGCTACAAAGGTCATAGGGAGAATTGGGCCGAATAGTTGGAGGCTCCTTTAAGACAATGATTTCTGCAGAAGGATCTAGAAGTCTGGGTAGAAACTCCCCTAAGCACAGCTGCAGATTTTCTGTGGAGGGAAAATGGATGGTTAGCATACAGCTAAATAAATCTCTTGAGTTAAAACTAGTAAGTCTGCAACAACCTCCAAGTTCAAAGCATTGTTCTGGCCAGCTAATGACAAATGACGATTCCTTCAGACCAAATCAAGAGCAAAGACCTATTTGCCGACTAGAGCAAAGTTTTAGGTTGTTGTTTTAAGTCATCTGACATGCGGCAGGATAACACTATATACTCACTTCATTATGGACGTGTCTTCTAATCAATCATCCTTTAAAATTTGAGAAAGTACCATAAATATAATGTGCTGTGAACATACTACTGCCATAAAGAGAACGCTGGTCTTACCCTTCAATTAAAATGTACCAGTGTGTACACGGCATTAAGTAAAGCTGTAACGTCACACATAGTTTCAACAAAAACTGAAAACATTAAAATGAAATTCTTAGCTACTAATTATTATAGATTTTTTCAATAAATATCATAAACTTGAACACTTTGACAAATCAACAGAATATCTTTACATCAGCGAGCAACAAAGAGGCTTCATATTAGGACACATAACAACTTTCTAAGTCAACTAAACTCGCCTAAAAATATCTAGTTTTAGGCTCTCTCTCCAAAATGCTCTGGACAGGCATTAGTAAAACAGATTAGTAAAACATCCCATTTACTAATTTATTAACCTGGAAGGCATCACAGTTAATGAAATGTTTGTCTTGCAACTTCAAGTCACAGGGAAATTTAATTATGGCACCGACAGGTAATCAAGCAGCATAAACAGATTTTTTTTTTTATATTTAAACTACAAAGTTCAAGTTCAGATTTTGGCAGATGGAAAAGTAACAGCAGTCTAACATTGCTGGAGAGCAGTGATTTTTTTTTTCTAATAGTGCTGTGTGGCTGGCTGTGGAGGTGATTCAGCAACCAAGAGGAGGTAAGGGGAGGCTAAGGACAGGGGTTCAGGGTCCTGTTCCTTGTTTCAATACAACAGATGTAATTTTCATGCATTTATATGCTCGGGGATTCCAATCCCTTAAAAAGGGTTGACAACCAGTGCTCTAGAGTCCAACTGTCATTTCTAGAACTCTCAGGGGTCTTAGGAATTATTAGCAATGGCAACAAACAACACACCTGCGATATCTTGCCCAAGGTAAGAGCACCAGTGGTTTCTCATGACCTCAATGGCATCCAGGTCATCCTTGGAGATGTCATTATTAATGATAAGGTGAATACAGGGAATGATCAGCTCATTCATCACATTAATACCCTCTGTTACAGAGTGCTCATCGTTTGTTTCAAAGAGAGAAGCTGCTTTGGCATTCAGCTCCTATGGATAAAAAACAGTGGGGAAAAAAGTCTCAAAAAGAAGATAAATATTTAAACAAATAGTTCCCAAACTTCACTGTACATTGGAATTGCCCAGGATCCTTAAAAACCACAGACACCCTAACACACTCATGTCGATTTGATTGGTATTTGGCTGACCTAGGCACTGGGATTTTTTTTTTAATATGTCCCCAAGGTGATCCAAATGCAGCAAAGCCTCTTATCAAGTGGCCTAAACTTATAAGTCAAGGTCATACTTAACACCTGCTTCTATCAAAAGACCTATTTGATGGTTCTAACTCTTCACCAAAAATCAAAAATCACCTGCAGAAGACAAGGTGGTGCCCAGGCCCCTCACCAGGAGACTGGTTTAATCGTCTGGGGGAGGCCTGGGCACCAACATGTGAAAGCCCCTTAGGTGATTCTGACACACACCGGGAGCTGAGAGCCAGAGACGGAAAGAAGCCAAATCCTTATTACTGCCTTCCTGTGGCAGCTGAGCAGGACGTTCAAAACGTAATCTCTGGTGATTTAAAAAATAAAAGCATTTGCAGTCCATCAAATCTACAAGGCTCCCTTTTCAGCTTCAAAGTGCCCTGCCATATCTACAACTGACACAGGAATCCAAGTATAATAAGAAAACGAAGCTTCTGAGATGCATACATGTCACAACTTAATCTCTTCCATTTGGCATTAACAAGAGGTAGTGGCAGAAATGCAGGCCTGACTCCTCCTTGGTGGAGGGTGATCCTGCTGGGTGGCAGGGAGGCCCAATGCAAGCTTAGCCTGAGGTTAAGCCGTCTCTGCAGTTTTCTTAAGACAAGTACCTGGAGGGACCCCTGGGGAGGCAGACAGATTATGGGTGCACCTTCCCACGCAGCAGCCAAGTGCAAAATGACCGGGTTAGATCTCCTGTGGTTTATGACAAAAATGTTAACAGAACGGCAGGACCAATCCTTATGGTTCAAACCTTTTAAAAACTGGAGTCTCTTTAGACACCACTAAAGCTTCTCATCTACTAGCTTATTAGTTAGGGAACACAGAAAACACATGTTTATTAGATGCTTACTGTGTGCCAGGCACAGAGAAAAAGGCTGACTAAGAAGAGGGTCTATGCTCAAGGAACTCACAACCTAGCAGAGAGGCGTGTGATATATAAGCTGTGATGTGGCACACATGAAGAGCACCAAAAAGGGGAGATGCGGTTCTCACCTAACTTCTATCAGGGGCGGAAGAAGAATGATGTTCACTGAAGTAACTTATAATCTGTTTCAATGCAGAACTACTCTTGAGGGTTTAGAACAATCTAAAACCTGCAGGAGGTTATTTTTTTATGTTATATTTCTTCCTGGCTTCTAGGAACAGAGGTAAATAAATACAATAAAACACAAAAATCGTCAGGCTTTATAAAGAGTACACACCAGAAGGCATTTTCTTCGGTATAAAGCGATCACCGACTCCTTTACACCCCGCTGGGGCCCCTTCATCAGCAGAGTGGCATTACTTTGGTAGGCGTACACCAGGTAGGAAAGCGCTTCTTGGTACCTGAGAAAGTTATTGATGAAAAACAGTTCAGTGCTCCTTTCCCATACCCAGGGCTTAGTCCCCATCGCTCTCTAATACAAGAATGGAACCGGCTACAGGGATGGGAAAGTCTTAAGCATGGAGGCAGCATGGTGCAGGTGGAAAAGAGGGCCAAAGACCACAGCCAGCCTCAGCTCCTCTGCAAACTGGCCAAGAAGCTCAAGGCAGATCATGGCACTTCCCTGGACTTCTGTTTCTCCCAACTCTACAACAAGGAAGTGGACGAGAGGCTCACTGCGGTCCACACTGACTCTAAAATTCATTTTCTGAGTTCATTTTCATTTATCACAAAGAAAATTGGCCATTATATCTCTCAACCATGAAATCTATCATTATATAAAAGATGGAGACACATGTGTGATGTTCAGTGCAAACGTGAAGCAGAACACTGAGCAAGGTAGAGACACAGGGTGCGTGTGGAAGGGGCTGTGGTCCTTAGAGTTCCTGGTGGGCATCCACAACCAGTATGCTTGGCAACATGAGACGCCACTTACTTTCCTTTCTGATAGAGTTCCAGGCCTGTCAGCAGATACACAGACACCTTTCGGAACAAACTGTAATCTTCATGCCACTTCTGAAAAGGAATGACAGCCATTCGTGATTATGACCAAAACTACTTCTACCCTTTTCCCCACAGCAAGTTTCAAACTCAGTACTAATACTTACGGAGCTCATATGGCCCAGCACAAAAACAGGAGACACAAAAGCTTTCAGATAATAAAGTTCTGGACATTTATGATAAAAGTCTACCGCTGACCTTAATTTTCCATGTCCTGTTCCTGCCGCCGAGGAACAGAAATATTCACTTCACATGAGCTTTAGAATTTCAGATCTTAACTTCCAACACCCACGCCAAAGTCATTCAGCTCTGGTCTGAATGAATGGCCTCCCGAGTTCTGAGGAAGCCATTCAGACGAGGCAAGACAGAAGGTCAAGGCTGCTCCAATCTCAGGAACAACACTAACCTTGCCTGGGGGGGTGGGGGGTGGGGGCCAGGGGCGATGAGTAGGGCACACCGAGGCGGCGCACAACAGTGTCGGTACCTACATGATGTGTTTTGTTTCTGGAAATCTGTAGTTAAGCATGTATTTTAATGCATAAAAATTTAGTTTTGAATACAGAAATATTAGAAAACTGTATTATTTAAAGCAAACCAAAACCATGAAGTCACGAATTATATTGCCTAGGATAAGGCTGCTGCTGCTGCTAAGTCGCTTCAGTCATGTCCAACCCTGTGCGACCCCATAGACAGCAGCCCACCAGGCTCCCCCGTCCCTGGGATTCTCCAGGCAAGAACACTGGAGCGGGTTGCCATTTCCTTCTCCAAAGCATGAAAGTGAAAAGTGAAAGTGAAGTCGCTCAGTCCTGTCTGACTCTTGGCGACCCCATGGACTGCAGCCTACAGGCTCCTCCGTCCATGGGATTTTCCAGGCAAGCGTACTGGAGTGGGGTGCTACTGCCTTCTCTAAAGTGAGTATTTAAGGGAAATGAAGTGCTGATCAGCTGAAGAGAAGAATGGCATAAAGAAACTGGCCATTCAAAGGGTTAAGAAAAGATCATTCATTCTGACTCAGCTTTTTTTGAGAGGTGGTGGGAGTCTTGGTGATAATATAAAATTGTTTGCTTTATAGCTTATAAAGTTTATTAATATTACTACAAGTTGTACAAATTGGATTATAAATATATTGGTGCATATGTATAATTTACTATACGAGGAGGAACATATTGGAAAAGGAAATGGCAACCCACTCCAGTATTCTTGCCTGGAGAATCCCATGGACAGAGGAGTTTGGCAGGCTACAGTCCGTACGGTCCAAAGAGTTGGACACCACTGAAGTGACTTAGCACGCACGAGAAGAACACATAAATGACAGCCCCAAATGTTTCAACAGCTTGGCCTCCTTACCTTTTTATTTGTTTTTTAATTGTTAGGGTTGCCTTAGAAATTTATGTTTGCTTTGTAGATGTAAAGAGAAGACCTCACCTTGTACTCTTCCATATTCATGTCATCTGGACCAATCTCCTTCAGTTTTGCTTGAGCCACCTTCATAATACTGATCGATCTGTGGACAAAGTTAAGAAAGTAATGACCGTTTCCCCTTCAGAGGACTTAGTCAACATAGAAGGAAGGGTGGTTCACCGAAGTACTCCCTTCTCACCTTTCATCATAGCTAAGATTTTTATCGGCAAATTGTTCCAGAAGGGTCCGCTCTACTACCCTTTTAGGCGCTTCATTTTGGAAGAAGTAGATGAGCACGTGCTGAAGACGAGGATCACTGTGAGAGGTGGGGGTCTCCTTGGCGAGCTGATAAAGCCTGGAGTACTCTTCATGGAATGCCTATTGAAGACAGAATTGGTAGTCAGAAAGGGGGGCATGGTGGGCTTGTACACACAGAAACCGCTGCCTAAGGAGGTTTTCATCACTCTAAGAAGACTTCTAAGAAGTTCTTATTGAGGAATGACAGAGGCAACTGGAACCTATAATCTCTTTGCCTTTCAAAAGGACAAAACTCCTCTGGCACCAGAGACATCCTGTACTCACAAGAAAATCATTTTCCTCATACAGTGCTCAGAAGAACAAAAGTTTTAATTGTTTCAGGCGTTTATGAGTACCAAGGACCTGAAATTTAAAAATCCAAATGTATTTCTTTAAGAATCTTAAATTTTATTCAAGCACCTTAAAAAGCATGGCCTACTTTCTTATATTACGGCCTCCAAATTACAAAGGCAAGGTCTCACTCAGAGCTTTATTGATAGGCACCTGCTAAGAACCAGGCGGTTACCCCAGGCCAGGTGTGGCCTGAGCACCGAGGCTGTGTTAGCGCCACGAGAGGAGGCGTCAGTGCCGTGGACGGCTGGGCTGCTGGGCGGTTACCCCAGGCCAGGTGTGAGCTGAGCACCGAGGCCGTGCTAGCGCCACGAGAGGAGGCGCCGTCAGTGCCGTGGGACGGCCGGGCTGCTGGCCGGTTACCCCAGGCCAGCTGTGGCCTGAGTACCGAGGCCGTGCTAGCGCCACGAGAGGCGCCGTCAGTGCCGTGGACGGCTGGGCTGCTGGGCGGGCAGCGAAGGCAGTTTTACGTTTTACTTCAATGAAAGACATTGTTTTAGCATCTGATATAATCACTGCCCCATGATTATGATCCCTGTGGTATAAGGATTAAAATTTAATCCTAATTAAATGAGAATTTAAAAAACAAGACAAAACAAGAGATACCTTAATAAGCCCTGCTTCAGACCCATCTCGGTCAAAGGTCTGACGGGCTTTAGCTATGGCCAGGATGACCCCTTGCATGGCAGGGCTCAGCATCACCTACCACAAGAGGGCACAAAACACAGAGAGAAAGCAGAGAAGAAGGGTTCAGAAGAAGACTGTGAAAGAAAGGCGAACAGACCGCCGCAGGGAAGCGGGGCGGCGCGCTCCCCGGCTAGCAGCCACTGCAGGGGCAGGCTCGCACACCCCGCTCCACACC